>NC_090923.1:583449918-583752948 GCF_040938575.1 Ambystoma mexicanum | reverse complement strand
CGCCTCCACCTTCTGAGGCCTCTGCAGTTTCATGGCAGGCACATAATTTGCCAAGGTTTGATATTGATGAAGGCAACCTTTTTGTCTAACACAGTCTTCTTCTTGTTGTAGAATATGTTGGTCTCCATTTACAGATTGGTGCCATCGGATAGGTTGGGTCTTGGAAAATACCACATGAAGGCTTGAAACAGCAATAGTGGTGCAAATGAGGATCTCTTTATCTGTTTTAAGTGCCACAGGGGTTATTGACAGCAGATGTTCTTTTATGCAAATTCCTTACATTCATCTCTTTTAAATGATGACATGCTACAACAGAGATTCATCTTGAGGCTATTGCTTCACACTCCTGAGGGAAGTCAGTGCAGTTATGCAGCACAAATTACCCTTGAGGATCCTGATGGCCGAAAACTGTAGGCCTTAGCACTGTTAGATGTGAATGGGTGGGGAGAGAAAAGGAAGCGTGTTCATACCATTTTTGTTTCTCCGTGATCCACAGGATTTACATGCATTTCCGGCCATGTGAATGAATCAAGGCAGTGTGACTTAGTTATTATACAACAATTAAGGTCAGTTGTAAACCGGTTGATGTTGATATGTCAAGTTGATCGAATATGAAAATGTTGTTTCAATGTAGGCATAAACATAGAACTAATGAATTGTCGTAAAATTGCCTGCTCACTGTCCACTTGAGAAAGAGCTTATAATCAGCTCAAGACATTACATAATGGTGTTAATCGGAAATGTGTTAACATGCAGGATTCATTGGATTGATGATCTTGAAGAATTGATATGTTGTGAAGCCATAATCATTAATATAATAAGCAACATTGTATATAAAAAATCATGTTGAATTCAAGTCATTTCCTAAATAAATCATTAGACTTTGTGTTTGTTAATCACACTAGTCTTTGAGTGCAGACTACAAAACCAACCAGATCGTGTTTCACATTAATTTGTTTTTTGTTTACATTCAGTCATTTCTGTGACACATCAAAGCATGAGTACATTTGGATTAAATGTATTATATATGTTGGGCACTGTCAGCATGAAAACTTGTTTTACAGTGCAAAGATGGCATATGTTTGGCACTGGTGGCATAATGACATGATATACAGGGAATTGTTGACATACATGTTTGACTACTGGCAGCATGAAAACATATGTTGGCCACTGGGAGCATGAAGACATTTTTTACAGGGCTGACTTTCCCAGATCTTCCTTAATCACATTCGCTCTTGAAAACCTGCACATTCCTTTTGTCACATTTCGCCCCAACTTTACCTTGACCACAGTATCTTTATGCATAGGTACATTATGCACACAATTAAGCATGCCATAACGTCTTTTTTCTACCAATCCTCGATTTTTCATCCTCCTCTTTCTCACCTCCTCTTCATTCACCCTAGCAGCACTTGCCCTGTTAAACCACCCAGGACATGATCTTGGAATAGGCTTCCACCGCCTCAGACTTTCAAAAGGCAAAATGTCTCTAGTGTCATGCATAGTCCTACCTATACTCTAAAACCCTTTTCATCACTACTCGCACGCAATCACCCCAAGTAACTGTTGCAATTCTGACCACACCCATCAATGTCCTATTAAATCGCTCCACAAGAGCATTCACCTTGGGATGGTAAAAAGCTGTAGGTGCATGTTGTACCTGATTTATTTCTAAAAACTCTTCAAATTCCAGGCCTATAAATGGTGGACCATTGTCTGATATTAGTTTCTTAGAAAATCCTTCCCTCCTAAGAACATATTCGAAAAACTGAATAATTCTTCTCGTATTGATGTCCTTCATTAAATATACCTCAGGCACTTTGGACTTCACATCCACTACCACCACAGTATACATACCTTGAGCTCCTCTTACAGTCAGAGGGCCCAGCACATCAACTGCCACCACACCCCACACCATATCAAGCACTGGGGCTACCTTCATAGATGATGTTCTTGTCTGAAGAACCTTATCGTCATTGCTCATAGCTTGCATATATTTTTGCCCACTGTCAGCACAAAAATTTGCTTTTATAGTGGCAAGGTTGAAACATAATGGGCAGGGCCAACATGAAAAGATGGCTGTCATAGATTAGAAACTGGCAGAATAACCCTGTATTTTATAGTTACAGTGCTGACGTACATTGGGCAAAGGCATCATAGCAAAAGTGCTCTTCATGGCAATTCTATCAAATATCCCGGGGCACGTTCCAGCCTGATACAATGCTGCTATATTTTATTGAATGTGAGTCATGATCTGCTTTGGATGCAAACAGCATGAACATGTGTTCTAGAAGGTGATTCTCTCATATGTTGCTGGGAACTTGGCTGGAAGCATGAAAGTGGGACAGCAGTGAAATATGTTGTTGATAGGCGTTGCTTTCTACCTTGACATGAACAGCATGAAAATGCATGTTTGAATGGCAATTCTAGTACACTTTGGGCAGTGGCTACATGAAAACATGTTTTACATGACAAGAGTAGTATTTATGTTTGGGCACTGAAGCATGGCCATATGTTTTAAAGAGTAACGCTGGCATATTGTTTGCCACTGGGCTGGTAGCATGTTAATGGGTCAGCACTGTTATACCTTGTTGTCAGGCCCATGATCTGCTTTGGGCACAGGCAGCAAGCCTGTTTGCTTCTACCGCGCATGTGCTGGCCACAGTGGGTACTAGCTGCATGAAAATGTGTTTTACACTACCCATCTGGATTTTATTTCTGGGCACTGCCAGCATTAAAATGTGTATTTACAGTGGAAATGCAGCCATATATATGGCAATGACAGAATACAAACGTGTTTTTCAATGGCACTGCTTTCATAATTTGGCACTGACAGCCTGAAAACTTATTTTACAGTGGTAATGATGGCATACATTGTGCACAGCCACCATAAAAATGTGTTTGGGATTCTGATCCTGTTGTATACCTTTGGACACTGGGTTGTCAGCATGAATGTGGTGCTGTACAAGCATACCGTATTGGCGACCTCTGATCTAATTTTGGAACATGAAGCATGAACATGTGTTTCACAGGGTAATGATGGTATATATTGAGCACCTAGCTACTAACATGGGAGTGGGGCAGAACTGGCATATTTTGTTGACAGGACTCATGGTGTATTTTGGGAAGAGGCAGCATGAACATATCTTTCACAGTGACAAAACTGGTATATATTGGGCACTTGCATGAAAATGTGTTTTGCAGTTATTTTATTGGCACATGTTGGGCACATTCTGGCTGAAACTATGCTTTCCAGTTGCAAAGCAGCTTATATTGGACATTGGCAACATGGACATGTATTTTACAGTGGCAATACTAGCATGCATTGGGCATTTTCAGACCAGAACTGGGTTTAGATTGGCAATGTTGCATAAATTAGACATTGTTGCATTAAAATAGATGTGACACTTGTAGTGCTGGTATATACCGGTGCCACAGCTGTCATGAAAGCTTTGTTTTACAGAGAATTACTGGCATATATTGTTGCATAGTTGACTGGCAGCATATAAGTGGTGCAGTGCTGGGGTATTATGATGGCCTCATAAATGGAGGATACGGGCCAAAACATAACATGTTGTTGTCTGTGTAGTGGGAAATTAATAGGAGTCACCCCTAGCTTTAAGCGTCAGTACTAATAGCAATAACAATCTGGACTGTGGGATATGCTGGAGGACAAGGATGCCCCAGCACTAGTTAAATAAAAGGTCCTTTCTTCACCTAGGCCCTTTAATTCACTCTAGTGAGTTGTGACTATCCAGTGCATGTCGCAGCCTCCAGTGTTAATGAAGCAATAGGACCAGAGGAGGGGGGCATTATCGTTCTGGTAATGCCCTGGGATGATAGTTACAAGCCCAAGGGCTTTAACGTAGCCCTGGGGGCATTACCAGACTGATAATGTCCCCCTCCTCGGGTTCTATTGCTATAAGTACCCCGGCACGTCGTAATGGGATACTAATATGATTTTTTTCTCAAGCTGAGAAACGGCATAGAAACCGTTTTCCGGCTTGAGAAAAAGAAAAGAATAAAAAGGGCTGCCACAAATTGAACTTAATGGAAATAAAACTAAGAAAATGGACGCCATGGAAAGAGAAAAGGGACTACACATATTCCCTTCTCGCTTTCCATGCGCGGCTAATCGTGGGACGGAGATGCCCCGGGAACAGTACTGTTCCTGACACCAGCAAGGGACAACACAGCAGAAGTTAAGTGGGGAGTGGGAGGAGAGACCTTAAATATGTGGAAAATTGGGGTTGGACTCAGGGGCATGGGATGCGTACTTATCTGTTTCCCGGCGAGGCTTGGAGCGGGGACTTTCCCTGTGTGGTAAGGGCCCGTTCCAAGCCGCCTCATTGGTTGGGAGTCCGCCACACACCGCTCGCTGGGTACTAATGCTTAGTTTGAAACCTCTGGTATGTTTCCTTTCAAAATGATTATAATATATCTGTCAAAATTAAAATTGCATGCACTCACAAGTAGAATTCCCACTAATCCAATATGTGTAGTTTTTATGTCACTTGAAATCTAATTTTCAAAAACGTATGCAATTTCATTATAAGTCTTGATATGTTTCCCTCCTGCCTCTTCCTATTAAAATGAATCACAATTGCAAACAAGCGATGGCATTTTCTGTTTGCTAGCTAATATGCTTTATGAACACTTGGCACGCCAATCCATGATCGAGCTGGCACATTATGAAACACAGGAGAGTGGCAATTGTCATTGTTTGTCAGGTGTGGGCTGTCTTGAATAGGAATCTATAACGGGATTCCACTTACCCTCATGAAGAGGCGAATCCACAAAGTGTGCTGATTAGCCATTGATACAAGAAGGCACAGTGATTACACTCCTTGCACCGTCTGCTGCTGCACGCGCGCATAACAAGCGGTGCACCCTGGCCACCAAACACGACACCAACGGCAGATGTGTGCAATTCAAGCATCAGTGAACATAGCAAAACACTTGCAATCATTTGAGGTTTCTCTTTGCAGGACAGAAGCTCCTCAAACCGAGGCAAGCTGTTTAAAAAAAAAAATGTGGTTACGTCATTACGTTGAAAGGTGCCATTTGAAATGACAGTTTGTAGCATATGGAAACATATAGATTTTGAGTGACAATATTTTGATGAGAATAGGAGACTACAAAGTGATTGGAATGCTCAAGGCTGTATTTAAATCCGCATTGTAAGCTGGGTGGCGTCCGCTCTCACTCGACTTCAATGGAGCATATAACATGGGCAGTCAGGTATTGCTCGCCCCCCACCTGCCAAAGTGCATAACATCCCGTTGTAGCCCACCTGGCTGAATAACTGAGCCCAGACCAGCTTTCTTCTTTTGTGTCATAACAAGACTGCAGTTTATTTTAAACATGTCACGCTATCACTTCAAACCAAACAATAACATCTTCAATACATTACTACAATCCCAGATGACCGGCAGCGCCTTTCCGTTTACGCGTTCCTTGGCACCCACCTTTTTCACCTTGCTCTGTTCCTTCATTTATCCACAATCAGCTCTCGTTTACTTCTCCATTTCTTTCCAGCATACTTAGAGCATCACTCCCCAAACCTCGCAGAGCCTTCTGGGTAAAACGTTGGCCCGGCGCCGCTGATGGGCTGCAGGGAGTGCCTTTATGCTTTTCTCTTCCACCAGCCAAACTGGAAGCTGATGACCATGGCGGATGCCCTTCCTTTTTAGACTGTGCGCCTGCGCCCGCCGTGTTAGGCTACCGGGTGGCCAGTGACCCCTTGGTCCTTTTAAACCTCCCTCAGGAGGTTAGTTTAGGCACTGCTCGATCGCCTGAGTTACGGCCTGCGACAAAAAAACACAATCATTAGACAACCTGCAAAGAAATGTACATGTTCCAAGTTAATCTTTGGTACCTTTCTCAGAGCGCCAGCTTTATGTAAAGGTCATTTTTTATAGCAGGGTGAACCAGTTTCATTCCATCCCTTTGCTTTGCCTTTCTTGAATTATATCCTTCCTTGAAAGTTTTCCACATACTTATTTACATGGTACCAGAGGTCCACAGTTTCCTTGTTTATGTATAATTTATTTAGGTTCATGAAGAATATCACTGTATTCCTTTCTCTCAACACGTGTTTCCCCACTGTTCTATAGGGCATCTTCAGGAGAGAGTCCTGTTATTGATTTGTGATTGGTTCTTCTGTTTGGACAGAATTTTGTTTTCGGTACTGATTCCCCACTAATTAAGCCAGAGTGGTAAGAACCGATCGTTATGGATGAAAAGGGATCAGTTTGTCCCTTAAGCTGTACCGCTGATCCACGACATAAACATTAACATACCAATTGAATGTGGCATCACCAGAAATGAGCATATCTCGGTCCCCACTGAATAAAGTGGGGGGACTCCGTCTACAAGTGTGTACCCTGGACTTGCGCCCGGCTTATGGGCAAGGATACTCTAGCGCACCACTTTGAATAAGGTTTTAAAAGCTGGGTGTCTGTTTCAATGTTCTACTAGATGTAAACATTGGCAGACTTGTTAGGCGGTATTTCACTGCATGCACATATGCTTTTGCTATGGAATACCACTGGAGGAGAATAACGTGTCTTTTACCTTTGCTGCATCATGTCACCATATGCGCTCCTTTCTGCTGGCAAGGCAACGCGTGTGCGCAGACCCTAGGCCCCCAGCCTTATTCGAATGCGCAGAAAGATGCCTGAGACGCGGCACAATCCCAGACTGGTGATATTTCAAAAGGGTAAATCGGTAGCAGATTATTGATGAACTCAGAAAAGTAATTAGCGGCTGGTCATTTGACGAGCAAGTGCATTCGATCACTAAATTGAACGATTAGGTGATCTTTATTCACTTATGCAAAACACATCAATGCCTTGTTCTTCACCTGACTCCAAAGCCACTCTGGGAAGTCTGAAGCGGCGAAGAGGCATTTTATGTGACCCACTGGGCCCCGGGAGGAATAGCGCGATTGGGAACCGTTTGCAGGAGGGCACTGCACTGTTGGGAATCAGAGAAGATCTTTATTTCGAGTCAGTCAGTTGGTTTGTGCTTGATGGTGTGACCATAGAAACATCTGTCCCGCAGTCACCTTTATATTGCCAGTACTTTTTTATGGGAAAATGGTCTGTACATAATAATAGTCTGATTAATATTCTATCACTCATGGTGGAAGAGGAAGGGAGAAAAGGTTACATAGAGAATAAGGGAAGGAATGCAGAAAATGAGTATAGGTGTGGAGAAAGGGGTGGAAGAAAGAAGGTGAGTAAAGGTGTGGAGAGAGGGTTGGAAGGAAGAGAGGGAGGGAGGAAGGAAGGAAGGAAGGAAGGAAGGAAGGAAGGAAGGAAGGAAGGAAGGAAGGAAGGAAGGAAGGAAGGAAGGAAGGAAGGAAGGAAGGAAGGAAGGAAGGAAGGAAGGGAGGGAAGGAGGAAGGGAGGGAGGGAGGGAGGGAGGAAGGGAAGGAAGGAAGGAAGGAAGGAAGGAAGGAAGGAAGGAAGGAAGGAAGGAAGGAAGGAAGGAAGGAAGGAAGGAAGGAAGGAAGGAAGGAAGGAAGGAAGGAAGGAAGGAAGGAAGGAAGGAAGGAAGGAAGGAAGGAAGGAAGGAAGGAAGGAAGGAAGGAAGGAAGGAAGGAAGGAAGGAAGGAAGGAAGGAAGGAAGGAAGGAAGGAAGGAAGGAAGGAAGGATTGATTCTTGCAACAGGTTAACATAAAGTCCCAGTTTTTCACATCCTCATTTTTGGCCATGACTTATGTTTTGGCGGTTCTCTCCCTCATTGGATACATTCATATACATTGAGGGAAGAGGTGGCATATAACCACTAACACTCCTATGCATACAAAGAGTGTCACAAACATATACAGCAAATAACAGGGGGGTGTCTTGGGAGTCCCTCTGCCAGACATTAGGCCTGGTTACGAGAGCCGTACCCAGATCACTATTAGAGACGCACAGCTCCACCCTACTGATGAGGTCCAACCAGACCAAAACACGTGTCTGAGGTTGCTGTTGGTACTCTTGTTCAGAGGAGAATTGCCTAGCATTTCAGTGCTGGACTGCCCCAGGGCAGGACAAAGACTGATATGTTTTGGATATTTCTCCTCTGTGAAAGATAGTGAGCTAAGGACTCTGGGTACGGCTCTCGTAACCAGGACTAATGTCTGGCAGAGGGACTCCCAAGACCCCCCTTGTTATTTGCTTGATATGTTTATGCAAATTAACAAGGGGGGTCCTGGGAGTCCCTCTGCCAGACATTAGTCCTGGTTACAAGAGCCTTATCCAGATCACTATTATTACAGACGCACAGCTCCACCCTACTGATGAGGTCCAACCAGACCAAAACACTTGTCTGGGGTTGCTGTTGGTACTCTTGTTCAGAGGAGAATTGCCTAGCATTTCGGTGCTGGACTGCCCCAGGGCAGGACAAAGACTGATATGTTTTGGGTATTTCTCCTCTGTGAAAGATAGTGAGCTAAGGACTCTCAGTAAGGCTCTCGTAACCAGGACTAATGTCTGGCAGAGGGACTCCCAGGACCCCCCCTGGTTAATTTGCATAAACGTATACAGTAATGATACTAGCAGCCACAATGATCACCTTACCTACGACTCTTTAGAGGCGCTGTCTTCCCCTGTCATATTCAGCTTGAATGTGACAGCCCCGGGTACATCAAAGCATCTCAAGAAGGGGAAAGGCACACCATGGATCTGCTTTTCTTTGTCCTCCGGCTGGTGGCAATGCATAATAATGAGAGATAATTGAAGCAAGCCTAAAGGTGCTTAGTTGCCGGAATAGACAACATGATCATATTTATAACTGCATGTATCACCTATAAGCAGTCTCAAACTTGGCAGCAGAACACCACACCTCTGGAGGCTCTCGTGTCTTATGTAGCAGAACCATCAAAAGCTTGGAGTCAAAGCTAGCCCATAAACAGAAGAGTCACATGCTGCCCTGTGACAAATCAACATCTGGGTCACCGGTGGTCCAGGGATGAATATCGGTGTCTAAACCATCAATCAGCCCCACACCTCTAGTATACCAGAAGGGATCTAAACATATTGGAAACACAAGCACATTATAAACCTTGTTCAACTATGGTAATGTGAATAGAATGACAGGCTGATCTCGCAAAATGTTGTGGATCGTTCACACAGCTAAAATACAATTATTACCTAATGATAAAAGGGACTGTCCAGTCAAGGTTGTATACACATATCTACTCTATTATCACAACAGATAGTTTTAGCAACACTATGAAATACAACCCACCCTGTAAAGGAATGCAGGGGACAGGCAGTTTTAAAATAGGAAAAGGGATGCACTCCAGATACTGACAGGAGGGTAGTTGGTATGGTAAATAATTGCAACAGTTCAAGGTTACTTTGCTTCAGCACAAAGGTAGCAATGGGTGTTAGAATGTCTCTGCGGGGCTTCTGGGCAGGACCAGGGGGACAGAACCACAATGTACCTTGTGCTGTTGGTGTTCTTGTTGCTCGACAGGGTCAAATCACATTCCTTGAGCGTTGCAGGCTTCTGTGACAGAGTTCAAGATGGGAGTCAGCTGCGGGTAGCAGGTGTCAAGACAGTTCGGCAAGCAGGCTGGCATGTACAGCGGCTCAGGGTTAGAAATAATTCTCTTAGTGCTGGTTGTGGTTCTGAAGCACTGGTCAAGACGTCTCAGATGTCTTTGAGCAGCTGCGGCGAACGGTCAGCAGTGCAGTCGGTTGCAGCTCGAGGAACTAAACTGGCTTGAAAATGACCTTTAAGGTGGACGTCGGTTGAGGCACTTCTCCCAGCTTCTTCACTGAGCTTGTGTCGCTCTGTAAGACAGACGGCCCAAAGCTGAGGAGTGTGCTGCAGGTAACAGCCTTGTCCTTGGTTTCGAATTAAGAGACCTTCTGGCACTTCCCACTTAGGACACTTACTGCAGAGCCTATTAGGGAATGCTGTGTGCTGTATGGGTACCGGTTCTGAAGTGGCTAGAGGGTCCTTAGGATTTCGTATCTCCCTGTGTTCCCTGGGAGATACTTAGGGGAGGGATCTTGCTTCCCTCTTTGGAGGTCCTGGCCTTCCTTCACTGGCAGAAGATGTAAGGCAGACTGTACCTTCAGCCAGAGTCCAATCATGAGTTCCTCCTTCTGCTTCTGATGAAGCCTTCAGATGATTAGCCAAAATAAGGGCTTGGCCCTCTTTTAAAGCCTAATGGGCCACAGTGATTGGTGTAGGCTAAGCCTACCTTATTGAACCACTCCTGGAGCCTCCACAAACTATATATTGTATGCATAAGATCATAACCAGTGTGCTTTGCAACCGAAACTTTGAAGGAGTGAAAACATGTGACACTAATTCCCATCCATTTTCCTGTCTGTTGTGGATTGAAGGGTCCCTCTGGTTAATGAAGCGCTCTTGGGTTCCTTATTAAAGCAGCAGGTCTCCCTTGAAGCTGCGGCGAGACTAGATTCTCTGGCTCCTGCAAACCACATTCTTGTACCTTATGAATAGGGTCCACCTTTGGGTTGGAATACTGTAAACATACAGACCCAGACACAACAGTTCACTGCCATCGATATTGAGGGCAGGGGCTGGCTTCAGGTTGACACAGTTGTATGTGAAAGGTTGTTGGCGTTTCCTGTCTCCTTTTTTATCCTCTGCAGCCAGGCCCCATGTGGGCCTGTTTGAAGTACACTCTTTTGGTATGATAATTGCTGCTACCAGCTGCAGGACCCAACAAAAGAGCAGGGTGGATGCATTGAGCCTTTGTTCGTTAATTAGGCTGGCCATGGCAGGGGGGAGGTTAAGCCCTCCTTCTGGAGATGCATTGCGTACTCCTGCTGTCATAACCCAACTATGACAAAGCGAACTGTGCCTGCAGGTTGTGTCCACCCAGTGTTCATGGGTCTATGCATTTGTCATGGTGTGAGCATAAGAAAATGTATGTAAATTAGCCCCACACATTTTCCATAGGTTAATCTACTATCATTCCATTTAATTAAACATTTCAAAAAAGCCCAGGCGAGCCCACACCCAATGTGTGGTTGGTCGAATTCCTCATAAGTCCTTCTCCTGCAATGCCCAGATTATCTAGAATTCAATTTTGGCAGAGGCTCACAATGCCCCAGTTCTGCAAAAACACTAAACAAAGAGACTCCTTCAACAACACCTGCCTCATGAATAACAACCCTGTCCTCCCTCAGCCAACAGTACTGTGCTACTGTATAACATGCCAACCTAATGCTGGCACCCTTCCACTGTAAAGAGCTCCTGCTACTCTTAAGCTAAATTTGTGCTATAAGCAATATAAATAAAAATAAAAATGTAAATTGTTTCAAAAATGCCACACTAATTTTCCTAATTCCTCATCATACCTCATCTTGAGATGCTATGCTATCTATTGAGCTTTGGAATGATCCTAATTTGGGGGTAACGGAGTGAGTGTGCCACCTGTCTACTATCTTTTCACTGTCTCTCTTCATCTAGCGCTGAACAAATGTAATGTAATATAAAGTGACCTTGTATAGCACATTTTCCGCAGCTTCGTTGCCCGTGGATGTGCAAGAAAAGAGGGATGTGGTTTAGTGGGGTAGAGGGAGAGGTGGGTCTGAAGCCTGTGTGGTTGATGAGTACAGATTGGGAGTGCTTGTGTCCTGAGTGCTGGTATAGTTCTATAGATGATTTGAGGAATATGTTTTATCTGGAGGGGAACACCCAGCATCTATTAGAGGGAAGCCCTGGGACATTGAGAGAGCTTCTGGTGTCAAGAAGGAATGGAGGTGTGATAGACATAAAGATGTAGCAGTCCATTTAATCAGTTCTTTGTGGCTCCTTCAAACCTGATACGGTGGTGGTGGTGCTTTCAGGCACAAATCTGCTCTGTGTGTGGGGGCATTGTGAAGAGTCGAGAGGGAATGGTAGACTGAGTTGCCAGTCATTTGAGGAAGGGACTGTGGATTTGGGTCTCTTGAGGAGCCCTGTTATTGGTGATAATAGGTAGACTCTACCTGTACAGTTCCATTCTGCCATTGATCTGAAGGCAGGGATTATGTGGTGCTGTTGCACATCAGTATGAAGTGGTCTTACTCTTCTGAATTCCGTTTTATGATGATCCTTAATGCCACGATAAATATAACAACGCATTTAAACCATGTAGAAACAGGAAAGGCTAATTGGCCAATTTGAACACCGCCATATAATACCACATTCCAAAAGAGGGGATGGCTACAAGGTTTACAATTAATCTTAACCTCTGGCATCCATTTGAGCAACCCTTGAGCCTGGAAACCAATTACAGAAAGGGGAAAGACCACATGCAAACCCAAGCTTAGTCCCACCTCGAAAGGTGCAGTACAATCCAAACTGTTAATTCCCATCCCTTCTGCATGGGACCACAGGCAACCAGACATGTTTTGGTCTTTCTCTTTTCTCAGACTAGTTTTTATACTTTGGCGAGTGATATCCAGAAAAGACTTGCCTGTTTTGGCACAAAATCGGTCAAAAGTATTAATAGTAAACTACTACACCATTATGTGGCTCAAACAGCCATAATTGTGGTTTAAATTTTAAACACTCTGGCTCATTACTCCTTCGAGCTGTCCAGTAAAACATTGCCACTGACCAAAAGAAGTAGGCATATCTCTGCAGGCTTTCTATTGTGTGTCACGTGGCGTTTAATTCCGTGCAGCAGTGTACTTACTAACTTGGTTGTGCTCGAAACCCAGAAATCCAGAGCGTTACCGAAATAAAATGCTGCATATTGCTAATTAGATGGGGTTGCAAAGGGATGTAAGAGGAAGTAGCGTGAATACATGTCCTGTAAGAGGATTCAATTCAACACTACAGCTAAGTCAATGCCTAGTCTGAGATACTGAATGGAAACCCTTATTGATATATCTTTATGTCCAGTTCATGAGTTCTGGATGACTACCCCTATATAACACCCCTCTCTTAGAATCCCCCTGACCCCACTCAGCCAAGAAGTAGTTCTGTTTTGCAAGTTTAAAAGGTTTGAGAAATAAAACAAAATATAGATACCACGCTTTTATAATAAATTAATAATCGATATTGCCCTTATAAATATAATGTTAATCAACAATGGGTAATCTGACACTAGCACACTTCTTTATAATCAATGAGGAGTTAGTATAGGATGGATCAAGTAGCAAAAATACTTTTATGATGTCAAGGGAAAAGCAATGAGGAATAAAATGCAGTACAGAAATACTTAAGATGATTTAAGCAAAAGATAAAATAATCACTTTTTCTCTGGCAATTCACCCCCCTCCTCTATGCAATGTAAGAAATGGAAGTAGATGGAAAGAGGAGCACACAGTTCTCAGGAATGCAATCAAAGACAATACGAAATTCAATTCCCACCCCAGCACGCTTAGAGAAAACAGGTATGAGTTTTAAAACACAGGCCCAAGTGCTTTGAATGTGGTGGCAGTGAAGTGAGAAATATGCTGAAAATGCTTTCAATTCCCTTTAGGTGGTTCAGGGTGAGTGAGAGATTCTTGGGATGAGCTCAGGCTCACTTTAGCAATGATTCAGGGATGGTTATTAAGAGGCAAACAAATTTTTAGCAGAGGAAAGCAAAAAGCTGCAATCTTTTTACAGGTAAAGAAATCAGGCCAAATCGTAAATCGCGGCAAAATTCGCGAGTGCGTGAATCATGATTACGGCAAAAGTATAAGGAGTAGAAAGTCGGTTCTAGGCTTGTTGGAAAGCTTAGATTCTAAGCTTTCGGAGGAAAGTTAAATCTCGTTCCTAGCCCAAATGGTTCCAGAGATTAAATAAACGTTTTTCGGATTTAAAGTAAACTCAAATTGACAGGGGCCAGCTTGCAGCTGCAGAATTGACAGGTGACAGTTGTGCAGCTTTAAAAATGACAGATGACACGATTTCTAGGAGGCAGTTCTACTTAGGTTAAAATAGTTTGAATTAGATTATTTTAACTAAGAGATTGGTTCTGCACAGTTCTGCTAGGTACTCACAATATAAATTTGAAATAGGCCTCGCCACGGATCTGGTCAGGTTTTGGACTGGACTCTGGTTCTGGTCTCGGCACTTCACAGTGATCTGGGTCAGCTCTCTGGTTCTGCTCACAGTGGTCTGGGTCACTCTGGATCTCTTGCCTGGTCTCTGGCAATTGTTCTTGGCAAAAGAATTCAAACAGCTCGCCCGGCTGTGGAATAGTTCGCAAATGATTTTAAGGTTGTTGAGGCCTGCTGAGAAGAGTTCTCAGTTTGTGGGTTTAGGCCCTTGCTTTAAGTTCTGAAGTAAAGTTCTGGTCTTTGGAGATTGATGGATTTGAAGTCTGGATCTCTGGATGTGAAGTCGTCGGTCAGCATGCTCCGCAGCAAATGGAATTGAAAAGTCTCTACCTGTCCCAGCAGTCTCTTTTTATGTGTTTTGAAAATGGGTGTGTGCCTGGGCCTAGATAAGCCTGCCCCTCTCTACTTGTCATTGGCCCAATTCTCCCCTCTCCCATGATTGGGGGAAGGAAATGGATTGTCAGCATGATGAAGTCTGTTTATGGGTCAGAGGATCCTCCCCTGGTCAGTTTGCCCACAAATCTATATTTCATTCAAATACATCCTTCCCAGATATACAATTTGTTGAAATTACATGTGCACATTATATATTCCTTATGGTCCATGCTTGTCCGCCTCTGATCTTCCTGGGGGCTTGCATTAAAAAATTACAACATTTTGCGCTTTTTAACTGGTTTTGCAATATCGGACATTTACCCAAAATTACACACGTGCGCAAGGAGTATGGACATTAATTGATGGAGTGTCAGATTTTTAACATGCAGACATTTGGAGTGAGACCCTATTTTCCGCTAGCAACCCCCAGAATACACCACAGGGTCCTAACGCCTCTCAAAATGTTCACAGAAAAATCACAAAAATAATGATATTCCTTATATAATTCTGACAAGTCCGCACTATGAGTTATCTATCTTTTTAAAATTATGCCCTGGTCAAAAAGGGGTGTGGCTTCCCACGTCACAGGGTGAAATAACTGGTTTATCCACTTCCCCCAAGCTAAGCTGCTAGCAGAGGCACTGCTCCTCCCAGTTTCCCCTAAGAGGAAGCCACTTTACGGCCCCCCAATATAACATTTGCCTGAGTCCAGGACAGGCCGTTGTTCAACTCCCTGTGGTCCCCAGCTGCTCCACCCCTAATCTAATCAGAGAGGTGACAACTCCTTTTGGCAAGGGGAGTGGCTGAACAGGTTTCAACTCCTGTCGGGTCGTAGTTGTCAGACAGAATCCAGTTTCCTTAAGCCAGGTTTCAGCTAAATGTCACTTTTTGTTCCCAGTTTTCTACATTCAAATCAAACTGACAATTTTTACATATACATTAAATAATTACTTCCTTCAAGTCATTTCAGAATATAGTTTTACATTGTATCCAGCTCTTAGCAAGTCTTTCCTTGGTCTGGTTTTGTTTCATTTGTTCAGTTTTACACAAAGGTCTGGTGGTTTTAAAACGCCGGCTTTCTGATAGTGGTGAGTACTGGTAATGCAACCATTTTTGGGATTAAGAAAATGAATTCCCCACAGTTCTGAGTTGCTTTTTTGGCAATCAGCGTTGCCATTCCCAATGGTTTCAGGCTACTGTGTGTGTAGCCTACTGGTGGTTTTAGGCAGTGCCCTCCTGTGCTCACAACATAGGCAAAAATGGGTGGCAGCCTATTCTTCATGTTTTCCCTGTGCACTCTCTGGGGAGTTCTGGCCATCATGATGTTTTCCATGCCAGTACTGCACAGTTTTATTGTAGGGCTTGGATGCATGGGTATAAACATCCCACAGTCCCTCCTCTGTTACTTTCATGTTCATTGTCCACGCCTATGGCAAAATAATTATTTCAGCGGCGGTTAACCTACAGAACTCTATTTTTGGTGTGCCGGAACTGTGGAAGAACCCTAGAGGTTCCAATTGAGCTTCAACAGAGAACAAAGCGAACTTCAAGAATGGACTAGCGGGCCAAAGCCGACCTATTACTTGTGGCATCTGGGACAGTTACCTGCCGCCCTGTGATGTTGGAATCGGATGCAACACCACTGGTGCCAGATGCATGACTTTATACAATTATTGATTGATACACCCGGACCGGATGAATTCAATGTCACTTCAATTTAAATCACATACTTAGTATACAAGCCAGTGACAATTGAGGGAGGCTTTATTTGAACAGCTGTTACACCTATTGAATAACTGTGGCCCTGGGAGCCCATTTAATAGAGGTGCAAGCCATTGTGCAATTCCCACATCTTAGTGCCCTATCATCAAGTTGGAGGCAGCAAAATATGCATCTTTCCCAATGGAAAAACGGTGATGTATAGTAATGACTCTAAAGTGGGTCCACTGTGACTATTTTCCAAAAGTGACAAAACCACATTATTATCCGCAGCCTAAACATGCTGATTCTGATGGAACAAATCAGGACAAGCACTGACACGCGGCCAGGCATAACCAGTCAACCTTTTTATTTAGCCCAGTATGACATGTATTCAAGCAGAAATACTATATATGTTACCTTTTGTGGTGAATATGTTCGTTTCTACCCCTTCTAAAGCCTTTAGCCCCTCTCCACTAATGCCAACTAACACCACCAGTGGATTGCCCATAGGCAAAACAATGATTTACAAGCAGAGCAAGGGGATATGCAGCTGCTATTGTGACTAATTTTAAAAATGAGCCTTACGGCAATATGTACATTTGGAAATATTTTGGTATAATTCAAAGGTTCCTATGTAGTCTGTGCCTCTTGATTTCACATGTCCACTAGCCACAGTTCTTTTGTTCTCAGGACTATAGCCTTGGTCCTCAGTTTTGAGCATGCAATGACTCCAGGAACTCAGTTGTTGTCTTCTCGGTCAGTAAACTTGAACTTCATTTCCCAGTGTGCAATGCTTTTTCCACGTAGTCTCTTTTTCAGAGGAGTTTGGAAGCTTGGACTTCAGTTCCCAGAATGCAATGTTTCACCACTAAAACGCTTCTCCAAAGGAATATGTAAAGTCAAATTTTAGTTTCCAGAATGTAATGAGCTGCAACTTAACCTAGTCCACAGAGAGCTTTAGAATCTGGGACCTCAGTCCCCAGAATGCAATGCTTTTCATTCAATCTCTTCTTCATAGTAGTTTGGAAGGTCAGACTCCATTATCCAGAATGCTATGATTGTTCATTCCATGTCTAGTCTCAAGCATACCTTCAGTATTGCATCAGCTCACACCATGGCCCCCATTCAGAGCCACTTCTCCAAGTGTTGTTGCGACACTGGATTTGTCTGTAGCTCCGTATTCACACCTCTTCTTGCTGGGTGTTACCTCTCAGCATTGTGTACACTTCCCAGCTCTGTCTGATCCAGTGATGCCTCTATGGAGTATTATTTTGCAGTTGCCATTAGTGCATTTTTCCCAATAAGGATGTAAGGCCAGGTCATGATATATGACATTTTTAAGAAAGGAGCAAGTCACGCACCTACTTCAGAGATGGTGTTGAATGTTTTAGGGCCAGTTTGCGGGGCAGTGCAAGATTCCTGTGTGCTCAGTTACCACAGCAGTGCCAGGTTTCATTATCCTAACGTAGCACTGTAAAGCCAGCCTCCAACATTCCCTGTTAGCAGCGTATGGTCATATTCTATTATGTACAGGCTGAAAAATACAGGCAGAATCCATCGGCCCAGTTAGCATGAAAGTACTATGTCCAATTACAGGTACTTAGGTATTATGGGCAAGATTCCATTATTTCCGTTTAGGGAATCAATGAAAGATTGCATTTCGCCCAGTTACAAAAGTACAAAAGGGAAGATTCCATTTACCCCATTTTTAATAGTATGCCCAGATCCCATTGCAACAGTATGGCCAGGTTCCCATGTGTCCAATTAGCACAGTAACACCAGCCTGAAACAGGCACAGTTAAGCTGGATTCCGTAGACAAATTGGTATTACCCAAATTGTTCAAACACAATTGTTCGAATTACCGAATTGACCGAAAGTCGAGGGTCCGAATTGACCTTTGCACAATTGACCGCACATATATATATAAATAAATATATATATATATATATATATTGGTTTGGTAATATATATATATATGTATATATATATATTTATATATATAATGGGGTTGCGGGGGGTTTCCCCCCGCATATATGTAACAATTGACCTTCACAATTCGGTCAATTGTGCAAAGGTCAATTGTAATTCGAACAATTTTAGTTCGAACAATTCGTATACATCCGACAAATTAAGCCCAGTAAGGCGGATTCCAGTATACCTTCTGAACACAGCAAAGATTGAATACACAGGACCATTTGTCACAGAAAGTCAGATTGCAGTGAATCTCTGTGATTAAAGTAGCCCTCATTGGGGATATTCTAGAAACTTCAGCTTCAGAGATGGCTCTGAAAGCTCACCACCTGCTCTACAACTCTACCTTATTATCAGATCCTTTTTTAAACTATGGCAGATCTAACAATGTCAGAACCATCTCACCTGGTGAAGGAGAGAGAAGAACTGAGATCCTTCCCATTGGGACACCTGCTGCCTTCTTCTTCCCCTTACTCTGGCATTCCTCTGTGGGCTCTCCCCCTGCACCGGTAACTGAAGCCAGAAACCTTGGAGTCATCTTCAACTGCTCTCTCTCCTTCCTTCCCCACACTCAGGACATTGCCAGGAAGTCCAACTATCAGCTCTTCCTTCTCAAAGGAATTCTACCTTTTCTCACTTTCCTTCACAGGCTCAATGTAACTGAAGACCTGGTTCTCTCTAGACGTGACTACTGTAACAGCCTCCTCCTGAATCTACCTTCTTCCACTCCATGACCCCTTCAGCTTATCCAGAATAGGGCAGTAAGACGTATCCTTGGCCTTAAACCCTGGGACTGCATCTCTCCTGCACTAAATAGTCTTCACTGGCTCCTGGTTGCTGCTTGGATTAAATTCAAATCCCTTTCGACATCCACAAGGCTGTCTGGGTCCGGAGACCACACTATCTTCAACTTTATCTCACTAAATACTCTCCCTCTAGACCACTTTGCTCCTCTGGCACCAACTCTTTGTGTGTAAAGCGTTTTCCTAAACAGAGGGCAGGGGGTTACTCATTTTCCTCTGTGGGCTCCCTCCTTTGGAACTGTCTCCCCCGCCCCCTGCCCCTTGACAGTATCTTCTCAAATTCCAGAAGCTCCTTAAGACTTTCCTCTTTTCCTCCTCCTTCCCTCCATCCATCCTCTGCTAATCCTACAGTTACTGAATCAATGTCCTTGGCCCTTAGGTATCTTCGGGGCTTTGACCTCCCACCCTAATTCTTCCCAGCTCCTGTCTATCCACAGCACTTTGCATCTGCACACCCTCCGCTCTGGAGACTCGCACTTACACCTCACGTGGCCCAGGCCATGTAGCATTCAACACTCCTAGCACTTCGTCCATGTCTCACCCACAAGCTCGAACTCCCCAGCACTTACCCCCTCTGCCCTCTTCCTTTCTGCACTTAATAATGATAATAGTACCAATTGTGCTCCAAAGGAAAGCAGGCTTTGAAATTAGAGGAGCTGGGAGCTATGTAGCCGAAGATTCCCTTCCAGCAAAAATCTGAAAGAAACTCTGCCACCTTACTGCCAAGAATTGACAAAATCAGGGGAATTACTGCAGGCAGTAATTCTGCCAAAATCCCCTAGGAACTCCAGAAAATTGGGATTTACACCATCTATCACCACTTGTAATCCCATGACAAATTAGCGGGACCAAGTGGCAGTAACGATAATTGCATTTGGTGGGACTCCAGCGGATTCACTGACAAACTTGTAATGAGGTTCTTCGATTTGCAACTCACTTTGTAACAGCTCCTGGTTACCCAAAGTAGCTTCTTCTTGGTGATGCCAGATATCCAGGAGCTACTTTTAGCTCCTGCTCAGCAAATCCCTATTTTTATTCCTGGAAAGTACATATATATGCGCAGGATTATCAACTCGAGATATAGATCTAAGTTGGTCTTGCTGGAATTTGGTATTTTAATCTTGCCTTTGATCACAAATCTCTGCAATGAGTGTTTACCACATTGATCTATCTTCCGAACCATGGGAGCACTCAAATATTTAATTACACATTTCAACTTTGGCTATGCTGCATGATCAATGTAATCCAGACAGAAAGGTGAGACTGTTACAGGAGGTGTGCTGAAGTGAAAACTATGCATGGGCTGGGAGGATAGCTCAGGGGCAATGTGTTTGTCTTGGAAGCAAGACAATGGATAGCAACACAGATTCGAAACCCAATCTCGGGCTTAGAAACTGGTCTCTGCTATTAAGCACATTATGGTCTCTGGTATTAAGCACGTTGTAAAAAAACTATTATAAATGATACCACAGAAAGCATTACAGGATTAATTGATTTGAGACGAATGTACTAGCCAACACCAGACAATCAATAGGTTTAGAGGCTCATCAGTATGCCATGCAAATACACTTTTGTTGGCCATTTAAGGTTTGTAAACAATGGGAACTGACTTAGTTCGAAAGCCTTGTAGGATCCCACCAAAGTGGGGGCACAGGGCATGTGCCTCTTCTGCCCTCCCATCAAGAGGTCTCTATGGGATCAGGGTGGAAGAAAAACTGGCTGCACTGGCATTTTGTTAAATAATTTGTAGAAAGTTTGGTGGGGCTGGAGGTAACAGTAATGCTGTCAGGCTCCGGGTGATAGGTGAGAGACAATCAGTGAGCGAGTAGGACTCCGTGCCCAAACCTATCTTTCTGAGCAGGGGAATAATACAGAATCTCTGCTCACCCCCTGCCTCGATTTGTCATTCATTAGGTATTGCATGTTGTAGCGTTGGCTCAGGACGCAGGTAGCAGCAATGCAAAGATCTGGATATTAGACAAAGAAGAACACCTCATCTCCTTTATTTATTTGACGGCCAAGGTGGCGCAAGCACCATCTTTGCCAAGACTAGAAATCACGCATTCCATTTCTGTGCGACCAGGTTTAAGAAACAACGGTGCAGTTGGGGATGAGGATTGCTGATCAGTTCAGACCTGTCACCAAGTAACATAAAGGGCCCTGTTCTAAAAGCATCAGATATCTAAACATAGCACAAGGAATGTGCTTTATTTAGATGCCCGCCTTTTGGAAATGCACAGGTCACCATTTCTAAGGGGTTGTGTGCCAGTGCAAAGGATGTATTGGCACACATTAGTGACATGCCCTGAGTGGCCAAAAAGAGGGGCACTGGAGATGTTAAGATAAAGTCATAAAGAAAGAAAATGATACTGGCGAGGAGCAGGGATAATGGGGATTCAGGGAGATCCAGTGTGGGCATGAGCTGAGAAGTGCAGGTGTAGCAGAAAGGGAGAAGGGTGAGAGTGGTGCTGCTGCAAAAGAAGGAACCCACAACAAACACACTCAGGGTAACTTGAACCCTAATCAGTGGGCTGAGTGTCAGGAGATCTTGTGAAAGATCGGGTTCTAGACTAGTCTAGATCGGACATGATCTAAAAAAGAATTAGGCGCGGCGCCTGGGAGAGACCAACGCCAGAGGTCCTGGGAAAACTTCCTCAAGTTGAAGTGGTGAAGGGCCCCCCATGGATGGTTTCAGCTCCAAATGGCAGTGACAGATCAGAGCAGCTCTGTACACTGTTGGCACAGTGAATTCCACAGAGCGTCCGGCTATTTCTCTGCATGTACTTACAGCACAGACTCCATGGATACATTCCTGAGTTTCTCCAAGCCTTCTGAAGTATGTTGCTGTTCAACAGTTCCATGCAATTACCGCCTCCCCTTATGTTGCTCCTGAGCTTCGCCTTTCAGAGCAGGTCACTTCTCCTGTACATTTCCAGTAGAAATGGCTGGAGCAGTCTCACATCCTGCACTGCATTCATTCTCCTGAAATATTTAAACGTCTCTCATGTCTTCTCTGTCTGTAGGATGCTTTCCCTCCCCCACTCTCGCTCTAGGAAATAGATCATGGAGGGCAGGAGTAGGCCAATTGCAGGTTTAATTGGGTTGTGACAATGCCGCATCTGGGGTTCAGAGACTAGCCAAATAGTGTTCTGTAAGTGGCCTTTTGCTCACCCTACGGTATTGCTTAACTGATGCGTAAACAGACATGGATTGCTATCTATTTAAAAATGTAAACATAGGGCCTCATTACACGGTAGGCGGTGAGCCATGGCGCTATTAGCGCCATGGCTCATGCCGGTAAAATACCGGCACCGCCTTGGCGGAAAGGGGATTTACCGCCCCATCCCAAGGTTGGAGGGGCGGTAAATCCCCCTTCCGCCATTGCCCTTCCCCATTCCCATTTCTGCCCCATAGGGCTCAATGGGAATGGGGAAGGCGCTAATTACGGCACCGCAATTTAGCGGTGCCGTAATTAGCTCCGAGGTCCCTTAGCGGGTTGGTATTTAACGCCTGCAAAAAGCAGGCGTTAAAACTCCAACCCGCTAAGGGACCTCGTAGTAAGGCGGCAGGGATTTACCGGTACCGGTATTTTACCGGTACCGGTAAATCCCTACCGCCTACCGTGTAATGAGGCCCATAGTCTCATTATAAATTGGGTGGTGCAGGAAAAATGTGGCAGTAAAACTGGTACCGCAGAATTACCTCAGCACCCAACTATGAGTTAGACAGTGAGATGGAGGATTCACCTGCAGCTAAGAGCTGGAGGCAAATCTTCCACCTTTTTGCCCAAAAAACGGCAATTGGGACTAACACTGCCAACCACCACTTGTAATCCAGCAGTAATACCACCTGACCAAGTGGTGGTAATGGTAATTCCATTTTGTGGTATCTCGGCAGATTTACCGCCAAAATACACCCAAACTTGTAATGAGGCCGAAAGTACATATAGATACACCTGCCACCTTTCCACCAAAAACAGCAATTTCGGCAGAATTACTAAAGGTGGTAATTCTGCCGAAATCCCCCACGGAGTCCTTCGGACACCAATTAATTGGATTGGGACAAACACCGCCCACCACCACTTGTAATCTGGCGTTAATACCGCTGGACCAAGTGGCGATAACGGTAATTCCGTTTGGTGGTATCTCAGCAAAATTACTGCTGAGATACCACCAAACTTGTAATGAGGCAAAAAGTACAGGTAGGATTTATTTAAAAACATGTTTTCACTACATTAATTAAACCATTATTCATTAGAATTAAAAAATAAGTGAGGTTGAGATGTTTTAAAAAAATAGCTCTATGACACTTGCGAGTTGATGGATTACTTAATCTGAGAGTGGCATATGAAGACCCCACAGTGTCCTTCTGAGATGAGACACTGGGCTGGGCCACCAAACACTCTGTGTTCTTCCTCTGACCAATGATGTCTGGTCCAGGGTGTATGCGCCCATGGTAGGCAGGTCGCAGGGCTTCCTGTGGGACCAATGGGGGTCCAGCTGGCACAGCAACAAGCGACAAATCCTCTGTTAAAGGGCATGGGTGACACTTGAGTAAAATGTAGTATATGCGGAAGGCTAGTCCGTGGTCTCAGTTGTGTGCATTAGCAGGTTTTCATGAGTCTCCAGATTGGGTGCTTGTGGTCATTGGCGTTCTGGAGCGAACCCCTGCCCCCACAGCGGGAGAACATTTGTAGCCCCCATATACAGAAGAATAGTATTTGGGTCTCCTCGACAGACGTACGGAAACTCAGGCCAGAAGCAATAGAAGCTTACATAGCAGCACAAACTGCAAACATAACAATGCGTGAGTCAGCTACGGATATAGCAAACTTGTATATGGAGACCACTTCTGAAGCTGTGAATAATTTTACCCCTTTGAACACCCATTGGGTAAGATGTAAAAAGATGAATAAATGGTTTTCACCGGAACTACAGAAGTGCAAAACTAAGAAAACGCAAATGCTTTGAGGCTTGGAAAAAGTCTTGAGACAGCAAAGATAAGATGGAATATACCAGAGTTGCAAAACTATATCAAAATGCCATCACAGATGCAAAGAAAGAAATGTATGTCAGTAGAATCTCCAAGCCGGAACAGAATACTCACGAATTATTCCAAACATTAAGCGAATTAGAGAATCCTTGCACGAAAGAAACTGAGCCACCGATCAAAGATGTTGCGTGGTTGCCCACGATTCAAGAAGCCACCCTCATTACGAGTTTGGCGGTCCAGGGATAAAGGTGCCGGTAACAACGTGCTGTCACCCTTTCCGGACCGCCAGACTATAAGTATACCGGTAGGGGCACTGAATTACGAATAGGCCTGACCTGCCAGGAGTTCAGGCCCCTACTGGCATGTTTTTCACTGAAGCACCTGTTAACAACAGTGCCAGTGCTTCAGGTTTCCCATTCCCATGAAGTCCTTTTGGGGAATAACCATACTGCCGCTGCCTGTGATATCCTGGTAGCATAGGGATGTCAGTCGGTGGTAACAGTGTTACGGGGTTGCCAGTAACCAACCTGCTACCGGCGGTTTTTACTGGCAACCTCATAATGAGGTCTCATATGTGATAAATTTAGGAAGATCAAAAACACCATTATCTTAAAAGGGAAGGCCAGAAGAAAACAACAAAGGCTAAAATGAGTACATTAGAACCCCATGTTGAGGGAAAAGAAACGTTCAACTTTAGGACTATGTGAGAAACAGAGATGGTAGAGATTGTGAGCAAATTAAACCAACCAGTTGTAAGGATGATTTATGCCCAGCCATCACTATTAAGTCATGTCTGCCATCACTTGTTGGCACGATTACTAAATTTGTAAACTGCTCCTTCAAGGACATTTGTGTACCAGGAGTGCTTAAAAAGGCCTGGATCACGCCCCTCTTGTAGAAACCTAAACTGGTCCCTCTAATTGCCACCAACTATAGACCTATTACTAATACACCATTCCTGCTGAAAATCGTCGACCAAATAGCATACGAGCAGATCCTTGAGCATCTAGTCAGAAATAATATTTTTAACAAGAGGCAATCAGGGTGCAGACCAGGTCATGGGACGGAGACAGCACTGCTGGACCTGAAATCATCCATGCTCCAGTCCATTGGCAAAGGTTGTATGGTCATACTTATGCTGCTGGACCTATCGGCAGCTTTTGATTTGGTGGACCACTGTCTCTTGATCAAAAGTCTCTAGAAGGTGGATCATTTCTCTCATGATGCAGCAGCCTGGGTCCAATAGTTTCTGGAAGACAGATTAGTGAGAGTCTGTGGCAGGAATGCAGACGCAATCCGAGAACGCTTATTATACAGGGTCCCACACGGGCCATGTCTTTCTCCCTCTCTTTAAAACATTTTTAATACACCATTGCTTCAACTTCTCAAGGAGAGGGAAATCTGTTCTACTAATTACGCAGATGATGCCCAATGCATGATCCCTCTCTGCAGAGTCTATACTGAGGACGTTACAAATAATAATAAAACATACAAACTGATTCAGGCCTGAATGATACAGAACAGACGTGCGCTCAACGACAAAAAAATTGAGCTCATGGTAGTTGGCTCCTCAACCAGAATTCATAAACTAAACCCAGCATACGAACAAATACAGTTAGCAGATTATAAGATCTCCATCCAGCAGGAATTGAAGACTCCAGGGGTCTCCTTGGATAACACATTAAATATGCATGCCCAAGTCAGTAATCTAGTATCCACCTCGGCCTATCATATAAGACTCCCATCTAAGATACGCCAATTCCTTTTGGAAAAAAGATGCACGACAATAGCCAGAGCCATCATAAGCACTGAAATCGACTATTGCATTAGCCTTTTAGTTGGCATCAGCAAAAGGGTTTGTGCCAAGCTTCAAACTATTCAGAACAGTGTGGTCAGAGCAGTTTTAGGACTTAATAAAAGATTGCATGTGTCAGGTGGCAGAGGAAAGCTGCACTGACTTCCTATAGAAGCTACAATACTTTTTGTTCATAACTCACAACTGTTTAGCAGGTAAGAGCCCCACTTATCTCTCAGAAACCCTGTAAAAGAAACCGCACATAAAAGCTTTGAGATCAAATAATGGCAATCTTCTGAAGGCTCTCAGGAGCAAATTGACCATGGATAGGAAAGCGCTTTCTTTTTAAGCAGCACCCATGGCTTGGAACCCGATCCCACCTGATCTCATGATGATGGAATCAAGAGAACTGTTTAAAAGAAGGCTAAAGACCCACCTGTTTAGACAGCGTCTGACCTTATAGCATGATTGAATAGTGTTGAGGCTCCGGGGCCCATGGCCTTTGCGTTGTAATATCTCCAGGCGGAGGACCATGGTGCTATTAGCACCATGGTCCATGCCGGTGTCCGCCATGGCGGAAGGGGGAATTACCACCCCATTCCGAGGTTGGTGGGGCGGTAATTCCCCATGCTGCCATGGCCCTTCCCCATTCCCATTTTTGCCCCATAAGGCTCAATGGGAATGGGGAAGGCGCTAATAACGGTACCGCAAATTGCGGTACCGTTATTAGCACCAAAGTCCCTTTGCGGGTCCCTACTTTAATGGCTGAAGAAACCAGCCGTTAAGGTCGGGTCCCGCAAAGGGACCTCGTAATCACGCGTTAAGGGTTTAACGGCGCCGACACCCTTTACGGCGCTGTTAAACCCATAACGCCAGGGTCGTAATGAGGCCCGTTGTGCGTTATTTCATGCGCACCCTTAGGTGCACGTTATAAATTAAATAGCAGAACGTAACAGAAGATACCTGCAAAAAAGATAGGGGGCCTCATTACGACCCTGGCGCTAATGGTTTAACCGTGCCGTAAAGAGCGTCGGCGCCGTTAAACCATTAGCGCCTGATTACAAGGTCCCTTAGCGGGTTGGAGGCTTTAACGCCTGCTTTTTGCAGGTGTTAAAATCCAACCCGCTAAGGGACCTTGGAGCTAATTACGGCAACCGTAATTTACGGTGCCGTAATTAGCGCCTTCCCCATCCCCATTATGCCCTATGGGGCAAAATGGGAATGGGGAAGGGCAAATGGTGAATGGGGAATTACCGCCCCCGCCAAGCTTGTGATGGGGGCGGTAATTCCGCCATCCACCATGCCGGAGACCGACATGGACCATGGTCCTGCGCCTAGGTCGTAATGAGGCCCCGGGTGTGATTTACAAAAGTGTTTTACAATGGTGCAATCCCACTGGAAAGAGCTTTGTAAATCAGGCCCACAGCCTCAAAGTGAAAATGCTCTTCCTTTTATAGGCCCTGTTGTGAAACGCGGTTGTAGGCCAGTGTTTTGATGTGGCAGACTCTGACAGGATTATAAAATTGGATGTATAAATGTCTTTGTTTTGGAAATCTGCCAAAGCGGCTTTGTGAGCAAGCATGTCCGATCTGAACTGCATGTCTTTTTGTAAACCTTTGTTTATTGGCGAGTTGCCAGCATTTCACATTACAATATAATCACTGTACTTTAAGCAGACCATACATCAATCCAGAGTCATTTGCATCTCATTTTACAGCGCCGCGGCTCCCACATGCCCCTTTACCAGTTTAGATTATCGTCACAGCAATTGAGGATTTTCTGTCAAAATCCTGCATTAATGAATTTATAAGTTATTACACGCTACTGTAAACCCGACCTTCGCCACTACATTTAAATATCATTCCAAATTCACCCTGTGAAGTCAAACAATTTCCAGCGTAGCTTGCTTCAACCTAGATTAACCTCTGGGGTGCGGAGTGGATGGGGGCTCTCCATGACGAGAAAGACAGGGAAATAAAGTAAAAATAAAACACGCATTTGCAATGTCAACAGTTTGGACTTGTGTGTAGGCATGGGCAAGGCATTTGCCAGGGCCTGCTGTAGTTGTATTAACTCCCCATCAATGGTAGCAGCTGCAAAATGGTGTGAGTACCTGGGCATCTAATAGCAGTGCCCGGCAAATGCCTAATATCTATACACAAGCCAAAACTGTTAGTGTTACCAGTGCATGTTTTTAACAGGACTTAATTGAAGGGCACCCATACTGCTTATAAATTGAGTGGCTGAAAAACACTGGCGGGTACTTTGAGCAAAACATGTGATGGTAAGGCTTTAAAAAGGCAGCTCCAAAAGATCCCAGGAAGATGTATTTTGGGTGGGGAGGGGCAGGAAGTGGGTGGGGTGGGAATGGCCACGTGGATTAGCATGGCCATGGGCAGCCAATTGGTGGGTAAATAACCAAACAACACCTTTAACCTTTGCGTACCTCCTGTTATGCCATTTCTCCCTAGGTGTACTGTAATGCAATAGTTTTGGCTTATAGGTGGCTCAGCAAGGGCTACCTTTCATATTAACCTGGAGCTATTCCGTGTGCACAAAAGTCAACTTGTACAAGGTCTTTCTCCAGGACAAAAGTCTGAAACTCCTTTGGTTTTGGGAATTTTATGTATACTTTTACCAGGAGTCAGTTGCCATGGAGATATAGGGGCTTCTGCTGAACCTGAATAATTAACCATCGGACATCAGTATGGAAGCTTGAGAGTTTCTCGTATTGTGACGTTATTCTGCTCTCTATTTAAAGCATATTGAGTCTATCGAATGTTGCTCGGATGAAGACCCACATGATGGTTGTTAAGTATTCTTCAAAGGCAAAAAATATTTAATATTTATTAAAATTCTTGAGAAACAGTCCACACTGATTTGTTCAAAATCAAATTGAAAGCCTACATCCACGCCACCAAGTTATCCTCTTCACCTACCTCTCATCTGCCTTTGTGCTAACATTTTTCCATCGGCTCTAACCTGCCTCTATCCCTCACTTTCTTCAACCATCATGGTCACATCCCTAACACAGCTGGCCGTACTGCCTATCCGTACCAAAAAATGTCTAAAGTCTAAGTTAATTGACCTTAATCTATGTAAGTCGACCCAAGTATTGTCCCCTGTGACTGTTGCATTTACTCCCCACCACAACCTGGTTAGAATGTCACCCGCATGACCTGACTGCTCTCCCATCAGAAATAAATTGTGAATTTCTATGATAGAACCTCTGCAGATGTGACAAGGGTCATGGTGTTGCTTAATACAGAGGCAAAGGGTCCATTTGCTGCCATTCTCACCAGTTTAAGTCCAAACACAGTATTTTATTGGACTCGATACATGAACGGCACTGAGATCTAAATGAATAAACAGCTTAGGAAGGAGAAAGTCTCCCAAAAGGACAAGACCAAGAGTTGTAAGAAAGCCTGCTTCATCACAGAGGTTCTGCTGTACAGTGTGTCTCTTTCCGTATTACAGTACTGCATTAGCTAGTACATTTAGAATGTCATATTGTAGTGAGAAACAGAAACATTTCCTCTCTCTTTTCTACATATGGGCCATAGAAGGGTTTGATATGGGGGCACAGTACTGTGTGTTGTGCTCTTCCCGTTTGTATGTCAGTCTGTTTCTATTGGCACTCAAAGACTTTGATATATCATGTTGATTGATTGATTATTTATATAGTGCTTATACGCAGGTGAAGTGCTTCAAAGTGCTTCAAGGCAGGAAGGAAACAAGGGAATACAGTAATCATTCTTAGGCCTTGAAGATTCCGAATGATATAAACAGAAAAAAACTAGCAAACTAAGTGTGACAACATTGCTACTAGTGCAAGTGCATGAAGTGGAAGAGTCGAGACCAAGCTTGGGGGATGGGGGACGGACAAACAGTGGGGAGTTTAGGGGTACAGGTGAGCTAAATGGTCCTAGTATGTGTAGGTCATGCATACATCCAGACAGGGGTGCAGAGATGGGTGGGGAGGGCGAGGGTGTGGGGGGGACAAAGAGTCCAGTCCAGAAGGTGCCTGGTTTAAGTGCACAGAGGCTGCCACATTCAGAAACGTAAACTGGAACTGCAGTAATGTTGAACAAAGTGCAGCGGGCCGGAGGCAAGTGCAGAAGACTGGCGGGGGAGCCTGGGACCTGAAGACTATGGAGGTGAACCAGGCAACCCGTCAGCAGAAACTGAACAGAGTTAGGGAGGAGAAGGAGCGTGGAGAGAAGAGTGAAGAGGTTAGCAGGGGAGAGGGAGACAGAAGGAGGAAAAGAAAAGGAAGGTCTTGAGGAGTTCAAGGTGACAATACAGCTTGGTGTGTTGTGTTTCCCATTTCTGCGGGTACATGGTATTATCATACTTATGTTCGTTTTTGAATGCTGCAAGTTCCTGGCATGTAAAAGAGTCTGGCACTCCTTGCGCCAGGGTCATTTTCAATGGACTGTGTGGCCAGAAGCAGAATGCCTGGCCCCTAACAAAACGGGTGCTCCTTTTTGCTGAGACTTATGGAAACACACAGGGAATTGGCTGCAGACCTGAAGCAGCTACACACGAAGATTCAGAGGATGAATGCCGGCATTCCTCACAATGTTCCCAACTACTCACCTTTAGCCATCATCCCAGTACCCACTCACCTCTGCTTTATACTCTGTCCATGACGTAGTCTGCCCTCTGTGTTCCCTGCCTTTCATGTCTTCAACTCCAGCAACTTGAAATGTCAATCATGACATACATGTTGCAGACAAATATTTAGATTTCAATATTTTAATAAAACATACAACTAATGGTTATATTGTGCATATGTTTATGTGCTCGTCGTAAAGTCCTTTGTAAATCATCCTTTTTGTTTATGACCTATTGGTTATTATTACTATTATTTCCCAATATGTTCAGGAGCAATCACTCCCATGGCCCATCACACCGGTCCTATAACACCAAAGCCTGCCCCACAAGGTGGGACTTGACACTATATTAATTCATCATCTCTCAGTGCCTGTGTGCCACAGCTGCCCTGAAACACCTCTAAATGACATCCAGAGAGCAATGGCCTGTAATACTCAACCTCCAGTAGAACTCCAAAGGAATGTGTGTACATCACACATGAGAAGGACAGGATAGAAAGTTTGAACTTGCCCATCAGGAAAGGGAGGGAGAAGGTGAGGAGGTATGGATGATGAGATTACAGAAGGAGGCAGTCTAAGGGGTGCAGCAAAAAGAAGAAGGGGGAAATGAAACAAAGAGTTATGCTTAAATAGCTAATTAAAACAGGTTACTAAAAATAATTTGAATGATCTCTTGTAAACCACTGTGCGGAGGCTAGGTCCCAAGAACATACCATACATATTTGCAGTAAATTGCACAATACAGGCCCCCACTTCCTGCCGTATTCTGTACAACAGCCCACTGAAATTGACAGCACTTAATCACATTGATGCTTACTTCTCCTCTTCTGTGGATGTACTTCCCCAGAGTGGTAGCACATCACAGACATGGTGAGGGAAATTCTGAGAGTTACAAGCCATTGCTGGAGTTCTTTAATGTTATAGAAATGCTCCTTTCATTTGGGGCTCATCACTGGGTAATGATTTTTGGCATTGTGCAGTACAATAAAGATGGAGAGTACAGGGGATGAAGTAGCTGACACATTGCTAAGTACACAAACATTATGCATGCTTTTCTTTAAGTAAGTCCTTTCCGTGTGGTAGGACAAGGCGGAGGGAGACACAAAGGTGATGTACGCTATCTGTGTTTGCAATAGGGACTTATTTACCCATATTTGGGTGACTGGCTATTTCAGGGTCATATACCTTCTGCGTTGCACTAGTGGTTCAACAGGCTTTTGTGCTGGGCCTTACACTGAATATTGTAATGGTGTCAAAGAAGGAAGCTGACACAAAGGTGGCATGATTTTGGTTATAGACTTGTATTTATGGGTGTGAAAACCTACTGTCCCCATCTCTAAGAGGCATTTTCCTGCCTCAAAACTAATACTAAAGGGTCTGTCAGATTGTCCATCAAATTAATATCCACCATCCTGTCACAACCTACTTCTATCCCCCACACTACAACTAAAAGATGTACTAACAGAAAGTTCCTTCTTCAGGAGAATGGCTAATTTCTCCTGCTTCCTAAACAGTGTCCAAAAGAATGTTCTCTCACAACAGAAATGCCAGGGGGGAATGACTCCCTTCCCCTGGCTTGCCAGTTCCACCCAGTCTTTATGCAATTTCAAGTCCAAGCAAATGGCTCCATCCTCCTGGGGTAGATCTGTACAGTTTCCATTAACACCAGGGGGAATTACTATCTTCCCCAGGTGAATGGAGCCATTTGCTTGGGCTTGAAATTGCATAAAGACTGGGTGGAACTCCAGCATAACTCTCAGCCTGTGACGAAGAGAATGCCTTACTTCTCCTGCTATTGGTTGGTACAGTTCACAATAAGGCATGGAGGAATGCTTCCCTTCCCCTGATGTCTTTAGCCCAAATCCTCGGTCTGTACCAGGAGAAACTCCCTTCTCCTCGTGGAACTTGATTCAGTTCTCAACAAGGCCAAAGGGGAATGACTCCCTTCCCCTGGCTTCTTTATCACAACTCCTAGTTCGGTACCATGAGATTGATCCTACACACGGTCGCAGGCCTCATCAAGGTTCTGCTCAGATATGACCACATCATCCCGGGCCTCATCGACCTTCACTGGCTCCAACTGCATGCACAAATCACCTTCAAGTCTTACTGCATCATCTATGAGGTAGTCTCCCTCAAGTCACCCAGCTACATTGCAGAGAAACTCAGCATCTCTGGCAGACCACGCACCACCAGAAGCCAGGACATGTGCAGACTTGAAATATGCCACTGCAAAAAGGAAAGGGCAAGAAAACTAGCCTTCTCTGCCTACGCCCCAAGACTTTGGAACCTCTTCCCCGTGAGCATCAGACTCACACCCACGCTCCTACAGTTCTGAAGAGAACTCAAGACCCACCTCTTCAAGGAGTCTCTCCTTCTCAACTCCTATGCCATCCTGTTGCCCCATGTGCCACTTGACTCATCAGATGCTGTCCGCACCTCTCCTCCCTTCCAGCCTGTACAGGTGTACCCCTCCTCTGTATCCTATCCATGCTGTATATCTGTTCTGTTGTTACTTCTGAAAAGCACTCTGCTATGCATCTGTATTGTTGTATACCTCAGTAAATCACTCTTTGTCACTGTATACCTCTGTAAAGTACTCAGTTGCTTCTCGAAGCTAGGTCCATGCTCAATAAATACAATAATAATAATAATATAATAATAATAATAATGATAATAATAATAATAATAATAATAATAATAATAATAATAATAATAATAATAATAATAATAATGATTCCTTTCTCCTGGTATTACTTGCCACAGTTCTTTCTCACAGTTTTCAGCCGGTGGTAGCCTTTGTCACTCTGGTTTATTCTTAGTAAAGTCCCAAATCTTGTTGGGGTCCCAGCCCCTTCTCTGGTGGTCAGTGGGTCTCTCTTTGCCCCTGTGACAGGATGATTTTCTCGTATGCTCTTGACATCTGCTTTCGGGTTCCGAAGCCTTGTCTGGTGGTAAGTGGTTTTCTCTTTCCCACTGTGATGATGAAGATTCCCCTTATGCTCTTGACATCTGCTTTCGGTCCTAGACCCTTCACTAGCTCTTGTGAGGGTCCCCGACTCTTCTGATATTCTTGTTAGGGTCCTCAACCCTTCTCGTGTTTGTAGTAGGGTTCCTGACTTATCTCTACCACTGAAGCTTCTTGGGCTCTGATTAGAGTCCTGACTCTGCTCAACTACGTGGTGGGGTCCTCTGCACTTCTCTGGTGGTCCGTAGATTTCTGTCTGCCACGGATTTTGCCGGCATGACTGACAATGATTTGGCCATTTAATTCACTCACACTTGACCGAGGGAAAGCTGTTTGAGTGTCTCTCCTTCCTGCTCCTGCACCCCCTCCAGGTCTCCTGTACCTCCGCTTACCTTCTTGGGGGCTTGGGTATGTTACTTGTGATTCCTGGGACCAGCATCAGCTCTGTTGGCTCTTCTGGCTTCTCTCCTTCTCTGGACCTGCAGTGCAGCACCAGCTCACATGCCTCTCTTGGCTGTGTGCTTGGGTCTGCACCAACAGACCCAACAGAGAACTCCCACAGCTGCTCGCCGGTGTTCTCTGCGTCTTCCTCTAGCTGGTCGGCCGACAGGATTTGAATCTCCCGCATTGGATATCTGCTACACATGCTGCCTCCGATGGCTGCGTTCAGCTCTGTGACCAGGCTTGATCCATCAAATATTCAGTTGTTCCTTTTTATATATTATATCCAGTTCCTTACATGCAGATTGCACAGGTCCTCTGTCTCTGCTAACGGCTTCAATGATCTTTATGTCTCCTGTATTCTTCCTTGTCCTAGTACTTTTGAATTTCTCTCCTTTGTTACCTAATACACAGGTTTGCTTTCAAGGTGGTGGTTCTGGACATTAGGGAGGGCTAGGTAATTTCGGCGAGGGACAACATTCAATGAGCTGTTCCCCATGTGATCGTCTTTATCCCCAGAGGGGGAGTCCCTCCCCATGTGGTCCTCCCACATCAATCCACCCCTAGGGGGCTATTGGGTAGCAGCTGCACCTCCCACCCTCATGGAAAAGGGCACCCCAATCAGTAGCAGTAATGGCACCCTGTGAATCATCACAAATGGGCGTATTACTTCTAACATCCACAAAAGGACTTTAGTTCATTGGAATGGTATGGGACTTTATGGAAGCAAAGGTTTATCCGCCTTCCGGCTGATTGGACAGCATAAAAACTCTCTGCCTGAAGCTCGTGATTATCGATTATCAAGTTTCAGTGGCTGCTGGGACTCCAGGCATCCTGCATTCTTGTTGTTGACCATTTGAAACTGCATATGTGCAGCTTTGGCTTTGCAATGGTGCCAGGAGACACAAACAACAAACTCAGGAAAGTTGGGACTGGTGGTTGGGTGGGAGCGCAAAGGTGGTTCCAGGCAGGGCGTGGCAGGGTGCGCCCCTGCTGAAAATTCTAGAAGGCCACTTTTTACAACATGCCCCAGCCCCATCCCATTTCCAATGGGATGTCCCATGAGTATTTGAGTAAGGGGAACTATGGACTAAGAGTGCCTGTGTCAATACAGTGAGTAACCTTTAATAATCCAGCCACTCTAGGGGAGGAAGGTCAAAAGACAAGATGGCCAAAAGGATAGGCGAGCACAGACGTTTTAGAGTATATGGTACTCTAATTGTTTGTTTGTTTGTTTATTTATAATGCGCACCAGACCCAAGCGTATTAGGGTGCAGAAGAAGGAAAAGAGTATTGTTCATCTTAGGTTACATTGCTGTGCGTTGCAATAACAAAATATTAATAAACAGTGCTGGCCTATATCATACAAATGAACAACGGGTAGCAGAGAACATCAAGCAACAGTTATATACAATATATACATTTATACGCAGTAGTGGACAGTGGTATGGCAGTGTGGTAGAGGGTCAAATGTCATGCTCCTTAATCCATAGGATGAGGTTAGATCTGAGGCGTGAGTAGGGCAAGTCTTCTCTTAAAGAGGGTGGGAGTGAGTTTCAGTTTTGGGCAGCTTTGACCGGGAAACTACTACCACCAGTCTTCATACGTTTGAATCTAGGCACTTGAAGAAGGTTAGTATTGGCTGTTCTGGAAGGGCAGTTAGTGGATTGTCTCCGGAATCTGGAAGTAAGGTACTGGGGGCCGCGGCCATATGTAAGCATTTATGAGTTAGGGAGGCTGATTTGAGGAGAATTTTATCTTTGGTGGAGAGCCAGTTGTTGGATCTTCTAAAGTCAGATATGTGGGCTTTCTTGGGAATGTTGAGGACTGCTCTTAAAGCATTATTTTGTAAGATCTGGATCTTGTTGGTAATGTATTTGTTGCAGCCTATGTATAGGGCGTTGCAATAATCCAGTTTAGATAATACCAAGGCTCTTGCTAGAGTAATGCAGTTGTTAGGTGTAAGGAATGGCTTAGCTGCTCTAATTAACTTGCACGTGTAAGCGGTGGCCGAGGCCATGGAGTTTACTTGTTTTTTGAAGGTGAGAGTGGAGTCTAGGTAGAAGCCAAGAGTTTTCACTTCCTTGGCTACTGGGATGTTGTTGTTGTCTATGGTGAAGTTAGAATATAGATGGCCTAATTTATTGAGATTAGCCGTGGTGCCCAGAATGAGGAGTTCCGTTTTAATCGCCATTAAGCTGTAAAATACCAAACTGCATGCGACTATTAAAAAGAATACCCCAAAAATAAAAATTTGGGCTCCTATGCCCAGGCCCCATCCTGAGCCTCGACCCCTCCATCAGAAGCCCCTCATTGTGATCCCACCCTTCAAATTGACATGAATAGGGAGATCCTCCTTCTCCGTACAAGCACCCTCAATCTGGAAAACAAGTCCCCTTAGCATCTGTCGCATTGTCACCTTACCTTCTGGAAGGCATTCAAGACATGGCCTCCCCCTGCTTCCTGATGGACCAATGCCACACTTCGGGTTATTTAATCACCTCTCAGATAGGCCAGGGCATCAATGTATCCACCGTGAGATGTAATGAACCGACGGGGAGAATAAAATCCATCAGACCACAGCACAGAATCCTTGCCACATCTACAAAACCAAGAAACCAGCCACGACACACAAGTGCATATTACACTCCAAGGTTATGGAAGATAGTTAAAGGCATGACCACCCACCTGCACACATCTGCTATTATACACTACTTTAAGACACATTTGACAACACCTCTGCCAAAACAATGCAGCTATTCAATGTTGGGAAATGGGGGGCGATTGAACCAAGCCCCCAAGTGGTTTTGGATGAGGCAGGGGCTGAGAAGTGTGTTGTAGAGGTCTGGGGAAGTGATAGGGGGAGTGGGATGTTCATAGAAGCCGCATTTGTAGGTAGGTTAGTGCATGTTTGAGTGAAACGCCATCTTAGAAAATAGCAGCCATATTGAAATTGAGGCTTACTGCTGCGCTGCAGCTAGGGCAGTAGGCCCAGGCCATTAACATGGAACTAAGCGTGTGCATGAGGGAGTGGGTTGCAACATGGGCAACAGGGAGAAAGACGAAAGCCACAAGTGATTAATAAACCTTTCATTGTCTCATGCTGTCAGCATTCGTATCCTAGAAGGAATGTGCCCTGCAAGGCCGTGAGGGTGCTGAGAGATCCCTGCAAAAAAGTTATCCCACGAGAAGGAGGGCACAAGCCTCTGACATTCCCCAGTCCCAACTCTAAGTTATAGCGCCCAGATGCCCCAGTCCCAACACCCCAGCATTCCAAGCTACCAACCAGCCCCAAACCACTGACCATAAAGCTGTTAGATCGCCAATCGATCAGAGGAGGTCAGAGAGCAGGGGCAAGCTGCCCCCACCATTCAGTAATATGATTTGTGCTGTGCAGTACCATAAGAGGAAAAGCAACAAACCTAAAGCCAGGGTGGGGAGATTTGGAACAGTGGTGATGCGTCTGGAATCGAGCTGGGGTTTATAAGATAGTGTGACCTCGAAAGTGTCCTCTGCGCCCATGTCTGCTGTACCATGTTCTCATTAGGCCACAGACAGGGCATGCTGTGAATTGTGCTTTTTTAATTGGCAATTAAGACTGCAAGCTCAATGACGTGCAAAGAAGAACCCCACGTGGAAGAAGACAGACAGGAGATGCTGGGATCAATGACCTGGCATCCCATATGGAGCAGGCAGCCTATGTATCGGGTCGCACCAACCAGCTACGTGGATCTGTAATATGTAATGTATGTCAGCTGTGATGCATCTCATCCTTATAAACTATCTTCCATGTTAATTTCATCAGAGCGCTCCATGGCAGCAAAGTCCTTTGCTGATGCGTCTTTGACTTTTTTGGAAATAAGACAGTGTTCTCCTTGCAAGCGGTGTGCTGGGCTTTTTTCCCTAGTGGGTTGTATTTTCTCTGGTGTGAGCTTTGATGGGCTTCTCAATGCCCAATGACAAAGATTTGGTCTAACTGGACATCTGATGATACTCCTGCACTCGCAGACTCTCCAGACTACCTCATAGCACCCATCCACATGTCAGCTCAAATTGAGTAAATTGCAGGGACTTGGCCACCCTTACCTACCTTCGTATTGCCTAAAATGCACACACACACATTCTGAGCTCCTCTGTTGAATTTCTCATACCTTGCACTTTGGTCTCCTGAAGGTGTTCACCTACAGTGCTTTCATACCAATGGGAAAAGGTGCAATATAAATGACAAATTACTCAGTAGCGAATTTGCCTTGACCTGAAGAGGGAGAGTACCTTACTTCACTCCACAGAACCGGCACTGCGAGCTCTCTAACGCTCTTGCCGGCAACGTTTCACTCGCCGCGCTTCCTGGAGGAGGCGGGGCTTCACCGCAATGCACGACACGTGACTCCATCACGTGATCCCGGGCGCATACAAAGAGCGGAGGCTGCCGCCCGCCCCGTGTGTGCTACTCAGTAGCGAATTTGCCTTGACCTGAAGAGGGAGAGTACCTTACTTCACTCCACAGAACCGGCACTGCGAGCTCTCTAACGCTCTTGCCGGCAACGTTTCACTCGCCGCGCTTCCTGGAGGAGGCGGGGCTTCACCGCAACGCACGACACGTGACTCCATCACGTGATCCCGGGCGCATACAAAGAGCGGAGGCTGCCGCCCACCCCGTGTGTGCTACTCAGTAGCGAATTTGCCTTGACCTGAAGAGGGAGAGTACCTTGCTTCACTCCACAGAACCGGCACTGCGAGCTCTCTAACGCTCTTGCCGGCAACGTTTCACTCGCCGCGCTTCCTGGAGGAGGCGGGGCTTCACCGCAACGCACGACACGTGACTCCATCACGTGATCCCGGGCGCATACAAAGAGCGGAGGCTGCCGCCCGCCCCGTGTGTGCTACTCAGTAGCGAATTTGCCTTGACCTGAAGAGGGAGAGTACCTTACTTCACTCCACAGAACCGGCACTGCGAGCTCTCTAACGCTCTTGCCGGCAACGTTTCACTCGCCGCGCTTCCTGGAGGAGGCGGGGCTTCACCGCAACGCACGACACGTGACTCCATCACGTGATCCCGGGCGAATACAAAGAGCGGAGGCTGCCGCCCGCCCCGTGTGTGCTACTCAGTAGCGAATTTGCCTTGACCTGAAGAGGGAGAGTACCTTACTTCACTCCACAGAACCGGCACTGCGAGCTCTCTAACGCTCTTGCCGGCAACGTTTCACTCGCCGCGCTTCCTGGAGGAGGCGGGGCTTCACCGCAACGCACGACACGTGACTCCATCACGTGATCCCGGGCGCATACAAAGAGCGGAGACTGCCACCCTTGCGGTGATAAGCCTGTGGCGTCAAGTCCACTGGCTGTTGAGCGGCTGTTTGGCGGATGGTGGCATTATACCACCCTGCCCCAGGTACTGTTTATTGCCGCTGCACCTACTAACATTAATCGTTCATTTTTCAAATTGATGTGTGGTTGAAATCTTATCAGCATTCATTGCTAATTGAGTTGGTGCCTTCTTTTATTTCTTATTTTAATGAGAAAATCACATCGCCTTTTAACGCTTTTGTAATAAATCATTACATGTTTACCCTGAAAACAGGCATGCCATCGGAGATAACCAGAGACCCTATGGTTACTTCTCCAAGTTCTATGCCTAGTTCATCGGATCTAGACTTGCTTTCAAAGACACCCGTCAACCAAAATATCCCAAAATCACAGGAAAAGACCAAAAGTCGAACTCGTATTTCTAAGAAAAATATTATTTTAACCCCTATTAATAAAACTCCCACTCAATCTGACATTCGTAAGTTCTATGACTCAAAGTCAGGTGGTATAGCAATGTCTGATCCGATTAACTTGGCATCTCTGGTTAAGATTGCTACGAACCCACAGCCTCTTAATTGTTGTCCAGGTAATGAACCTTCAAATCAATATCCCACCATTAACAACGAGGCTTCTACTTGCCCGTTGAGCTCTACCATTTCGGATCAAACTTTATTAACTATTCCCCAATTTCCTATTAAACCTATCAGAGCTGTTCAATCCTTTGCTACTGTATTGGAAGAGTCGACTCCTCATATTGAAGAAACGACAATCGAAAGCCATAATGTAGCATGTGATATTCTGACCAGGAATGTCTCGCTGGCCTCAGTAATTATTGAAGACGTGGGATATGCCAGTCCAAATAAATCCACATCTTCTCCCTGTCAAAATTCGCCTGATTGCAGGGATTTAGAAAGCTCAAGAGCTTCTATAATGACTGACTGCGCACAAACAGGCGCCATGGACTCAATAAGACTCGACGAGGAGGTGTCTTTTTTGCATCCGACCCCCCGCCGCTGTCATACATCTGACAGGAAACAACAATCTTATGCCACGACGACTAATCCTGCCTTACTAGAAATTACTCTGGGGGCCATTAACACTACTATGTCCACTCTATTTAAGCTTTTCAACTCTTTAGATCAGAAGATAGCTGTTCAAACTGTTAAATTAGACCATATAAGTGATTGGATGAAGGACACCTCACTTAAATGTGCTAAAAGTCTTTCATTAGGAAACCTGGAACAAAGAGTAACTCATCTAGAATCACATATATTATCCCATCAAGGTTCAAATGAATACTCTGGGATACCCATTACACAACGTCTCTCACATCTAGAAAATTTAACTCGAAACCCTTTGACCATTTCCTCAGCATTGCCAACATTTTCTAAAATTATCCGTCCAATTGAATGTGTGGAGGAAATTGTGTCCTCAAAAAATAATGAGTCCTGGATTAGTGTGGATTCTCCTGTGAAGAGTGATGCTCAATTTGCCGCCGGCAAACAAAAGGGTGGCGTCAATCAAAATCTATGAAAAATTGGGTCTTCACTAGTGATCAACAAAAAGACAAATTCTGTCTCATCCAAAGCCACACAAAGAAATAAAAAAACCTTGGCGGTGATGGAAACTGCAGTTCACAGTGTTACTGCCCCTACCGATAGTCGCGATGTGGTTACGAATAGCAAAGTAGTCACTATAGCCGAAAATTCTCCTGTTGTTAAAGCTATGTTAGTCAACTGTCCATCTTCTCAAACTGCTTTAAAGGAAGTCTCAAGGTCGCCTCCTATGTATGATCCCTTGAATGAGTTGGTACATCTGTTAACATTTAAGCCTGATAACACACAAATAAAACAATCCCTTCCTATTGCACAAACATCATTACCTACTCAATGTGATGTCATTAATACAGCTGCTAGTAGGTTACCTCCCCCTGCTGCTTCTACAGTGGGAGTTGAAGACCGTTTAAGCTCCTTAAGAGCTGCGGTAGACTCCTATCTCCTAAAAAAAATTTCCGAGGTGTTGCCCGAAGCTTCACATACCATTGATCAACCCTTTCAAACATTTAACCCCTCTCAAATTATCCAAAACGAAGCTTCACTTCTCTTAAGCAGATCAGATACCTGCATGAATTCTAAATCTGCTCATTGTAAAAGGAATCGGCCTCAAGTTTGTGCAAAACAAAACATTAAGAGATATTCTAATTTATGTAATGATGGTACCAAACCTTACATAAATGATGAGAACAGTGCATTTTCAAAGAAACTTAATCAATTCCACACTCTAATTTTGAAGTGTCGTGATGGCTCCTTTCCGAAATACGACTTATGTCGTGCTAGTGTTCTAAATATATTTGGAGATACTGAGGGGTTAGATGCCATCTCTTCCACTGATGTGGATCAAGTTGAGTTTCTGTGTGACAAAAATCTCTCCATCGTTAGATTATGGATAAAGTCTGGACTTGTTCGTAATACCTTGTGGAACGCCAGAATCGATCTATTCAATCTTGGCTTTTTATTAGCCCTTGATCCAGCACGTCAGCAATCTAAGGAGATTGATGATAACAAATCTGTCGTAGGTTCCAGCCTTGCACCATCTTGTGCCTGCAATTTTTGCACTAAAGACTCTTCATCAGACCCCAGAGCATCTTGTAATTCTCCCTCATAACCACGAGCAGTCATGCCCACTACTGATCTTTAGCTTGCTAGCTGGAATACTAGAGGCCATTCTCATCTGCAGTGGACTATAAACAATGAATTAAACACTTATGATATAGTGGCATTGCAAGAAACGTGGCTAGTAAATCCCCCTATATGGGATGACCATGAGATTATTCTGCTACCAGCAGTTCAAGCTGATAAAGGTAGACCTACAGCTGGACTGTTGGTTGCAGTGAAAGTGAGTAGAGGTTTAAAGATATCTCCTTGGAAAGCCCCAAACAAATTTATGCAATTGGTTAAAATTTCCCTTAATTCACACACATACGCACTTATTAATCTTTACAGAAATCCGGCAGAAATCAATGATGACTGTTTCTATGATACGCTTTCTCTTTTCTTCGAGTATATTTCCGCACAAAAAAATATCTCTGGAATTCTACTTATGGGTGATCTGAACCTTTCTTGTTTTGATTCGCACACTAGAAAGTTGAATCGTGAGGGTGCAAAATGGATCTCCTATATGGAAGATCACGATTTAAAGATGGCAAATGGTGCAATTATAGGTGACATTCCCCCAATGAACACCTGGGAGAGAGGCAACTCAAAATCTATAATTGACTACATTTGTATGTCGAATAGCATTTTCATGAATACCACCAAATTTATCATAGTAAAACAGCCATCCAGTGATCACCATCTTTTAGCACTATTTTGGGCGACCAAAATTGAAAATCATTCAAAAACTGCATCTTATTATAATCAATCTGTATCTGTTAATAGAGGTAAAAATCGCTTCAAATGGTCGGTTAATAAATTACTAGCCCTGAATGGTGCTATACTAGACAACCACCGACTATATAAGACTGGTTTGTATATAGACGTGTTAAGCACCTTTGCGAATCTTTATCCCACTCATAGTAAATCTCCTAAAAGTCATGTGCATGGGTTTGACATAGCTCTCTGTGAAAGAAAAAAGGCTTACAGAAGAGAGATTAGAAAATGTCGTAAACTCCCCATGATTGATCAAATTAAGGCAGTTAAAGTTGCTGCATCGAGATATAGAAATTGGGTGCGCATGAGGCGAGCAACTATGTATCAAATAGACAGTGAATACTTCTTGGTAGCCTGTCGTAGCAAAAACTCTGCACTGGTTTGGGATTTGTTAAACAAATGTAATACATCACCTCAAGGGCATACACAACTCAATGGAGTATCTGAATCGGTGTGGGTCACACATTTTGCTGCTCTATATGATGATTACAAGATGACTGGTTATAGGTACAACAGTAGCTCTATAAATGGGTGGGCTTTGTACTGCACAAGATCTATTATTCAAGATTTTATCAAATCATCTTCTTCATCTAGAGCAGCGGGTCTGGATGGCCTTACTAATTTAATGCTCAAACAAAATATAACAGAATGGGCACTAATTTTGAACAATACTTTCCACCACATCATACAAACCAAAAATATTCCTGATTCATGGCGCTCTTCTGTGATCATCCCGATCTATAAAAAGGGTGATCGAATGGACCCGAAGAGCTATCGTCCAATAACGTTACTGGATGTTCCAGGCAAAATATTCTCTAGGTTGGTATTAAGAGATTTTAATGCTTGGTCAAATAAGGCAAATCAACGTGACCCAGCACAAACTGGTTTTGTTGCAGGACTAGGTACTGGCATTCATTTAATTACTTTAAATGCTATAAGACAACAAGCAGTTAATAAGAGACAAGCCAGATATTTTGCGTTTATAGATCTCCACTCCGCTTTTGACTCGGTCTCAAGACCAAAACTCATAGATAAGTTACTCAAAGCGGAGTGTCCTCCAACTCTTATTGATATTATTTTTGCCCTCCATTCACACACCAAGGTCTATGTGAGATTGAATTTTGAGGGCCTGCTCTCATCCCCAATTCCAACATCTAGAGGATTGAAACAGGGGTGCATTCTAGCATCCGCCCTGTTTAATTTTTTCATTAACGACGTACGCGGGATCTTTAGCAAAATAACAACTGATGCTCCTAAATTGAATGGTGTAAAAATTTGTGCCTTGTGGTATGCAGATGATCTTGTTTTAGTGTCTAAAACTCCCAGTGGTTTACGTAACCTTTTGGCAGCACTATGCTCATATTTTAAAGAAAATGATCTAGTAGTAAACACTGGAAAAACACAAATTGTCACATATGTCCCGAAAGGGTTATGTAAACACTTGTTAGAATGGCAAATTGAGGGAATACCCATAATGATAGTACCAAACTACGTGTACTTGGGCCTAATTTTTGATGGTTGTCCAACGCTAGACTCACATTTGAATAAAATGAAACATAAGCTAGTCACGGCAATCTGTCAAACTCGAGTAATTGTTTCCAAATATGGCAAATTCTCTATCAAAGCTATTTACAAATTGGAATCAGAATGTTGTAGCAACTATCCTTTATGGTTTAGAAACCATAATTGTTCCCTCAGGTTTTCTCAATGTGCTAGAAGCCAAGTTTTGGCGTGCAACTTTACATCTTCCACAGTGTATCCCTGGAGTGTTGATACGCTATGAATTGGGATTAACCTCTCTAATTGCCATATATAATTGGCGCCTATGTGCCCTATTTCGCAAATGTTTATTAGCCCCATGTGATAACTCCACATTATCTTCCATTTCTAGCTATTTGCTTAGCTCTGCAGAAAAATTTCCGAGACATTGGTCTTCTAAAATATTATCTATTATGGTGAACGCTGATATATCAATTGAAGTTCTGGTACTTCACCCAGAGCAAGCCAAGAAGAAGGTGTACATGATAGACTGGATTGATACAAGAACTCAGTGTTTAACCTACAAAGATTTTGATTCTGCAATCTTTGGACCAAAGCGTTATAAAGACATAGCTGCGTATTTACGTTTAGCACCATCTGCTGCTATAAGAACGGACATTCTTCGGTTGCGGTTTAACATCTGGCCCACTCGGAAGGTTAAAACAAAAAGAAAGCAAATCCCCTCTGACCTTAACTGGTGTAGGTTTTGCAAAAATATAACGATCGTTGAAACTTTACAACATTTATTACTGAACTGTCCTGCGCTATGTACTTTAAGAAAACTGCACTTTGCTAACCACTTTGCGTACTTTGCACAAATTGACCCAAGAAATAGATGGATCGCCATGGCTGCCACTGAATGTATGAGTATAAGAATTGCAACCATCAACTTTTTAAAAGCCTTGAACATGGAATGAAATTAAGAGTTCTTTGCTTTGCCTTGCTTATCCCTCTTTGAAAGAAAAAAAAAAAAAAATAAAAGTGTATGTAGATATTTTAGCATCTTTTAAACCTTTATGAATACTTGTGTTATTTGGACTTGATGTTTATGGATTTTTCTATTTCTTATAAATTGTAAATTGAAAAAGTTGATGTAACTTCAACTATATTCAATAAAGAATAAAAAAAAAAAAATGACAAATTACATTACATTACATTGCGATCAAAATCATTTTGCCACTTGACCGTATCAAAATCAAAAAGCCCTACATTAGCCGGTAAGGCATAAAGATTACGATAATATTGTATCCAACAATCTTCAGATTTTGGAATAGTTTGAAAGTAGGCCTGAAACAAAGAATTTCCATTCATTAAGCTCTAGAAATGACAGGATCGGCTATGGAGAGCATTACATCACTGTCCTACTGCCACATGTGATGTATATGTTCCTTTACCAGTTTTTGTACCTTTGTTTCAACAGCCTTTGCTGAGCAAGAACCACCAGAGACGTTTGCACCTCCAGAGACTTATGCACCTGAAGTGCATAAAGAATGCATCTCCGTGCTCACTTTTTTTTCTGAATTACACTATCATGTGCATGATTCTGGACTGCTGGTTTCCAGTGGTTACCCTCAAGATCATGCATTGAGGTAACCGGTATAACCGTATGTCGTGGAAAAATTACCACTGACTATTCTGGTGGATTGGTGAACAATGTATTAGTAAAAAGAAAGCAAAAGAACAATAAACAAACCAACAACTGTATAAAACTTTGATGCAAGTGAGTCTCCCCCTCTCTCTGTGCACCGTTCTCTTATAGCCAAACAAATACATGCATTTCATTGAAGGGGAGGTCCAGACAGGGAAAGGAATCATACTGACACATTTTTACAGGCAGGGAACAAGTTTTTGATACCAGTTGCGTTCTTACACGTTAGACTCCTCAAAGGTTCACACACGGTCTGAGGCAGGTTAGCACGATCACATTATGATGACTTCCGTCCGCTAAAGCTGCTTTTCCTAAGAATGTGGGAGCCTAAAACCCACTTACATATGCCAAAAGGGAAACACATCAGAAGCCAGAGATGTGGACGCGAGCATAACTACACACTTGAAGTTTACCACTGTGCTTAAGCTAGCCACCCTGTGAAGTATGCCACTGTTTTAAATCCTGCTGCCCTTCAAGGTTTGCCACTGTGTTAAATCTAGCTGCGCTGAGAGGTTTGCCACTGCTCTAGATCCTCCTGCCTTTTGAATTTCACCACTATTTTCATTTTGAGTCCTGCTACCATTTAAAGTTTGCCACTGTGTTGAATCCAGCTGCCCTGTGAAGTATGCCACTGTTTTAAATCCTGCTGCCCTTCAAAGTTTGCCACTGTGTTAAATCTAGCTGCCCTGAGATGTTTGCCACTGCTCTAGATCATGCTGCATTTGGAATGTCACCACTTTAAATCCTGCTACCCTTCAAAGTTTAGCACTGTATTGAATCTAGCTGCCCTGTGAAGTTCGCCACTTCTCTAAAGCCTGCTGCCTTTTGAATTTCGCCACTATTTTAAATCCTGCTGCCTTTCAAAGTTTGCCACTGTGTTTAATCTAGCTGCCTGCCCTGTGACATTTGCCACTACTCTAAATCCACTGCCTTTTGGATGTTTACACTATTTTAAATTCTGCTGCCATTCAAAGTTTGCCACTGTGTTGAATCTAGCTGCCATGTGAAGTTTGTCACTGCTATAAATACTGCTGCTTTTAGAATTTTGCCACTATTTTAAATCATGCTGCCTTTCAAAGTTTTCCCTGTGACGTTTGCCACTGCTTTAAATCCTGCTGTGCTCTGAAGTTTGCCACTGTGCTAAATCTGGTTTCCCTGTGAAGTTTTCCATTGCTTTAAATCCTGCTGTGCTTTGAAGTGTGCCACTCTGTTGAATGTAACTGCCCTATGAAGATTGCTACTGCACTGATTCTAGCTAAGCTCTGAAGGTTAACCACTGTTTCAAATCTTGTTGCACTTTGAATTATGACACTGTATTGAATCTAGCCTCCCTATCACGTTTGCCACTGTGTTGAATCTACCTGCTCTGTGACGTTTGCCACTATTTTAAATCCTGCTGCCCTTCATTGTTTGCCACTGTGTTGAATCTAGCTGTCATGTAAAGTTTGCTACTGCTTTAGATCCTGATGCACTCTGAAGTTTGCCACTGTTATGTTATGTTATTTGGCATTTATATAGTGCTCTATATATCATTGGTATGACCTCAAAGCGCTTGTGGGTTGAACGGCCTCTGGGACTGAAGTCCAGGTCAGTAGAGAGAGTAGGGTATCATAGGGTGCTTAGGTGCACTCATTATGTGTGCAGCTGATGTGATTGGTTGATGGTAGCTGCATGTTAGAAATAGGTGTGGTGGTATTGAGATCAGTTGAATGTGTTCAGTCAGGAGGTTGGCCTCCGAGACTGGATTCTGGTTGCGTTAGGCCTTTGTAGGACGCTTAAGTGTGCAGCTAGGCTGATTTGTTGTGGTGAATAGCTGCATTCTACCAGGATGTTGAGGTGTTCGTGGGGTGTTGTTCGTATGTAAGCAGCTAGGCCAAATTGATTGAGGGGTGTAGCTGTGCTCTAATGTGTGTTGGTGTAGAGTAGAGAGTGAGCATAGTGATGAGATAAGCGAGTGTCTGGAGTGGCTGTTTTATTCTTATGAGCCCAATGTTCAGGGTTTCATTATGCATCTTGTGATTGCAGCGTTCGGAGGGCTTTAGTAGTGACCTAATTAGTATAATTCAGAGGTGTCACTGCTCAGAATTTCATTGAGCATTTGTCTGCAGGTTGTATGGTGTTTGCAGCCTTCGAAGTCGGCATTACGGAAAGAGCCATGTTTTAGAGCTTTGCAGAAGGCCAGGTAGTCTTGGGTGTGTCGAATGTGTGGGAGGAGTGAGTACCACAGAGTTGGGACCAAGACTGAGAAGGCAGAACCTACCATCCTAGTAGAATTGGATGATGGAATTACTAGTAACTGGGCAGTGCTTGATCTTAGGGTGCACAATGGGAGGTAGGGTTTTATCTTCTCTTGTAGGTACGTTGGGCCGGTCTTGTGCACTGCTTGGTGGGTAATGCATAGGGTTTTGAAGGTGGCCCTACATCCGACAGAGAGCCAGTGGAGGGTGCGGAGAGCGGGGGAGATGTGGTCTCTGTGTCCAAGAGCGAGAAGGAGTTTGGCAGCAGCATTTTGGGCTCTTTGTAGTTTGTTAAGTTGGTATGCTGGTGCTCGCAGGTATAAGGTGTTGGCATAGTGCGATGAGAGAAACCTCTTGCGACGTTCCTAAGATGGCCGCCTTCAACATGTTTGGATTCGGTTGCCGAGCAACCACAAAGCCCAGCCACCAGTGATTTGTCTGCAATGCATTCTTACGCCCATAGAGAGCGCCGGAAGGCGTGAGCCGGCCAGCTACCCCAAATGCCAGGTACCATAAGGTGGAGCGCCTGTCTTGGCCTGTCATGGCCGTACGTGGCCTAGGGGCCCTGAAACTCTATGCCTCCACCCTAGACAACGGTAAGCACCAATACAAACTGTGTCAGCCCTTCTCCGGCTCACCCCTTCTGACTCAATTGTGCACATCACGCTTCACGAGCATCTACCGATCGTTCAGCACGTCTCCCTGACCTGGAACTCTGCAAACTTTTGCATAGTCATATGAGTGTCCTGAACGAACGTCGTAACAACTAAATGCCTGGTCAACTAGTCCATTTTACCGACCACCTACTCCCCATGCTGCTCAGTGTTCTTATACTGTCCAGATTCTTAACTGATCACTATGCACCACCATGCGCCCTACACGGTCGCCTTCTCTGCCTTTAGATGCAGAAACATTACGTTTGGAGCAAAACCCCAACCCGGCACAGTACTTTCATCGGTGTATTAATCGCCTAGATATCTTTTCTATTACTCGAGTGAACCCACCGCTGCATTGCTCACTATAGTGTCTGTCTTCGCTATGCTCACTCTATAGTGTTCGCTATGCTCACCCTATAGTGTTGTAGATTGCTATCTCTCTGTACATGCTTTACTCCTACTGTGAACACTATGAATAACTCGTACTGATACTGCATGTTGATTGCACCTTGTAAAGTATCCCGTACTGATGCTATATGCTGTCTGCACCTTGCTAAGTATACGTGATCATGATACGTTCCGTACTAAACATCCTCATAGTGACAACACTTACTGTCTACCACGCCGTCCTTCCTGCCCTCATCTACACACTATTGCCTCCAGTGACCTCAGCCACCAGCGCACTGCCAACCACCCTTAGGCACTCTCCACCACCCCCCAGAACACTACTCCACTCCAGCCTTATCAAGCCTACATACTTCCTACCACCTTTAGCCTGGATACAGAAGGAAGACTACCTTATTAAGGCTGACCTCCCCCACATACCTGAAATAACAACTGCCCAATGGATCATTCGATTCACCAGCAAACCCAAACCTAAACAGCCCTGCCCTGCAGAGTTGAGAACCTACAGACTCAGATCCAGACTTACTGTACCACCTTCCACCTTTCTACACACAAACTCTCAGCCAGTACAGATACCTAGCAAACCCAATACCCAAAACCCTAAACTCACTCTTACTAAAGAGCTGAACCTAGATCAGCACAACACAACACCAAGGAACAAAAATGCTAAAACAGAGCCACACCTAATCAAAGGTGCACTTATCAATGCCAGATCTCTCGTGGCCCATGCCACGGATATCGCAGACATTATCGTATCCAACCAGCTAGACTTCCTAGCAGTCACCGAAACTTGACTGCACAAAGCAGCATGCCCGGCCCTTATACTAGCTGTCCCTACCAACTTTACCATCATCAGACGCGATAGAGATTCTTCCAAAGGAGGGGATCTAGCATTTATCTGCAGAACTAACCTGTCCTTCAGGGAAATAGAATGTAAACCCTGCGCCTCAACCGAGTTATTGTCAGTTAAGTTTGCCTTATCTTCCTCTCGTACTATATCTCTACACCTGATTTACCGACCACCTGGCCCCTTAGGGTCATTCGAAGAAGACATCATGTCACTGCTATCCACCAACACCAAACCTGGCCCCCAAATAATCTTACTGGGGGATTTCATTTTAGGACTAAATGACCCCTGTGACATCAATGCTACTTCTCTTGCGAATACTATCATTGAAGCAGGACTCACAATCAGAACTAATAAGCCTACTCACATCAAAGGCTGCACGTTAGATTGGTTAGCAGATATTAACTGCTCATCAAGTATATCTTCTATTGATCCGTGTATATGGACAGATCACTGCCTGATCTCCATCACAATCCAAGATAGTCTACCATCCAAGGCACCCAAACCTATGGCCCCTCAGGCCCTAACTAGATGCAAGAAGAACATAACAATGGCAAACCTCCTACCACTTCTCCACACTATAACCAACCCTAATCACCTACCTGCAGAGCAAACAGACTTGGTAGACCTGTACAACAACACTATGAACCTAGCCATCAACAGCATTGCCCCACTAAAAATTAGCAAAGAGAAACCCCAAGCCCACCTGAATTCCTGGTTCACCCCCAGCCTGAAAGCCCTACTGCTTGAAAAAGGGAGGGCGGAAACCTGCTGGAAAAACAAAAAAACTGACCTGAATAGACACATTCTCACCTCACTATTAGCTAAATACGAAAGAGAAATTATCCAAACTAAAAAAGACTCTTTCAATGAAAGAATTAAAAAAGTCAACTCCAATACTAGAGAAATATTCTCCATACTAAGAGAACTAGAATCACCTATTGCACCCAATGACACCTGTATCAAAAACAAAACCTGGTGCACAGACATCCAAAACGCCCTATGCAACAGAATCGCCATGCTCCAAGATAAAATCGCAGCAAAAATATCCACCCTAGACAGAATAGCTTTAGACACCCAAGAAGCTATCCTGAAAGAAATCACTAATAACAAAACCAAACCTGTCAGTAATTTCAAATTCAGAGCCATCTCCAATCAGGAAACGCTTCAAATGATCTCTTCTCTCTAACCCTGCCGATGTCTCAGAGATACCTGTCCAACTCCTATCATCAAGGAGGCAGCCAAAGACTTAACTTCATTTATCACCACCTTCATAAACTCATCCTTCAAATCCTGCTCAGTCCCTACCAATCTCAAAGACGCCTGGGTGCTACCATTATTTTAAAAAAACAACCTAGACCCCAGCGTCCCCACAAACTATAGACCTATCACAACCATCCCGTTCCTCCTTAAAATACTTGACCGTGCTGCCTATCTCCAGATCCAATTCTACTTGGAAATCAACAACTTGTTAGGCACTAGACAATCAGGCTTCAGGCCAAGGCACAGGACAGAAACTGCTCTACTTGATCTGAAGAATAAACTTGACGATAAAAAAGACACCGGACAAGCATCCATCCTCCTCCTTCTAGACATATCGACCTGACCTGGTTGACCATGAAGTCTTGTGTAACCACCTCAAATCTGCTGCCCACTTCTCCAATGAAGCCACTGTGTGGATAAACTCCTTCCTAGATAACAGATCCATCAGGGTTTTCTCACCACTATCAGCCGCTGATCCAGTGCCCATCACCTGTGGAGTACCCCAAAGGTCATGTGTCTCTCCTGCTCTGTACAATATATTTACAAAACCCCTCTTTGTCATACTCAACAAACTGGGTGTCTCATATACCAACTATGCGGACAACACCCAGATCCTCATCCCCATCCAAGGATACTATGTCAAAGACGTGGAGCTAATCAATACAATCTACCTTAGTGTACAGACCTGGATGGCGACACATGGCCTTTAACTTCATGATGAAAAAACAGAGATTTTAATCATCGGATCAGCCAACAAACTAAACAAATTCTCTGCCCTCTACAGTCACATCACCATCGATGGTATGAAAATCAAGGTTGCTAGTGAGATAAAAACATTAGGATTATACCTAGACTCAGCCCTTAACCTCAATAAACAAGTCAACGCCACAGCATCAGCCACTAGTTACACCTGCAAATTGATTTACGCATGCAAACCTTACCTATCGTTTGAAAATTGCACAATAATAGCTTGAGCGCTTATTCTATCCCGTTTGGACTACTGCAATGCATTATACTTAGGCACGAACAAACGTAATACCAACAAATTACAAATACTTCAAAATAACGCCTTAAAATCAGCCTTAGGCTTACCCAAATCTCACCACATCTCTCATGAAAGATGCGCCATCAAATGGTTCTCAATAAACGACAGAATTAAACTAAAAGCACTCAATATCACACGTAAATGCATTTCCAACAAGGCCCCCATCTACCTGACAGACAGATTCACCAAACGCACAGCCAAGAGACCCATTAGATCGGCCCAATTCAACAGCTTAAAAGTACCTAACTTCAAACTCAAATGACCGGCAGCGTCAGCTTCCCAGTCAAGGCAGCTCAATTCTGGAACTTACTCCCAGACAACGTTAGAGATGTGCCTTACTTCCTGTCCTTCAAAGCCAATGTCAAACAACGGCTTATTGCAGATGATCAATGATCAAACTCTCCCCTCTAACCTGACACTACGGCTTATTGCACATGATCAATGATCATACTCTCCCCTCTAACCTGACACTATCAGCCTAGCCCTGACTAGCTCTATCCAGTATGTTCATAATGTATAGATATCCTCTTGGCTGCTGACAATGCATTTAATGTATAAATATCCGTTCAGTGTACCCTATCCACTTGTCAAACTCCTTAGCTGGAATTGTAACGTAACTTGCATTGCTTCTGTCTCCTCACCCCCACAACTGACCTGTATATGTAAACTATTGTTCTTTTGCCAACTAATGTAACAAAATGTAATTTGAGATGTTTGTAACTAAATTCTTGCTCTGCTCCCTGATGCCCTAGGGCCCGGCGCGCTATATAAATAAATAAACAAATACAAACAAACAAATACAAATAGTCCAATCTCGAGATAACTATAGAAATAACAGCAGAGAGTCTGTCGGGATAAGTGAGGTAACGGAAAATGCGTTTAAGGAGTTTGAGGTGGTAGTGACACGATTTTGATACATTATTGATCTGACGGGGGAGGGTTAGGCCTGAGTCTGTAGTGCAGGAGGAGGTGGTTACTTGTCATCCATCACTCAATATCACTGAGACAAGCTTCAAGGTCGGGACGAGGGTTGGTGTTGGTTTTGGGAATTCTCAGGATGATTTGAGTATCACCGGAGTAGTGGAAGCAGGTGAGGTTGCGCACGCAGATGATTCCTGGTAGAGTGGTAAGATAGAGGTTAAAACGGAGAGCAGAGAGGCACGCACCTTGGGGTACTCCAGTTTTTACAGCACAAGCAGTAGAGACAAAAGGGGTGAAAGGGGTGATTTGTTTCCTGTTGCTGCGGAAGGAGGCAATCCATTTGAGTGCCGAGCCACGGGTTCCTAGGGAGTGCAAGTGATCAAGGAGGATTGCATGGTTAATGGTGCCAAAGGCTGCAGACAGATCAAGGAGAATCAGTGCTGCGCAACCCTCAGAGTCGCCCGCAACCTTAATATCATCCCAGATTGAGATCAGAGTGGTTTCTGTTCCATAGCTCAGTCTGAAGCCTGATTGTGCGAGGTGGAGGAGTTTGTTGGATACTACGAAGCTGATGAGCTGGGAGTATGCAGTCCGGTGAATGAGTTTCACAAGAAATCTGGTGTTGGAGATTGGTCTGCAATTCTTAGGGTCAAGGGGGTAGAGGAATGCCTTTCTTAGAAGTGGTTTTTCGTGCGCTATTTAAAGGCGTCCAGAAAGTTGCTGGAGGTGAGGGAGTCGTTAAGTATGGATCTTGCATGTTCTCCTGCGCAAGAATAGCAGAAGGGAGGCCAGGCAGGGGTCGAGGGGCGATCCAACTGGTTTGCTGCGAGATAGTAGGTGTCAAGTTGGGAAGCCCGAGAGGGCCGCGTACCTGATGTCTTGGAGGTCGATCTCGCAGAGGTCGCCAGTCTGGAGCTCGTGAAAAGATGAACAAGTGGCACGAAGAACCAGCCTCTCCACCACCCACGATTTGAAATGGGTGGAGGATGGACCGACTCCCAATGTCACCAAGGCACTCTTCTGATAACTGTGACAGTGGGACTGTGCAAGCACAGACAGGTGAGGCCAAAGTCTTGGTGAAGATTGCTGGCAAGACGAAGTCCGATGACAATACTCCGAAGGCTCAAGAAATGCAGTAGTAGTCAAAATGTCTGACGCGGCAAGACAGGTCTATACCGCAGAAAGAAAAGATCTTGGCAGATGCTGGTGGTCCGACAGGAGCAGGCCAGACAGGAATGCGGGAGACCAGATATAACTAGCAGACTGGCCCTAAAAGGAGCCGAGTAGGCGGACCCAGGGTTGACCCGGAAGAGTTGCTTGGCAGGACCAAGGCAGGACCCAGGTAAGTGATTGGCAGGCCCAGGACGGGATTATAGCAGGAGTGAGCAGGCAGGCCCAAGACAGGACCCAGGTAAGAGTAGCAGGCAGGCCCAGGGCAGGTCCCTGGTAAGTAATTGGCTGGCCCAGGACAGGACCCAAGTAGGGATAAGCAGGCAGGCCCAGGGCAGTTCCCAGGTAAGTAATTGGCTGGCCCAGGACAGGACCCAGGTAGGGGTAAGCAGGCAGGCCCAGGGCAGGTCTCAGGTAAGTAATTGGCTGGCCCAGGACAGGACCCAGGTAAGGGTGAACAGGCAGGCCCAGGGCAGGACCCTGGAAGGAGTAAGCAGGCAGGCCCAGGGCAAGTCCCAGGAAGGTAGAAGGCTGGCCCAGGACTGGACCCAGGTAAGTACAGGAGCACAGGAACAAACGAAGCTGAGCGAAGCAAACCGCGTTGAGACACGGCTTGCATCGATTCGTGGCCTCTTTTATGGGTCGCCGGCGCCCGAGAGGCTTGGAACGCAAGCCGCTTCGTCTCCGGGCACCGGCGAACCCATAACGAGGCCTGGAAGGCAAGCCCTTCCAAGGAGGCGAGCCCAGTCCACGGCGCATGCGCGGAACCGTGACAGAGGTCTACCGCGCATGCGCCGTAGGCCGCCGGGCCAACACCCAACGCTCCTCCGCTGGCGAGTCCCCAGACGCGAACGCGCGGGTAGACTCGCCAGGAGGAAAAGGGAGCGGCAGACTCTGGTCTCCCACGTGACATGACACTATGCCCCCTCCCAGGAAGACCCGGGGCCCCAGGTTTCCAAGGAAACCGTCTATAGAAAAAACGTACCAGACGGGGGGCATGCACGTGCTGGTGCGGTTCCCATGTACGATCACAGGCCGGGTACCCTTTCCAATCTACCAAATAGTGGAGTACCCCCCTGCGATAACGGGCATCACAAATCTCGTGAACCTCGAACTCTGGAACGCCTTGCACCAGGACAGAGGCCGGGCGAGGACAGGTGCGGCCGTAGGTATCGAGCACGTAGGGTTTCAACAAGGACACATGGAAAACGGGGTGTATATGCCAAGAAGGGGGTAATCGGAGACGGAAAGCTACAGAGGACAGCCGCTTGGTAATAACGAAGGGCCCAAAAAATCGGGGAGCCAGTTTGACGGGCAGGTTGTGAAGCGGCAGGTTCTTTGAGGATAGCCACACCCTGTCTCCCTCCTGAAAATCTGGTTCTACACTCCTCTTCCTGTCTGCCTGTATCTTCATCCGATCTTTGGTTTCTCTCAGGATCTTGCGTGCTAGTTCCTGTTGTTTCTGAATGTGAGTGACATAGCCATCAGCAGATGGGACTGTACTGGAAGGAACCGGATGAAAAGGCATCAATCGGGGATGTAGACCAGTAGAGCAGAAGAACGGACTGACTCCAATGGAAGCGTGAATTGTATTGTTGTAAGACACTTCTGCAAGATCTAAACCAGCTTTCCAGTTGGACTGAGTAGCATTAGCAAAACAGCGGAGGTACTCTTCCAAAGTTTGATTGGTCCTTTCGGTAAGCCCATTGGTCTGTGGGTGATAGCCCGAGCTTAGAGCTCTATGAATTCCCAGATGACCACACACCTTGCTCCAGAATAAAGAGAGGAACTGGGTCCCTCGATCTGAAATGATCTTCTCAGGTAGACCATGTAACCGGTAGATTTCATGCAGGAACGCTGAAGCCATCAGGGTTGCTGTAGGGATCTTCTGAAATGGGATGAAATGGGCTAGTTTAGTGAAACTGTCCACTACCACCATTATGCAAGTAAACCCTTCTGAAGGAGGTAGATCCACAATGAAGTCGGTGGCGATGGTATGCCATGGGTAAGGTGCTATTTCAGTAGGTACCAGCAATCCCAACGGTCGTTTTCTAGGTATTTTGCACTGGGCACAAATTGGACAACCTTCGATGTACTTCTGGACTTCGGTAGCCCAACCAGGCCACCAAAACTGTCGGGATATCAACTCCCGTGTGGCTCTTATCCCACGATGTCCTCCAATAGGTGAATCATGGAATCCATGCAAAATGCCATTCCGAATAGCTCCCTTAGGAATATACAGCCTTTTTCAAAAAAACAAAAGCCCATCTTGTTCAGACACAAATTGACGACTGAGAAGAGTCGCTCTTTCGGGATCAGTTCGAGTGGCGTCCACGATGGACTCAAGGTGAGGAGACAAAGTCAGCAAGAAATGTTGAGGGGAAATCAGTGGCTGAGCTGGGCAGGACGCCTCTTCCACATTCCCTAGGGATCTAGAAAGTGCATCTGCTTTCAAATTGGAGGTTCCCGGGATGTAAGTAACATGAAACTCAAACGGAGAAAAGAAGAAGGCCCACCTGGCCTGACGAGGAGTTCGACATTGCAACGAGCGAAGGTATTGCAGATTGCGATGATCTGTCCGTACTTCCACGGAAAAGCGAGCTCCGAGAAGGAAATGTCTCCATTCCTCAAATGCGGTCTTAATAGCCAACAGTTCCTTTTCAATCACTGCATAATTTCTTTCGCTGGGATTCAGTTTGCGAGAAAAATAGGCCACTGGATGTTCAACCAACGTAGTCGGGTCTTTCTGTAGGAGGACAGCACCGACCGCGAAGCTGGAAGCGTCGGCCTCCACAATGTAGGGTAGCTCCTCCTGTGGATGGCGCAGAATCGGGGCTGCCATAAAGGCTGACTTCAAGATGTCGAAAGCCTGAGAAGCCTTGGAATCCCACGAGAAAGCGATTTTGCAGCTGGTTAGGCTGGTGAGGGGCGCAGAGATCTGAGAAAATTGAGGAATGAAGCGCCTGTAGAAATTAGCGAATCCCAGAAAGCGTTGAAGGGACTTGATATCATGAGGATGTTTCCATTCTTTTATGGCTTGCACTTTCTTGGGATCCATCCCATTTCCTTCCTGATTAATCACAAACCCCAAAAACTCGATGCTGGGTTGGTGAAAGCAGCATTTCTCCACCTTGGCGAATAGATTATTAATGGACAACCGACGAAGGACCTCACGAACATGTTCCACGTGCTCGTCAAAGGATTTGGAAAAAACCAGGATGTCATCCAAATACACCCAGACGGATAAGCCAAGCAGATCGCCGAAGATGTTGTCCATAAATCGTTGAAAAACAGCGGGGGCATTGCATAGGCCAAAAGGCATGACTCGATACTCAAAATGCCCGAATGGTGTCTTGAAGGCTGTCTTCCACTCGTCCCCGCTCTTAATACGTACCAGGTGGTAAGCTCCGCGTAAGTCCAGTTTGGAGAAGACCCGAGGAGTATGCAAGGATTCAAGGATACTGCGAATCAGAGGTAATGGATAACGGTCTTTTGCTGTTATATCGTTCAGTTGCCGATAATCAACACAGGATCTCAAAGTGCCTTCCTACTTCTTTACAAAAAACATGGGGAATCCTGCGGGCGATTTAGACGGCACTATGTATCCTTTTTGTAGACTCTCCGACAAGTACTCCTGAAGCACCTGCTTTTCGTCTCGTGTTAGGGCATACAATTTCCCATGGGGAATGGCACAGTCCGGCAACAATTCGATGGAACAGTCAAAGGAACGATGTGGAGGAAGAGGTATATCGCCAGGTTCAGAGAATACCTGTTCGTAGTCGATGTATTCCTGTGGAATCAGAGACGTGGAACATAGACTGACCCCTCTGCCATATGTTTCCAGGGAGGTTGAAACGGCCAGGGTAGGAGCTGGTAGCTTGCATTTCTGAGCGCAAGCAGCGGATGAAAAGGTTAAAGTCTGAGTTCTCCAGTCTATCACCGGGTTATGGTATTGCAGCCAAGGTAACCCCAAGACCACTTTGTAGGACGGGGACTTTATTACATCCAAGGCGAGTTCTTCAAGATGGTCCGCAATCTGGAGGACTAGACCTACTGTGAACTGACAAACGGGCCCGGAAGACAAGGGAGTTCCATCAATGAGCTCCACGGTTAAAGGTATGTGTCTGGAAATGAGTGGTATCTTGTGTCTGGAGGCGAATGTCTCGTCGATGTAGTTGCCGGAAGCCCCACTGTCCAACAGGCCTAATACTTCCAGATTCTTGTCAGGCAACTTAATCTGGATCTTCAAGGTCTGTAACACTGCTGGTTGCATGGGAAGACGAATCGAACAAACAACTGAAGGGTCTGAAGATGGATTGAGACCTGTCGTTGCCCTTCCAGTACACGACAGGTCTCCTAGTTTCCCGACTTCTTCTTCTGCGGATGCAAAGGGCACGTACCGAGATAATGCCCGGCTACTCCACAGTAAAGACATAAACGTAAAGACCTCCTCCGTCTCTTCTCTTCCTCAGATAATGGACCTCTTATGGCTCCTAGTTGCATTGGCTCCGATCCAGATTCAGTAGGACCGAACGAACCTGCGGGTAAACTGGACGTCCTGGGACTGTTTCTTTCGAGCCGACGTCTCTCAGCCTTTCGTTCGGCTAACCTCTGGTCAATACGGAGCACCTGATCAATCAACTGTTGGAGGCTCTCTGGTTCGGGGATATGGAGTAACTCGTCCTTGTACTCCTCTCTGAGGCCTCGGCGAAACAGAGTCTTCTGTGTAATTTCTGGCCATTGGGAGTCGGTAGCCAAAAGTCGGAAGCGGCTGATGTAAGCTATAATGTCAGCGCTTCCCTGCTTGTAATCCATCAGTTGATTCTGTGCAGCGGAGGCCAAATTAGGCGTCTGGAACACCTCAAGGAATGCTTTTTCAAAGGCAGCAAAATCATTCAAAATGGGACTGTTTGTAACTACAAACGGAGTTGCCCAGGCTAACGCATTTCCAGTTAGATTTCCCAGGATATACCCGATCTTGGCCCTATCATTGTTGAAGTAAGTAGATCTGAAAAGGAAATGTATCCGACAGTGATTACAAAATTCAGCCACCCGTCTCGGGTCTCCATCAAACTTGATAGGTGTAGTGTGAGCCAAAGATCCCTCCACCTGAGAGGTACTAGGCGCTCCTTGGGTTATCATCTGGCGTAACGTCTGATTCTCCTGATGCAGGGCGGTCATCTCGGCCCTGAGTGCTAGTAACTCATTCCGCATGTCTTGCGTATCATCCATCTCCAGGTCAGAAGGCAGGCGTCTCAATCTGTCAAGTTGGGAAGCCCGAGAGGGCCGCGTACCTGATGTCTTGGAGGTCGATCTCGCAGAGGTCGCCAGTCTGGAGCTCGTGAAAAGATGAACAAGTGGCACGAAGAACCAGCCTCTCCACCACCCACGATTTGAAATGGGTGGAGGATGGACCGACTCCCAATGTCACGAAGGCACTCTTCTGATAACTGTGACAGTGGGACTGTGCAAGCACAGACAGGTGAGGCCAAAGTCTTGGTGAAGATTGCTGGCAAGACGAAGTCCGATGACAATACTCCGAAGGCTCAAGAACTGCAGTAGTAGTCAAAATGTCCGACGCGGCAAGACAGGTCTATACCGCAGAAAGAAAAGATCTTGGCAAATGCTGGTGGTCCGACAGGAGCAGGCCAGACAGGAATGAGGGAGACCAGATATAACTAGCAGACTGGCCCTAAAAGGAGCCGAGTAGGCGGACCCAGGGTTGACCCGGAAGAGTTGCTTTGCAGGACCAAGGCAGGACCCAGGTAAGTGATTGGCAGGCCCAGGACGGGATTATAGCAGGAGTGAGCAGGCAGGCCCAAGACAGGACCCAGGTAAGAGTAGCAGGCAGGCCCAGGGCAGGTCCCTGGTAAGTAATTGGCTGGCCCAGGACAGGACCCAAGTAGGGATAAGCAGGCAGGCCCAGGGCAGGTCCCAGGTAAGTAATTGGCTGGCCCAGGACAGGACCCAGGTAGGGGTAAGCAGGCAGGCCCAGGGCAGGTCTCAGGTAAGTAATTGGCTGGCCCAGGACAGGACCCAGGTAAGGGTGAACAGACAGGCCCAGGGCAGGACCCTGGTAGGAGTAAGCAGACAGGCCCAGGGCAAGTCCCAGGAAGGTAGAAGGCTGGCCCAGGACTGGACCCAGGTAAGTACAGGAGCACAGGAACAAACGAAGCTGAGCGAAGCAAACCGCGTTGAGACACGGCTTGCATCGATTCGTGGCCTCTTTTATGGGTCGCCGGCGCCCGAGAGGCTTGGAACGCAAGCCGCTTCGTCTCCCGGCACCGGCGAACCCATAACGAGGCCTGGAAGGCAAGCCCTTCCAAGGAGGCGAGCCCAGTCCACGGCGCATGCGCGGAACCGCAACAGAGGTCTCCCGCGCATGCGCCATAGGCCGCCGGGCCCAACACCCAACGCTCCTCCCCTGGCGAGTCCCCAGACGCGAACGCGCGGGTAGACTCGCCAGGAGGAAAAGGGAGCGGCAGACTCCGGTCTCCCACGTGACATGACAGTAGGTCTATGAACTCGTCTCTCAAGATGGGTCGAAAAGAGTCGAAAGTTGGCATAGAGGGTGTCTGGGCAACGGGATCAGGAGGGGTGGATGTAGCGCAGTGGGAGAGGGGAGAGATTCTGGTGTTGAGGGTTACCATCCTGTCAAGTGCGATGTTATAGGAATGTAGTGAGAGGGAGTCACAGAGTGTCTGTGTAGGAGTGGTTTGGGCAGAGGTGCAAGTAGGTTTCACAAATTCAGAGATGATCTTGTGGGGGTCTTTGCTGCTACTGCCACAGTTCAGAATTTTTTTATTTTAATAGGCCTTTTAGGCCTTTCGGAACTCAGATTTGTAATTACGGTGGTGGAGGGCGAACATGGATCTGCTGAGGACGGTTTTAGATGCTCGCCATTTGCACTGCAGGGTGTTATTTTGATTTTTGAGTGTCTTCAAGTGGGGTGTGAACCATTTTGGGGACGGTCCTTTGTGCGAGGTTGCGGGACATGAGGGGGTGAGAGGAATTAGTGATTTTTTAAGCCAGGATTCAATGGTTAAGGGTCTACCACAGAACAGCGTTGCTGGGGTACAGAGTAGTAGACTTGTGGCTAGATCTGGGACTACCTTGACTTTGTTCCAGCATTTGTGGTCGACGGTGGGGGTGGGGGAGCTGTGGGAGGAGGGGCAGGTGTGTGGATAGAGAAGGGGATGGCAGAGTGGCCTGTCCAGATAAGCGGTTTGGGACTGGATATAGAGAGGTCATAGGAGCTGAAGATCGCATCAAGGATGTGCCCACCTGAATGAGTTGGACCAGTGGTATGTCGAGGGAGGTTGAGTGCATCAAGACTCTCGACCAGAGGTTGGGTCATGGGGTTGTTGGGGATATCGAACCAGATATTGATGTCTCCCAATAGTGTAAGGGTTGGGTGATTTATCTGAATGGTTGCTATTGAGTCACAGAGATTTGTGGCAAAATGTCTGTCGTATCAGGGGGTCTGTACATAAGTAGGAAGCTGTGGGTGAGTGTTGATTGTAATGAGAGTGTTATTAGAAGCGATTCACAGGAGGTGTTGTATGTCTGGGTTTCGACGAGTGAGACGGAGAAATTAGGTTTGTGGAGCATTGCCACTCCACCATCTCTTGTTACTCGGTTGTGGGCGATAAGCGAGAAGAAAGTGGGGAAGGCCTCATGGGTGACTAATGCAAAATTGTCAGAGAACCAGGTTCAGGTGATAAAGATAAGGTCAGGATTGTCAGAGGATAGGAGGTCAAAGATGCTATGCCTATTTCTTGCTACGGAGCGGGCATTGAAAAAGATGCATGTGACTTCATGAGGGGAGGTGGTTTTGGGGCCGCTCATCACTGGGAGTGCTCGGTGGGCAGGGGCAATCAGTGAGATGGGTGCGTGGTAGGATCAGTCCAGGTAGTTGTGACTGATTGCGTGGGGGCAGTGGGGGGTCTGGTTGCATGTGCGCTTTGAGAGTCGAATGAGAGGGTTAGGTCTATGGGAGGTGGGAAGAGTAGGTGGGTGATGGTAGGTATGTGAGACGCGTGGTGGTGAGGATTATTGGGGGAGGGTAGGGAATGGAGCACTAGTGGTATGGGGGTTTAGGGGAGTTGTTTGTGGTTCGAGTCTGGAAGGTGCTAGGGGTTTAGGTGTACTGGGTGGGAGGTCGAGAGCAAGGGGGTGGAGAACTAAAGAGGGGGAGGGTCTGCAGGTAGGGGGTGGAAGTGATGGGACGTTGGACTGATGGAGAAGTGGTGAGGAGTGGAGCATCAAGAGAGAGGGTCGGTTACTCTTTCAGTGTTTTGTGGGCTTTGGAGCCAGGACAATATGAGAGAGGGCAGGGGGGTCAGAGGGGGAGGAGGATGAGGCTACTGTTCTAAAAAGGGTGAGATGTGCTACTTTCAGGGAAGGAAAAGGGTATGAAAGGGGGGATCTGTGGGTGGGGCCAAGTAGGGGTTGAGGGGGGGAGAGGGTGGCTTGGGAAGTAGGGTGAGAGGGTGAGGAGTTCCTCAGAAGACACAAGGTTGGTGTGGTGGTGGCACGGGGCTAGTGATGTTTGGTGCGCCAGAGAGCTCCTCTCGCTTGTGAGTTTGAGATTGGGTGGGGTGTAAGGGCAGGAGTGTGGGGTTGTTCTCAATAGATGCTAGGGGGAGTATGGATGTTGGTGTGTTCGGGTGGGTTGAGGGGTGTGGGGTGAGGGTTTGAGGCAAGAGGTGTTTGGCACTCCAGAGTGCTCCTCTGATCTTAGAGCTAGAGGTGGAATGTTGATTGTTGTTGGACAGGGGGGTTCAGTTTATTGTTGTTCGGGCCAAGGGTTGCGGGTTGCGGGTGGCAGGCTGATGTGGGATAATGGGGGGGGTTCATGAAGGTAGGTGCTAGAGCGGAGGTTCTGCACTGGGAGGGGTGAATTATGTCGTGCGGGGTGATGAGAGTCATGCAGAAAGGCTGGGGGTGAGGAGGGATCAGAGAGGTGGCCTTAGAAGATGTGGTATCTTCATCCTGGTCATCCTGGTGTGCAGGACAGGGGCAGCACCTTGATATTTGCTTCTGGTTGACAGCTGGCTGCTGACTTCCCCTGCTGACACCTGCAGACACAGTTGGAGCCATCGCTGTAGGAGCCGCCCTTTGCCTAGGGGCCTTTAGCTGCAGGGGCTGCATGAGCACAGGGCTTCCCTGTGAGGGTGTGTTAAAAGGTGGCGATTGACCAATCAGGGGAGGGGACGGGATGGGAGGCGGGAAGAGGTGGGGAAAAGGCCGGAAGAGGGATGGGGAGAAGGAGAGGGTGATTGGTGGGCTTGGGGGGGGCCTAGCCCAAAATTACACACAAGCTGCTGTCAAGGAGCGGGATCTCAGCACCTGCCTTACCTGCAACGCCAAAGAAAGTGCTGTGCAGGTGGGGAGGGAAATGCACTAGGCTTTTACGGAGATGACCAATCAGGGAAGGGGTGGGATGGGAGAAAGTGGGGAAAAGCACAGAAGAGGGACGGGGTGAAAGAGAGGGTGATCAGTGGGGTTAGGGGGCCTAACAAAATTACACACCAGCTGCTGGCACCCGGTTCTGAAGTGCCACTAACCTTATTGCTTTCTGTTCTAATGTCATATTATAGAGTATGTCAGTGGTCCGGTTGATGGTCCTCTCCAGTACTCTCGCTAGTCTCCTCATATCTTCTGAGTTCAGTATTTGCCCCCAAAATGGCACAAAGGATTTAGCTACATTGCCCAGAACTTGTGCTGGAGTATCGTCATTCTTGTCCCGACGTGGACGAGCCTTTGAAATTTCTACAGTGCTGGCAATGAATACCCAGGGTAACAGAATCCCTAAATAACAAGTTCCCTGCCAATCCCTGGGTAACCATGGAAATGCTACATTAACGCAAACAAAGAAGACAGGTTCACCTACATACAAAGGTCTGTTCTCACTAGTCAAATTGGCAACTTTGGCGCAACCTTTAAAATCACCCATTGACTGAGTACCATTCCTCTGTATGCAGAAAGAAACTGAATCAGGGCTGTGGTTAACAGTATAAGAAGGTGGCGTGGCATCCCTATTGCCTATCTTAAAAGAGATCAAAGATTGGAAAGGACGGGACAGTCTGTCAGAAGGCCTGATAGAAGCAACATTTGGCTTGCTCCTATTCGCGAAGAGTGAGCATCCCAGGGGCGTCAGAACACGTTTTTGAAAATCATTCAAATTCGTCCCATCAAAGTTCCCTGAGATGCTATTGTTCCATCGGCCAAAGAATAGTGCTCTAAGAGAAGCATAGCAAACAGTTGTCAAAGGTAAAGGATGAATATACCAACCCAGTCCCTTATCCCTGTGTTGCGGTAAATGCGAACAAACCCAACAGTTATACCGATTAAGAATGGTATGTGTAGCATTCATGATGAGTAATAGAGTGTTGTTTGATAACTCTGTCTGTGCTGAGAGTCTCTCGGAGATAAAGTATGCAGATGTACAAAATGAGTAGGAACAGTGGGTACATTTTCAGTGGGTAACACATTTTTCAAGGAGATGTACTTCTTCCAGATACCAAAATCCTAAAGCAATGATTATTGTAAAACCAATCAACATTATCACTAAGCAACAATACATTTTCGGGGCCCACGCATTTGAATGTTCATTTCTGCAGCTGGTCACACAGTCTCTTATCTTTTCCATACGAGCGGGAGCGGTTGCAGGCATTGTTCTTCAAACGATTCACATCAATGTTTTTTTGCTGATGACCTCCAGGCCGAGCGTCTTCCTAGTCCTTTCAAAACCCTAGTCAACAGAATCCCCTTCTACACAAATGATCAGGCCTAAAAGGCAAGCCCTTGATGACTTTTCTTCGAAGGCACAGCCGAACCGTGCAGTAGGTCTATTTCCTCGGATGCAGATCGTACCTTGTGATCCCTGGTACTGAGTGATCTGTGAACAACGTGTCGGCACTTCCCATTGGAAGCGACGAATCCAAAGCAGGATCTGATCCAAGATCCGGAACAAATTCAAAAGACGAAACTGTTGGAGAGTGTGGAGGTCAAATGGCTGTTTCCACAGGCCTCACGGGCTCAGGGAGAGTCTCCGATGCACTCTCAATGCCATGTACTGCTTCGTAATTGTTGGTTGCAGTACTGGTGAGGGGTTCTGTATCTTCTGTAGTGTGTGGCACAGGGTGTGGAATCCTCTTGATATGTGATGCGTGGATCCAATTCTTCTTTCCTGCGACCCGCACTGACGTCTGTGTGACCAGGAGGACCTGATGCGGGCCCCGCCAATGCGGTGCGAGGCAAGAGGATCGCTCGAATGCTTTCATAAGGACCCAGTCACCCAGCCGTATGCTGTGGCCGGGGCCCTCGTATTTCACAGGTAAAGCCTCTCGCACCTGGTGGTAAATCAAATACAGATTTTTTGTTAACTGGTCACAATAGTCAGAAAGAAGTACATTTTTGACCTTGCGCAAAGAATGGGGCCTGGGGACATTCCAAATATTAGCTGGCCTACCCATGACCACCTCAAAGAGAGATAGCCCAGTCTTAGTTTGAGGGGTCGTCCTAATGGATCGGTGAGGCGTCCAGCCATTTTAGTTTGGTGCCGGCACACTTCTTAGCAAGTTTGTTCTTGATGATGCCGTTGTGTCTTTCTACTAGTCCAGCACTCTGTGCTTGTCTGGCCAAATGGAATCGTTTATCGATTTGTAATCCCACGCATATCTGCAGAATTACAGCAGTGATAAAATGTGGACCATTGTCCGACCAGATAACTCTTGGCAAACCAAATCTTGGAAAATATTCCTTTAGCATGGTCTTTGCAATGGTCATGGCTGTGGCATCTTTGCGGGAAAAGCTTCAACATATTTGCTAAAGGCACAGATGACAACTAATACGTACTTGAAATTATGACAACGCTCCATTTTGATAAAGTCAAAATGAATCACCTCAAAGGGGACAGAAGGCGGACCAAAACTACCCCTAGGAGTTGATGTGCCCTTTGCCACATTGTGCTGCAAACAAATCATACATCTCTGAATGAACCGTTCAGCTACTTTAGTGATTTTGTCATTTACCCACACATTTTGCAACATTTTAGTGACCTTACGAGCACAAATATGGGTGGGACCATGAGCCATAACAAACATCATCATAACATATGCGTCAGGCAATAGCCATTTTCCTTCAAGCTTGTCCACCCAAAACCCATCATCATCCAATTTTCCCAAGCCCTCAGCCCATTTCTTAGATTCTTCTGACGTGGCATTGGCTTGAATATTCTTTACGGAATCAATACCCTCGTCCAAAGTACAGGCATTTGTGGCTTCCCTTGAAATATACATTCCTGAAGAGGGACCAGTGGCAGTCTGTTTGGCTGTCTGGTCAGTGAAAGCATTACCTTTTCCTACATTGTCTATGACCTTCTGATGCGCTGCGCACTTCATGATAGCTAGCTGAGTAGGGAGTGCAAGCGCTGAGAGTAACCATACTATAAAGGAGCCATGTTGGATTTTAGTACCATGTGAAGTCAAGAAACCTCTTTCTGCCCAAAGTCTGCCGAAGTTGTGAACCACCCCAAAGGCATACTGACTGTCAGGATATATATTTATTGTAAGCCCTTCGGAAAGTTCACAAGCTCGAGTTAATGCTATAATCTCTGCGGCTTGCGCGGACTTATGCGTTATTCTTTTGGTCTCCACGATCGTGCTCAATGTGGTGATTGCATAAGCAGCTGTGGATGTATCATCCGGAAGTTTGAAACACGAGCCGTCACAAAACAGCTCCCCTAGCGGATTGTTCAAAGGAGCGTTCTTTAGGTCAATTCTGCCTTTAGTCTCTTGTTCTGTGGTGTAAAGGCAGTCATGTGACTCTTCGTCACTACAAGCAGTACCTTGCGGGAAAGCTAGAAGTTCAGCCGGATTAAGGACACAACACCTCTTAATTTGGATGTGTGGTACAAACAAGATCAATTCGTATCTCGTTAATCGCGCAGAGGTGAGGTGTTGCGTTTGTGTTCTGTTTAATAGAATATCTACAGATTGAGGTACCATCAGGGTTAGAGCATGGCCTAGGACCATTCCCTCGCTCTGTTTAACGGATGCAGCAGCAGCAGCAGTTACAGCTCTCAAACATTCTGGCCAAGCGCATGCAACAGGATCAAGGGCAGAAGAAAAGTAGCCGCACGGCCTATTCTTCCCCCATGTTCCTGCGTTAATACAGCCAAAGCACATCCATCACATTCATCCACATATAACACGAAGGCCTTTTCATAGTTTGGTGTGCCCAAAACTGGTGCCGAGCACAATGCAGTCTTGAGCAGATGAAATAATTGCTGGTGTTCCAAGTTCCATGGCAATGGCGAAGAAATGCCCTTCTTTGTCAAAGCCAACATTGGTTTAATAACTAAGGAGAAATTTGGGATCCACTGCCTACAGTAAGAAGCCATTCCTATCAAGGCTCTAACTTCCTTCTGTGTATTTGGGACAGACATGCTAGAAATAATTTTTATCCGTTCAGGCGTCAACCTTCTTCCCTCCTTTGACCTCCTGTCGACAATATTGACATTTTTCAAGCAAAGCTTTGAGTCCATCTTGAGCTAGATGAATAAGCAACAACACAGTGCCCTCCTTACAAGCGCTCTCTGGGTCAGCAGCTAAAAGCAGGTCATCAACATATTGAAGCAGTGTACAAGTATAGGGCAACTCAAGGGTATCGAGCTGCTCTTTCAAAGCCCTACTATAGATGTTAGGACTTTCCGTGTAACCTTGCGGTGCACGGGTAAAAGTAAACAAGCGTCCCCCTAAGGTGAAAGTGAACAAGTATCTACTGTCCTTATGTATAGGGATACTAAAGAAGGCGTTCTTTAGATCCACAACACTAAAGTAAGTAGCTGAAGCCAGAATCATGGTCAATATTGTTGTCACATTAGGCACAATAGGAAATTGTGGAGCAACGATCTTATTAATGGCACGTAGATCAATAATGAAACGGAAGGGAATCACATTATCACCTTTTTTGTACACGGGCAAAATTGGACCATTGCACAAACTACCTGCAATTTCCTCAATCACCCCTCGATGCACAAAATCGGACACAATGCTTTTCAAGGCTTGCTCACCATCGACCGAGATCTTATACTGGGGAATACGTGGCAACTTTACTCCATGTTTCAAAACAATCTTACTGGGCTCAATTTGCAAAACATCGACATCATTGTTGTCAATCGTCCACAAACACTCCGGAACATCTTTAAATTCCGGCGGCAAAGGTCTGGTCAAGAATTGAGAGACAGAAAGTTGCTGTGGTGAAATCGTCAAATGCACTCCGTCAGGACAATGAATTACCGCATTTAATTCCCTCAACAGATTCAACCCCAACAATTTCTCTCCACAATTCGTGGTCAAAAGGAATGGACAGTGGTCCATAAATGGACCCAAAGAAATAGTTACCGGTGAAGAAACCGGACATACGACTGGTGTGCCAGAAAACCCTACAGAAACATTGGTTTGCCCTGACAGTGGAATGTTTGGAACCTGTGAATGGTCAATGGAACACTTCTGTGCCCCTGTATCTATCAAGAATAGATGTTTTCTATTACCCACTAACATTTCAATGTAGGGACCTTTCTGATTAAAGGGAATAGGCGTTGGTTCCAAACCCTGCTTTGGGCCATCCTAGCAAAACAGAATGTCGTCGAAAGGAAGTTCTTCAGAAAAGGTAAGCAGCAGAAGGATGGTCAAAAATGTTCCTATTATCCACACTCGATGCCTGATTGTCCTGCGAAAAAGGTTGCTGTGAATCTTGTGAAAACTGACCTCTACCAGGGCCCCCTACCCCTGGGCAGCCTCTGGGTAATCTACCCATATTCCCAAATGTGTTATTTGACCTCTGCTGGAGGATCGGGCATTGTGCACACCAATGACCCTCTTGTCTGCAATAAGCACACTGGTTAATGTTAACAGGACCCAAAGGCGCATTTCCTTGTGGAACGTACTGACCTCTAAATTGCGAATTACCCCCTCTAGGGCCTCTAACAATTTGCTGCAATAGTACTTTTGTCTTTAAGTCACCTTTTCTCTTTTCATCTCTTTCCTTTTAATTATTGACACGATTCTCATAGTACTGAGCCATGTGCAGTACTTCTGACTGAGACTTCGCTTGCCAAGCGCTCTCGGAGGACATTATCTACAACTGGATGTCAGGCAGCAATCCACTCACAAATTTGTCCACGAATAACCTTTTCCCAAACTCTGTGCTTAAGTCTTGTCCACTGTAATCTGAAAATACTTGTTTGAACCGGTTGAAGAACTCGGTAGCACCCTCAGATTTCCCTTGCACACAGGCCGTAAGCTTGTCCCAAATAATCCTTCTTTCAGGAATTATAGTCTTCGATTTCGTAACTATTCTATCAGGCAAAGTTAGTATTACCTGTGGTGGTTTCACACCAGCTGGTCTTTCTCTATCGAGTCTAGTCATAGTATCCCATGAATCTCCTAACCCTGGTACATCATCTATAGTCCTAATATGTTTCCACAAATCAACGGGCAGGAGTACGGGAAACAACAGATCAATATCACTTAAGGTGAACACTGAAGACTGTAAAACAGACTCTATTTCTTTGTAGAACCCCATCGGATTCTTCCTAATATCGGTAATAGACTGTTTAATGGTGTTCACTTCCTGTCTCGAGAACGGGACATGAACGAACTGCGACACATAATATGCAGGAATTTCTTGAGAAGCAGTACCTGCTGCAGCATTAGCTGGAATCTCTTCTTTTGGGACAAATGTCGGAGGGACCTCTCTCATTGGCAACTGAGAAGTAGGCAACTCCGAATGCTTACTAAGCAACAGAGCTAAATCGAGCGCTAAAGCAGCCGAAGAAGTGTCAAATGAAAAAGCCCTCTTATAAATACTCAATAACTCTGCAGGACAACAAATCTTTCTTTTTACGCACTCATCCTGCAGGTACTCTACCATTACCTGTATCACTTTCCTCTGCATTTCTGGCGTATACTGACTATACGTGTCATACACTTCAACGGAAGTTATCGATGTATCTGAAATCCACATAATCGCTTCTTTCATACAAATTCGTGTTTCCTCAGTTATCGATTTCGACAAGGAGAAAACCGTTTCTGTACGAACATAACATCCAAGCTATCACCATCTACATCTTCATTCTTTAGCCCTTCCAATTCCCTTTTATACCCAAAAACCCTCTCAACATGCTCTTGTACTAGCTCTAGAAAACGCTAAATTATTCAGATCCCTCAACCTTTGTGGGAGATCTGTATCACTAAGTCTGTTCCACATTACACATAAATGAATTCCTAATCCCTCAATAAAAACGTTTTTCTCAGGAAAATTGTCTAAATTATAAAGTGTGGCAAGAACATTAGCTTGGTCACCCTTCTCCATGCAAAGCTTAGCCCACACAGTTGACTCACGCTTTTTCTATGAAGATACAGTATTACGAGTTACAACCCTCGATCCCGCACCCTGATCTACTACAAGCAGTATAGAACCACTTGGAAGAGGGAGAGTAGGCACATTTCGAAGATCCGGATACAGAGGTACTATCGCTGGCGTGGCAGGCAAGCCCTCCGGACTCGTAGCAGTAGGCAAAGTTGGAGGAGCAGGTGGAGGAGCGGCGACAAGAGGAGGAACAACGGGAGGAAGAAGAGGAACATTAAGAGGAGCAATAGGAGGAGCAGGAGGAGCAACAGGAGGAGGAATAACAGCAGAAAGAGGAACATGCGGAGGTGGCGCAGTGGCACCAGGCCTTCGTTCATTTAACAGTTTATCAATAAGTTCATCAGGTACATGAAAGTCTTTAGAAGGATACATGTTCTGGATACCAAGTGAGAAAGCCCTATCCATATTCCTAACTGACTCAGACTGTTTACTCTGGGTCATAAAACAACGCTGTTTGGCAAACTTTAGAGTGCAGCAGGATTTGAAGCAGTGGCAAATTTCACAGGGCAGCTGGATTTATCAGAGTGTCAAACCTTATAGGGCATCTAGATTTAATATAGTGTCAAAATTCAAAGTGCAACAGGATTTGAAACAGTGGCAACACTTAAGAACTCAGCTAGATTCAATGCAGTAGCCAACTTCATAAGACAGCTAGATTCAACACAGTGGCACACTTCAGAGCGAGCAGGATTTAAAACAGTGGCAAACGTCACAGGGAAACCAGATTTAGCACAGTGGCAAACTTTGAAAGGCGGCATGATTTACAATAGTGGCGAAATTCAAAAAGCAGCAGTATTTATAGCAGTGGCAAACTTCACAACTTCACATGGCAGCTAGATTCAACACAGTGCAAAACCTTGAATGGCAGCAGAATTTAAAATAGTGTCAACATCCAAAAGGCAGCAGGATTTAAAGCAGTGGCAAACTTCACAGGGCGGCAGCTAGATTAAACACCGTGGCAAACTTTGAAGGGCAGCAGAATCTGAAATAGTGGCGAAATTCAAAAGGCAGCAGGATTTTGAGAAGTGGCCAACTTCACAGGGCATCTAGATTCAATACAGTGGCAGGCTTCAAGGGGCAGCTTTCAACACAGTGGGAAACTTCACATGACAGCTTCATTCAATACAGTGGCAAACACTTCAAAGGGCAGCCAGATTCAACAAAGTGGCAAACACTAAAGGGCAGCAGGATTTAAAATAGTGGCAAACCTCACAGGACAGCTAGATTGAACAGAGTGGCAAACTTCATAGGGCATCTAGATTCAATATAGTGTCAAAATTCAAAGTGCAACATGATTTGAAACAGTGCAAACTGTCAGAGCTCAGCTAGATTCAATGCAGTAGCCAACTTCATAGGGCAGCTAGATTCAACACAGTGGCACACTTCAGAGCACAGCAGGACTTAAAGCAGTGACAAACGTCACAAGGAAACCAGATTTAGCACAGTGGCAAACGTTTAAAGGCAGCATGATTTACAATAGTGGCTAAATTAAAAAAAGCAGCAGTATTTATAGCAGTGGCAAACTTCACATCGCAGCTAGGTTCAACACAGCGCAAAACTTTGAATGGCAGCATGATTTAAAATAGTGTCAACATCCAAAAGGCAGCAGGATTTAGAGCAGTGGCAAACTTCACAGGGCAGGCAGCTAGATTAAACACAGTAGCAAACTTTGAAGGGCAGCAGGATTTAAAATAGTGGCAAAATTCAAAAGGCAGCAGGATTTAATGAAGTGGCAAACTTCACTGGGCAGCTAGATTCAATACAGCGGCAGGCTTCACAGGACAGCTAGATTCAACACAGTTGACTTTCTTTGGCATTGCAGATAAGGTAGGTACTGAGACCCCGCTCCTTGCCAGCAGCTTGTGTGTAAATTTGGGTTTAGCCCCCCAACTCCTCTGATTACGCTCTCCTTCTCCCTGCCCTTCTTCAATGCTTTTCCCCACCTCCACTCACCTTCCATCCCACTTCCTCCCCTGATTGGTCACCCGGATCATCGTCTCCTTCTCCCCGTCCCTCTTCTGTGCTTTTCCCCACCTCCTCCCGCCTCCAATCCCACCCCCTCCCCTGATTGGTCATCTCTGTAAAGGCCTAGTGCTCGTGTCCCACCACCTGCATTCCACTTCTTCAGCATTGCAGGTAAGGCGGGTGCTGAGACCCTGCTCCTTGCCAGCAGCTTGTGTGTAATTTTGGACTAGACCCTCAACCTCACCAATCACCCTCTCTTTCTCCCTGTCCCTCTTCCGTGCTTTTCCGACCCTCCACCCGCCTATTATCCCGGTCCTTCCTCATATTGGTCATCTATGTAATGGCCTAGTGCTCATGTCCCCCCACCCTAAACGCCACTTTCTTCGGCGTTGCAGGTAAGGTAGGTGCTGAGACCTTGCTCCTTGACAACAGCTTGTGTGTAATTTGGGCTAGACCCCCCATCTCCACTGATCGCTCTCGCCTTCTCCCCATCCCTCTTCCGTGCTTTCCCCCACCTCCTCCCACCTCATATACCACCCCCTCCACTGATTGGTCATCTCTGTAAAGGCCTAGTGCTCGTGTCCCCCCACCTGCACACCACTTTATTCGGCGTTGCAGGTAAGGTAGGTGTTGAGACCCCGCTCCTTGGCAGAAACTGGTGTGTAATTTTGAGCTAGGACCCCCAACCCCACCAATCACCCTCTCTTTCTCCCCGTCCCTCTTCTGTGCTTTTCCCCACCTCCTCCCATCCCACCCCTTCCCTGATTGGTCATCTCTGTAAAGGCCTAGTGCGTTTCCCTCCCCACCTGCACAGCACTTTCTTCGGCGTTGCAGGTAAGGCAGGTGCTGAGACCCCGTTCCTTAACAGCAGCTTGTGTGTAATTTTGGGCTAGGCCCCCCCAACCCACCAATCACCCTCTCTTTCTCCCCATCCCTCTTCCGGGCTTTTCCCCACCTCCTCCAGCCTCCCATCCTGTTCCCTCCCCTGATTGGTCAATCGCCACCTTTCAACAAACCCTCACAGGGAAGCCCTCTGCTCGTGCAGCCCCTGCGGCTAAGGGCCCCTAGGCAAAGGGCGGCTCCTACAGCAATGGCTCCAACTGTGTCTGCAGGTGTCAGCAGGGGAAGCCAGCGGCCAGCTGTCAACCAGCAGCAAATATCAAGGTGCTGCCCCTGTCCTGCACACCAGGATGAAGATACCACATCTTCTAAGGGCACCTCTCTGATACCTCCTCACCCCCTGCCTTTCTGCATGACTCCCATCATGCCAACCCCCCATAATTCACCCCTCCCGGCGCAGAACCTCCACTCTAGCTCCTACCTTCATGAACCCCTTGCCCCATTATCCCACATCAGCCTGCCACCCACAAACCTTGGCCCGAACAACGATACACTGAACCCTCCTGTCCAACCAACAATCATCAATCCACCTCTAGCTCTAAGATCAGAGGAGCACTCTGGAGTGCCAAACACCTCTTGCCTCAAACCCTCACCCCACACCCCTCAACCCACCTGAACACACCAACATCCATCCTGCCCCTAGCATCTATTGAGAACAACCCCACACTCCTGCCCTTACACCCCACCCAATCTCAAACTCACAAGCCAGAGGAGCTCCTGGCGCACCAAACATCACATGCCCTGCTCCACCACCACACCAACCTTGTGTCTTCTGAGGAACTCCTCACCCTCTCACCCTACTTCCCAAGCCACCCTCTCCCCCCTCTACCCCTACTTGGTCCCCACCCACAGATCCCCGCTTTCATACCCTTTCCCTTCCCTGAAAGTAGCATATCTCACCCTTTCTAGAACAGTTGCCTCATCTTCCTCCCCCTCTGACCCCACTGCTCTCTCTCATATTGCCCTGGCTCCAAAGCCCACAAAACACTGAAAGAGTAACCAACTCTCTCCCTTGACCCTCCACTCCTCACCACTTCTCCATCGGTCCAACATCCCATCACTTCCAACCCCTACCTGCAGACCCTCCTCCTCTCTAGTTTCCACCCCCTTGCTCTCGACCTCTCACCCAGTACACCTAAACCCCTAGCGCCTTCCAGACTCAACCACAAACAACTCCCCTAAACCCCCATACCACTAGTGCTCCATTCCCCACCCTCCCCCAATAATCCTCACCACCACGCCTCTCACATACCTACCATCACCCACCTACTCTTCCCGCCTCTCATAGACCTAACCCTCTCATTCGACTCTCAAAGCGCACATGCAACCAGACCCCCCACTATCTCCACGCAATCAGTCACAACTACCCGGACTGATCCTACCACACCCCCATGTCACAGATTGCCCCTGCCCACCGAGCACTTCCAGTGATGAGCGGCCCCAAAACCACCTCCCCTCATTAAGTCACATGAATCCTTTTCAATGCCCGCTCCGTAGCAAGAAATAGGCATAGCATCATTGACCTCCTATCCTCTGACAATCCTGACCTTATCTTTATTACCGAAACCTGGTTCTCTGACAATTTTGCATTAGTCACCCACGAGTCCTTCCCCACTGGCTACTCGCTTATCGCCCACAACAGACTAACCAGAGGTGGTGGAGTGGCAATCCTCCACAAGCCTAATTTCTCTGTCTCACTCGTTGAAACCCAAACATACAACGCCTCCTGCGAATCCCTTCTAATAACAATCTCACTACAATCAACACTCACCCACAGCTTCCTACTCATCTACAGACCCCCTGGATATGACAGACATTTTGCCATGGATCTCTGTGACTCAATAGCAACCATTCAGCTAAATCACCCAACCCTTACACTTTTGGGAGACATCAATATCTGGTTCGATATCCCCAGCAACCCCATCACCCAACCTCTGAATTACACAGCCACGATAGTTGCTGTGTAGTTATGGTTCAGTTGCTGTTTCCATAGGAAGAACACTTTTTGGGCGGCTTATAACTTCGCTCCCTCTGGCCGAATCCTCACCAAACTTTGCAAAAAAAAGTATATGACCCACTCTGTTTTTCTTTGCAAAGTTTGGTGAGGTTTGGTCCAGTAGGGGCAAAGTTATACAGGGGGCTCCCAAAATTTAGTTTTTCCCATAGACATAATGGGAAAAAAATTGCTCACGCCTAAAGCCCAAACCGCTGGACGGATTTTAACCAAATTTGCGGCAGGAGCGGCGGCTTGGTCCCAAAAGCGTGCTTTTATTAATTTGGTGTAAATCTGTCAAGTATTTTTTTTTTTTTAAATGACCAAAACTTAAGGCAAAAAAATTAGTGATATCTATGTCTGCTCCGCGGACTCATTCCCCTGTTCGGTCCGCGGACTGGCCTCTGATTGGCTGCACTGTCGACGAAATTCACAGACTTTTGTGTGGTCCGCGGACACCGGGACGCGGCCGCTGATTAGATGGTGCAAAAAGTGAAATGCGTCTGTTTTCCTAAAACGCCTGCCATCTTTGATTCGTTGACTTTTTTGGGGTCCGCGTACAGCGCGGTGAAAACATTTTTTTTAAAATGCAGCATTTCACTTGTCAAACTCGACAAACAATTTCTGGGGATGTGGGGGGGATGAGGATTGGATTGGATATGGCCATAAGAAGGCAAAAAACTGGTTGTGTCACCCCCTGAAAGTCAGCGAATGCTCTGGATGTCCTGGGACAGTCCTGTGGTGTTCGCGGACACTGTAGGTGTCCTAGGACATCTGTACCTATTTCTGCATTACAGGGTTGGTGAAAAGCAGTTTTTGGATGGCCACTTAATGAAACTGCATGTAATTTTGAAATTTTATTCTAGAAGTAATCCTGAATGGTTCTGCAAAATATTTTGGGATTCTGTCAAGAGGGGGCAAAATTAGAGGGGGGGGTCCCAAAATATTGTAAAGGCATATAAATGTGGTGTCATTTGACGGAACTGCACAACATTTGGCAAAACGATTTTGGATCTAGATAAAAATGGTTTTCTAAAGATTGGTGGGATTTTCTCAAGAGCGGGTGAAATTAGAGTGGGGTCTCAACATTTTTTGATGGCTTATAACTTTGTTGCTATTTGACGAATGTGGACAAAAGTTTTGAGAAAGATTATAGACCAAACCTTCAATGTTTGTGTAAAGACTGAATGGATTTTGTCGAGTGAGGGCTAAGTTATATGACTATTGTATGTACACACATTTTGACACGTGGGCTGATTTCAAGCAAACACCTGTGAGGAGCATTGGCAAGGACCATATAGCATGGTTTTGCAAATGTGCCAGTGTTTCATTTTTTGTGTCATAATGTAGGTACAAAAAATAGTCATATACATTTGGTGACTGAGGTATAGCCTGTGGCCGTGGGCAGTAGCCAGATTGTCTGGGTCATGGCATAAGGTTATGACACAGACAATCTGGTTACTGGCCATGACCGCTAGGGACGAAAAATGGTGTTAAAGTGGCTATGTCTACCTGGGACCGGCTATGTGATAAAGTTATTCGAAGGTGGGATAGGTTTGAAAGGGAAAAAAAGTGCTTGTGGTAATATGTTCATAGGGTTTTGCGGGCTGCCATGGCAAGGGAAGAGAGGCTGTGTATGGAGCCCTGCCTTCACTTTCCATGTTGGCTGTCTTGAAAAAGGATTTTCCTTCCTACAGCGGACGCCGGAGGCGTCTCGTTGTAGGAAGAATAATCCTTCCTTCTTACAGCGGGAAGCCGCAGGTGTCCCACTATAGGATGAAAAATCTATGTTTTAGCACCCTGGGTTCCCGCTTTGGGAACCAGGGGTGCTAATGGCCTTTATCCACCATTTCAGGGGCTGCAATGGACGATAATGGTCCGTAGCCCTCCTTATTTATTTATTTATAACGCACCAATGCCCGTAAAATCAGACTGTGTGGTTACAGTATTTGTTGAGGAAGATGAGGTGGAGGAAGGCATCTTACTACTTGCTGAGAAAGGAACAACCTTTCTGAGAGCATTGCGGTCATTGGATTTGGTGTGGCGGCGCATGGAGGTGGTCCCGTAGGAGTACTGTCCAGGTAGTCTGCGACTGAGTAAAAAATTGCACTCAGTGCATTTCACTTTGGTAGCTTTAGCCTTTGGTACACTCCCAACAGTAGCAACGAACTGGCACACCCATGATTCGATCTTGGTGCTAGAAGTAGGCACTTCCTCTACCTCATCTTCTTGGTCCTCTTCATTGTCTTTGAAAGTACTGTGCTTTTGTTGTTGTGAAGGTCCTCCAGCTGGTGGTGGTGGCTCTTGGGGAGGAGGGATGGCAATAACTGATGCCATTTGTAAGATAAATAGCAGTTTTGATAAATTTCCTCCAAGCATGTACTGTGTACTATATTGGTAATGGATAATGAGTATGAAAAGGTGTAGGGGGTGTGCTAGGGAAATTTTGAAGTTGAAAGTTCCTAGATCAGTAGAAAATGCAGTTCCGAACTGTCCGAGAAAGACGGATCTTATCATGCAGTGCGAATGGGTTCTCGGACAGGTCATCATGCCGCGCACCAGTGTATGATCATGTGGCACAATCTGGAAGGTCCGCAATGAAGTCAGATGTTCGTAGATGTCTACGAATGCAAAACTAGTTGAAATAGTTGCAAAAAGTGTATAGAAGTGTTAAAAACGTTTCTAGAAGGTGGGAAATGGCAGGCAGAGTTTTAAGGTGACACTTTATAAATTGGACAAAAATATTGTTATATTTGGTAAGTATGATATTAGTAAGTTGTAGGAAAATAGCATGCACTGGTAAAAACCCCTGAAATGCACTCAAAAAACTTGGTTAAAGGGACGTTATGGTTAAGTTGCACTAATAAAAACCTATGAAATTCAATGAAAAAAACGTTGTTAAGGGGACGTTATGGTTAAGTTGCACTAATAAAAACCTATAAATTCAGTAAAAAACGTTGTTAAAAGGACATTATGGTTACAAGTAAAATCGAAAAACCCCTGAAATTCGACAGTTATGGTAAGCTAAGCAACCATAACTCGCACCACCACTGTGCACTGTTAAGACTAACACCCAGGACATCAAAGATGACATCACAAATATCATTGATGACCTCACTGATGACATTGCATGTCTAGCCCCTTCTTTTTTGTTCACTGCCATATCTAGGCCAGGTGGGTCTATTTACTAACAGTCAGAAACCTAAATTTCAAAAGGTATTACATTTATAGATATTGATATTCTCACGTGTTCTTACACTACTTTCCTTAGAATTTAATTGCATCTTATGATGTACATATATAGGGGAAGAAGCAGGCCTGAAACACAGCAATCATTTTTGTGTGTGAATACAATCATGTAGATTATAAACAGTTGCTAATGATACTGCCTCTTGTTTGCTTACTTTACTCTCCATATATAAGCCCCATATTTGTATGCATTGTAGTCTATTTATGTTTTGTGTGTATTAGTAGAAATATGTAGTAAGTGATGCATTATTAGCTACTTAGTACATGTTTCACAGACCGGAAAAGTCTAAAACAGAAGCATTCACCGTTTTATTATATAACTTTGGAAAATTACAAATATAGCACCTCTGTGGTGTATGCTGCAGCCAGTACTCTTGTTCAGAGGAGAATTGCCTCGCATTTCGGTGCTGGACTGCCCCAGGGCAGGACAAAGACTGATATGTTTGGGATATTTCTTCTCTGTGAAAAGATAGTGAGCTAAAGACTCTGGGTAAGTCTCTCGTAACCAGGACTAATGTCTGGCAGAGGGACTCCCAGGACCCCCCTTGTTAAATCTGCATATTTAAGTAACTTTGGGTCTCACCCTAAGTTACTAGGGGAATCCAGACGTGGACCCCTTGCTCACTATTCTTAGAGAGGCACAGATCCACCCTACTGATGAGGTCCAACCAGACCGAAACACGTGTCTGGGGTTTCTGTTGGTACTCTTGTTCAGAGGAGAATTGCCTCGCATTTCGGTGCTGGACTGCCCCAGGGCAGGACAAAGACTGATATGTTTGGGATATTTCTTCTCTGTGAAAAGATAGTGAGCTAAAGACTCTGGGTAAGTCTCTCGTAACCAGGACTAATGTCTGGCAGAGGGACTCCCAGGACCCCCCTTGTTAAATCTGCATATTTAAGTAACTTTGGGTCTCACCCTAAGTTACTAGGAGAATCCAGACGTGGACCCCTTGCTCACTATTCTTAGAGAGGCACAGATCCACCCTACTGATGAGGTCCAACCAGACCGAAACACGTGTCTGGGGTTTCTGTTGGTACTCTTGTTCAGAGGAGAATTGCCTCGCATTTCGGTGCTGGACTGCCCCAGGGCAGGACAAAGACTGATATGTTTGGGATATTTCTTCTCTGTGAAAAGATAGTGAGCTAAAGACTCTGGGTAAGTCTCTCGTAACCAGGACTAATGTCTGGCAGAGGGACTCCCAGGACCCCCCTTGTTAAGTATGCTGCAGCCAATACTTACATTTCTGTGTGAGTAGGTTCCTGTACTAGAAAGAACACTGCAATGGAATTTTCTTTAGAACACTACATTGCGTGATGAAGTATGTAGTTTATTACACATCTCCCGATAATCCCTGATACTTTTTTGCCAACATTACATTCACAATCCCTTATATGAAAAGTAAATGCACATGTGATGTCATCAGTGATGTCATCAATTATATTTGTGATGTCATCTTTGATGTCCTGGGTGTTAGTCTTAGCAGTGCACGGTGGTGGCGCGAGTTATGGTTGCTTAGCGAATTCTAGGGGTTTTTCAATTTTACTTGTAACAATAACGTCCTTTTAACAATGTTTTTTTACTGAATATATATATCTATACACTCAAATACTATACTAACATTGCTACAATATTCAACACCATCGCTGTTCACTACCATTACTCCATTTGCAGAACCAAAGCTCACCATAATAACACTCATGCAATCTTATTTCTATGGAAACAAATAAACTGCCGACAATAACAAAACGATTGGTAACAACACCCATGGTGATCAATCACAGCTAAATGTTGTTCCTCATGCCCCAAGTGCAGTACAGTACCTGTGGGCTGGGAAACACAGTCCCTTAATTACCAGCGATCATCAGCGTTACCATCGCTGCTCACTTTCACTGCTCACTCTCCTCTGTGCTGCACACAAAAATGTCCACGCAGAAAATTACACATCTGGGCCATATGAGCAGGCGTAATGCAGCCGACCGCTGCCGTTCCTCCCTTTTTTTTCCTTCTGCCGACTTCCTTCACACACATCAATAGGGCAAAACCACTCCTGATGGCACTCTACTTATGGCCCTCCTTCCTCATTATTGGCAGCGCCATCTTCGGTGGCCACATGCTGCTTGGAGCGTATCATCGAAGGAGAACCTACAGACGCTCGCTACGTTGCCACGTCTTCGCACGTAGCAGGGTTCCTTTTTCTCTTCAACTTCAATGTTCAACAAAACCAACAAACATTACTTGTGGTGACGACATCACAACACTGGGCCATCACCATCACCCCTACATTCCCAGCACCAATGAACTTCACAACAGAGCCAGGCCTCCCGCTGCAGTGCTCATGCTAAACTCCAGAACTCCACTCAATCCAAACGCAGCAACACTTCGGTTCCAGTCAAAGGTAAACGCTGACATTGCATCACTATGCCAGTGATCTTAGCTCCCTTTACTATGTACTTGGCGCATCAGATAATTGCACAGTCCACGGGCCCAAAGGCACCTCCTAGACTCATTGACAACTCCCAGCTCTTCTGAATGTTTGCACAGTCCCAAAACTCTTAAATGCTTTGTGAGGGACTCTGCCACCTTGGACTTCACAACACCAATGAATGAATGAACCTCGCAGCTCCTTTTAAAAACCATAAGCCTCACAGAGCCCACTGCACTTTACAGCAGACCATTGTACCTTGCAGCGCTGGGACTTCTTGTCCCCACTGCCCTTTGCAATGCACCACTTCCTCTGCAGCGTCTCTTCACTACACCAACAGTGTGTCCTCTTAAATCACACTACCTTACAGCACTTCACTGCCCTTGCAGCACCTCTTCACTGCACTATGCAGCGCTTCACTTCCTCTGCAGTGCCTCTTCATTCCTTCTTGCCGCGCCTCACTGCCCTCTCAGTGCCTCTTCACTGCACCATGCAGCACCTCACTGCCTCTGCAGTGCCTCTTCACTGCCTCTTGCAGCCCCTCAATGCACACTGCAGCACTTCTTATTGGGGCTCACTTGCCACTTCCAACACTGGACTTCACGCCCTACTGCCAGTGCAGCGCTTCTCATTGGGGCTCACTTGCCACTGCTAACTGGACTCCACGTCCCACTGCCTCTGCAGTGCTTCTCATTGGGGCTCATTTGCCATTACTGACTGGACAACACCTCCCACTGACTCTGAAGTGCTTCTTCACTGTAATTTACAGCGTCACTCCACTTTACTACCTCTGCAACTCTACACCCATAGCTGCTCTCTGTCCCCACTGCCTCTGCAGCACCTCTGTCTGGGCCTTTATTGCCCCCACTGCCCTCGCAGCACCCTTACCTGAGAGAGGATCACTTATCTTGGGGGGTGGTGGGTGTCTCTCCTTGGTGCTGTCCCCCCAGCACAGCCAGCTTCATCCTCCTTGCCAATGTTGGGTTCTGATATTGGCCACAAATGGCTCTGACAACTCTATGTGAACAGTTAACTCTTTACTTAGATTAAGGTTAATAAGATACAGTTCTTGGAGTCGAGTAACTATGGGGACATAGGACACCCACCGGCATTCTCTCTCAGGGCATACATCTTTGCAACTGACAACCCTGGAACACTCTCGTAGGTAAACATTATCTGCTCTGCCTTCCATCCCAACATTCCACTCACTTACAGCAGATGCAGGCAGAGCTCAACACAACACACTGCTTCCCCGCACCAGCCAAAGGGTCAGTGGGATCAAAATCTCCAGGGAAATTCTCTGGGGAGGAAAACCCTGTGGCAGCTCTTCTTTCTTTTCCACCAACTTATGTCTATCAACAGAGAATTGAGGAATCTTTTCACTGGGGAAGGAGTCCTCTTCAATGTCCTTTCGGTTATTCGTGCAATGCTGAATAAAGGTAAGTAGATGGTGATCTAGTGCGAAAGCAATAATGGATTTAAATAGAGACTGTTTCCAAGTATAGCAAGTACCCTGGTGAAGGAAGGGTGAAGAGTTAATGGCGGACTGGGGAATGCAGCACCAGCTGACTGGAGGTGAAATAATGCCTAGTGGAACTCAATATAATAAAGTAAGAGATCAAGAGAGTCCAGGGGATTGTGACTGAAGGGTTAGAAATTCACCTACCTAATGCCGGAGACTGAGGTGCTGTCTTAATAGACGAATGAGAGCTCGTAGGCAGAGTGGGTCGTGTCGTATGCATGGTGTTCGCAGACTGGTCACGTTTCTGGATGTATAATGATTGCTGTGCTGGACGGGCTGAGTCTGACACGGATTCAGCGTGTACACAATGCAGTTTCCAAGATCGTGATTCTACGGCAGCAGTGAAAGAAATATTGTTAAGAAAATGAAGGTGCAAGTGCCGGCCGTTGTCAGGGCAACTAAACTAGCATTCCAACCCGGAAGGACGCGGTGGGGAAAAGGCGAGGATAGACAACATGATCTCTTTGCGCCAACCAAGGAGTTCTATATCAGAAGAAAGGGAGAGAGAATATCAGATTAGACAGACTGATGTTAGTTTGGAAGTAAAGGACAGAAAGTGAGCAATCTTACTGAGTGTTTGCTTTGAAGTGAAGCAACGCATAGTGCTTCCATTCGGGAGGCTTGAAAACCAGTGTTCAGAGAAGAGGGCGGAGTCAGTGACCTGTCTGCCTGCTGGGAGAGTGCAACACAGCAGCTGCTGACAGACGCCATGTTAGGAGTAGCCCAGAAAACAGCCGGAAATTTGCTACCAACGGTGCCATAAGGACCAGCGGAATCTGGTCCTTATGACAAGCTACCCTGTGAAGTTTGCCACTGTGTTGAATCTAGCTGCCTTGTGAAGTTTGCCACTATTTTAAATCCTGCTGCCCTTCAGTGTTTGCCACTGTGTTGAATCGTGTTGTCATGGGAATTTTGCCAATGCTTTTAATCCTGCTAAGCTCTGAAGTTTGCCCCTGTGTTGATTCTAGCTGCCCTATGGCATTTGCTAATGCGCTATATCTAGCTGAGCTCTGAGGTTTTACCACTGTTTCAAATCGTGTTGCACTTTGAATTGTGACACTATATTGAATCTTGCTGCCCTATGTAGTTTGCAACTGTGTTGAATCTAGCGTCCTGTGAATTTTTCCACTGCTGTAAATCCTGCTGCGCTCTGAAGTTTGCAACTGTGTTGAATCTAGCTTTCATATAATGTCTGCCACTGTGTTCAATCTAGCTGTGCTGTGAAGTTTGCCACTGTGTTAAATCTAACTGCCCTGTGAAGTTTGCCACTTCTCGAAATCCTGCTGCCTTTTGAATTTCGCTGTTATTTTAAATCCTGCTGACCTTCAAAGTTTGCCACTGTGTTTTATGTAGCTGCCTGCCCTGTGAAGTTTGCCACTGCTCTAAATCCTGCTGCCTTATGGATGTTGACACTATTTTAAATCCTGCTGCCATTCAAAGTTTGCCACTGTGTTGAATTTAGCTGCCATGTGAAGTTTGCCTCTGCTATAAATCCTGCTTCTTTCTGAATTGTGACATTATTTTAAATCGGGCTGCCTTTCAAAGTTTGCCACTGTGCTAAATGTGGTTTCGCTGTGAAGTTTGCCACTGCTTTAAATCCTGCTATGCTCTGAAGTGTGCCACTGTGTTGACTTTAGCTGCCCTATGAAGTTTGCTACTACGCTGAATCTAGCTGAGTTCTGAAGTTTTTCCACTGTTTCAAATCATACACTTTGTATTTTGACATTATATTGAATCTAGCTGCCCTATGAAGTGTGCCACTATTTTCAATCATGCTGCCCTTCAGTGTTTGCCACTGTGTTTAATCTAGCTGTCATGTGAAGTTTGCCACTGCTTTAAATCCTGCTGCGCTCTGAAGTTTGCCACTGTGTTGAATCTAACTGCCCTATAAAGTTTGCTACTGTGATGAATCTAGCTAAGCCCTGACGTTTTGCGACTGTTTCAAATTCTGTTCCACTTGAAATGTTGACACTATATTGAATCCAGCTGCCCTGTGAAGTTTGCCACTGCTGCTGACAGAAGCCATGTTAGGAGTAGCCGGGAAACAGCCCCAATCCGCTTCCAACAGTGCCATAAGGACCAGCGGAATCTGGTCCTTATGACAAGCTGCCCTGTGAAGTTTGCCACTGTGTTGAATCTAGCTGCCCTGTGAAGTTTACCACTATTTTAAATCCTGCTGCCCTTCAATGTTTGCCACTGTGTTGAATTGTGCTGTCATGGGAATTTTGCCACTGCTCTTAACCCTGCTGCACTCTGAAGTTTGCCACTGTGTTGAATCTAGCTGCCCTATGAAGTTTGGTACTGCGCTGAATCTAGCTGACCTCTGAAGTTTTGCCACTGTTTCAAATCCTGTTCCACTTTGAATGTTGAGACTATATTGAATCTAGCTGCCCTGTGAAGTTTGCCACTGTATTGAATCTAGCTGCCCTGTGAAGTTTGCCACTATTTTAAATCCTGCAGCTCTTCCGTGTTTGCCACTGTGTTGAATCTAGCTGTCATGTGAAATTTGCCACTGCTTTAAAGTCTGCTGTCCTCTGAAGTTTGCCAATGTGTTGAATCTACCTGCCCTGTGAAATGTGACACTGCTTTAAATCCGGCTGCCCTTTGAATTGTGCCACTGTGTTGAATCTAGGTGCCCTGTGAAGTTGGCCACTGCTTTAAACCCTGCTGCGCACTGAAGGTTGCCACTGTGTGAGGTTTGCAACTGTGTTGAATCTGGCTGCCCTGTTAATTTCGCCACTTTTTAAAATCCTGCTGCCTTTTGAATATTGCCGCTATTTAAATTCTACTGCCCTTCAAAGTTTGCTTCTGTGTTGAATCTAGCTGCCATGTTAAGTTCACCACTGCTTTAAATCCTGCGGTGTTCAACCTACTAACAAACCTCTGCTCCTGCTCCTGTCCACCATACTTCCCACATACCTCCCACATACCACACACGCCCGAAGGGCCAGCCATGCTACACACAAAATCACACAAGCCACACATCCACCACAAGAGCAAACAGCCACAAACAACAAACAAATCAGACACTTTACCCCTCCGGACACAACAAGCCCAGTGCACACAATCAAAGCACACTCAGAAAGCCGACACGAACAGACACTATTTTCCCCTGCTTCTGGAACCATCCACAGAAGAGTACAACCTCTATCCTATTCCTCTTCCCTCACAAACCTACCCTACCCACTTTCTTACATAGCCACTTGAGAGCCTGGAGACCATGCAAATAGTAGCGGTGCGCCATGTAAAGCAACATAGCATAAGGCATTCAACTGTGTTTCATTTGTTCCACAAAGTACCATGTTGAGTAAAGACATCAATGCTTGTCACTTTGATCACGGCCTATTAACGTTTGAACTCTGGGTAGATATAAATCATCCATCTCAGAAGGTGCAAAAACCTTGCAAGAGACCAGACGCTGCACCAGGCGCTGCTCGGTCAGTTTACACATGCTTTAATATCAACAAGGTGCCCGCAGTCAGTATCACTATAGGGAGGGAAAAGAGGGGGAAACAAAAAAACACACACTTCTGAAGACTGCTCCTTTTGCTATGTCAATCATTTAAGCCTCAAACACACAAGGCAGGCAAGCCCATAAAACCTCATTCTCTGGGCCGAAAACGTTTAAATACAACAAAGAGGGGGAATGAAGGTCAAATAAAGTTTGCCAAATTATTGATTTGCATTCTTTTTAATCATTTAAATGTAGCCGCATTATGCTGGCTTTGACACATACAAGTTAAAAAAACACAAATGAAATACATATACCAATATATCAAAAAACTACAGATCAAAGTAGAAAAGCAATTATGCAAAGACATTTTAGAGCATATAAAGTATAAGCAGCAATAATCAAAGGAAAGACTAGAAAAGCAGCTTCCCTTCCTGTACAATCGGGTTCAAGAGCAGATGCCCCTCTTGAATCACAATCTAAATTGATTCAATGAATTCCACATCAAAAGGAGATCAAATCACATTACTGTCAACCATAGTTTAACACTGAGAGGACATGGTGGGTCGGAGAAGGTAAACTAACAAAGATAAGAATAACTGGAGGTCTACTGGGCGAGACAATCTAAATCACGATGATTGCCTTCAATCAAACTTTATCTTGAGCTCTAAGGGGTAAAGATCTTCACTTTCTTCCTAGTTTCAACTATAACCCCAGTGTGGGCTAGTTTTCACCAGGACTGGATTCCTGTTTCTAAAACAAAATTCAAAAATGATAGTATAAGAAATCACTGGCAAAATAACTGTTGTGTCAATCATAAGTTACAAATCACCCACAAGGTGCACTTACGTCAAATTGATGAAGAGTGTGCATGAAATGCTGTTGGCATCGTTGCCTGGTCACCAGCAGAGACCTATCAACAAATCAAACAGAAAAAAAAGCCTGTAGGTTAATAATTGGGCATGTTGTTGATACTTAGACTAGCTGTGTGTATAAAAAAGGTTAAAACAATACTCACGGGCAAACGAATCGACCCAGGCTCCCCATGGCTGGGCCACATACAGGAAAAGAAACAAAATAAGTAAGTGCATCAGAGAGGGATATTGCGCTAAAAGGATCATTAGTATTATTAGTATAATCCTTCATGTTTCAAAGTGATTCTGTAGTGCATAAGGCACCTTAAATTGGAAACACATGGAAATAATGAATGAAAAGCGCACAATCGGACCTGCTGGTACCTTGATCAAATGCCTGAAATATGTGGCACTTAGTCCCTATGCCGCGCTGGATGCATCATCATCTGGTGCTCTTATGGAGAGCGCTGTGCATTCCACTAGAGCTCAGTTATTATTGAACAACAGGAAACGGCCGCCGAGGTCACATAATCATGTGACCATCAATGCAGCACCCTGGGAACCACGTAGTTAATGAACATGGTAGACGCTGCCGGACCGTTGCTATGGCGACGGCCCAACAGCGTCTCAGAACTCCACAACGGCAAGACCCAGAGGGAAACTGGCGCATATGCATCGCTGACCCGCCGTGCAAGGATGCACATCTATGAATGAAAAACAGAACACAAGGGCGCAATGCCTTGGATGTCAAGTGAGGGCCGTTGGAGTGCCTCAAATGACATGCCCAAAGGGCAGCATAAGGGCCCACACATCCTAAGGTTTGGGGAGGGAAGCCAAGGCTCGTTGTACTTTTGATCTTGTATTTGATCTTGTATTTCTGACTGCGTGTGATCAGACAGACCCTGGAATAGGGTTTCGCTGAGCCAATGCAACTCGTAAAGGAATTGCATTCAGGATTTTCTGGGATAGGCTGGCTCACAGCTGCTGCACAGGCAGAGGCCAGTTGCTAAAGAGAGGGCAGCACCTTCTCTCACTTGAAACTCGTCCCGCCTAAGCACATACAACTGAAGCTAACTCAAGCCATGCTGATGCCCCGTTGCATGGAAGGTGAGAGCAAAACCCTTCTCCCTGCTTTGGCTTTGTGAGAAAGCTTGAAATATCAGGCGCATTATTATTCTGCGGTTCTTTCCTTTAATTAATTTACATTAGAGGAAAGGTTCAAGCAACACCATCTGCCTGCTTGAAAAGCCAAAGGCCATGTGTCTGCAACCCACAAAGGGCCAAAGATTCATAAGTCTGTCATCAGCCTCATTACAACCTTGCCAGTCCGGAAACAAGGGTGACGGTAAGCTTCCCGGCACACTTGTTTCCAGACCGGCAAATTACAAGTTAGCCTGCCGGAGCCGCTGCACCCGACAGGTCTGACCTTGCCGGGTGCATCGGCCCCGGTAGGCATACTTGTCATGGAAGCACCAGCACTGTTAGCAACATTGCTGGTGATCCCGTGTCCCCATTCCTGTGGAATCCTATCAGACTCCACAGGAATGGGGACTAACATTTACCGACTTGTCCCTGTGGCACCAGCAGGCTTGGTGCCGGCAAAATGTTACAAGACCGGCGACAACCCGCCGGAATCACCGGCACGATTACCGCTGAACTCGTAATGAGGCCAGACTTCAGTATTAAAAAGTCCTGGCTCTGCTTCAGGTGCACAGGAGGGGAGCAGCGCTGCTCTCTCCTCTGGTCTCAGAAGGCAGCTTGCCACTTCCTGAAAGCAGCGGCACTGATGTCCTTTTCCTCTCATTCATAGAAGAAAAGACATTAGTATGCAACTTGCCTGTCCTGAAATGTGACGGCATGAGGGAGCAGAGTGAAGAACACCGGAAAAGCACCATGAATGCCATTTTCCTGTGTTACTACCCTCCAGAACACCCGTTTTTGCTCATTCTATGAGCCAAACTCAATAGGAGCCCAGAAAGGTCAATAAAACACTGCAGTAAAGAGAAGTAGATGAATTTCCCGCAGTGTCAATGGAGGCACCGGATGAGTAGTTTGTAAGCAGAATCACTGCTACTCATGGCCCTACTGTGTTTGTGCATTAGCTCTTGGTAAATTAGAAAGATCGCCTGTAATTTTGTAGTGCTTAGAAAAGGCCTTTGCATAACTGCTAGCTTCACTGGCTGATCAATTGTTGCTCTAGGCCATACATACAAGTCCCTCTAGTGTGGCAGTGTAACGTTGTGGAAATGCTAAAAGGCCACTGTGTACAAGCTGTGTGAGTGATAGCGATTCAAATAGGCTACTTGAAATGCGTGTGTCCCCAAACACGTTGCTTTATCGGTGTTCACTTGGAATTTGACTTGACACCATTACTTTCAGTTTGGTATGGGGTGTTTGAGGGGAGGAATAAGTAATAAGAACATTATCTACGCCCCGGATATAATATAGGAGAGATGTCTGCACTTTGAGTCACATGTCAGTATGACCGGAGATCTGCTACGGGCCTGTGTTCCAATGAGGGCTAGTAAAAGCCATTCCTATACTTATTTTGGACGCGCCTGTGGGCATGCTCTCACTGGCAGAAGCTACATGAACGCAGGAATGGCTGCGCATGCGTCAAGACACCCCCGCCTGCTCCCCAGATGCAGCGGGCCCAAGGGCATCAACATTGTAATGGAAAGTGACTGGTAACTGGCACAATCAAACCCAAATGATAATCTCCGTAATGTGCCTGGATATTCTACCAGTCTACTATGGTCCAATCACAGGAAGGCCTCGTGGTTATCTGCAGCCGAAGGATGAAAAGCAGTGAGGAGCTCGTAGCGCTGTGATCCAAAGAGACCTAGAAAGCGGGAAAGACGGGGATGGGAAGCATGGCAGACTAGCAGTCATGAGGGCAGTGGGGCGAGAAATGGGGTGAAATGAAGTGAAAGGAAGGGGAGAACACAAGGAGCTGAACCTAGCAAAGGGAATGGACACGGTAACAATACACAAGAGAAAGTAAAAAAAATCATGGAAAAGGCAGGGAGAAGTAGTAAGGTGTGGAAGGGGTAAAGTGATGGAACAATGACATAACATAAAATATAGGATGGGATGGGGTGCAGAGACTAAACAGGGAAGGAAACACGTGTGAAATGAAGAGTACAGTGGAATAGACATTGGACTAAGTGGTAATGAAAGAATACATGAGGAAGGGGGAGAAGGCAGCGAGGAGGAGAGAGTCACGAAAACATGAGAATCAAAGGGGAAGGATATAAAAAAGGCACACAAAAAAGAGAGAGCCAGATACATGTGTGTATGTTTGGTTGCTTGCATAGTGCTTAATGCTGTTTAGAAGTGAGTTCTAGGTACTCCAGGGTAAGGGGAAAAGGACGTGGAAGAAAGGGATGAGGTTAGGCTGAGAGGAAAGTGGGGAGGTTGCAAGCAATATGGTTGCTAGGTTGAAAACTCAAATGGTACCTAATAGTGCCCTCAATCAACTTCAGAGTACTGCAGTCAAAGAAAGTGGGGGTAGGTAGGTGAGGAAGGGCAGGGGCCAGAGTGTGGGAATAATGTAAGAGGAGAGATTATGGTTGGAGGGAAAGTGAGGGAGAGATAAGGGCAAATGTGGAACCTGGCTGTGGGCAGTGAAGGATAATTAGCACACAGGGACTGTAAAGCCAGCTGTTAGCCTTTGGAGTTCAATGCAATATATGTAATGTTATGGAACTTTTCTGGATAATAGGCTGATTGTTGTACATAAGAAGTCCCAAGAAACAGTAAAAATATATTTAACACATTTGCCAACACCAACCAATGTCATTCCAAAAACCTACCCCTTTCTTCACTGCTAAGTTAAGGGGACAGTAATGGCCCAAATCATAGAATTATTTGTGTGGGAAATAGGGGACTTGCACACCAAACTGGGCACAAATCCATGTTCGTCGATTCATGGAACCAACTGAGCAGGACTTTCTTGGGACTTGCTTGGAGTTCGCGCAGGCCCGGCATGTCTGTGAGAGTCAACGAGCGCCTTGTGTGTGGCTTCACACAGAGTGTGGCCTGGGCCTGCACATCGACCAAAATAAGGGGCGGAACAGGCAGAATGAGGAAGAACACACAAACTTGTGGGCATGTTGAGGGAACGTTACATGACCAAGCAATTGCACACACATCTCTGCGCAAATATAACCGTATTCATGGATTTGAGCTGGGAACGTCGTGTCACAAAAAAGTAAGAGCAAATTGAGGAACCCATACGCCACATGATAGCAGGCGTGAAAGTCAATAATGTATAGGAAGAAAGGCATACAAAGTATGCAATATACACCAAACGAAGCTCTACAGCCATGATGAATCCCGTACAGACACTGCAGGAGAAGGAGGATGCCCAGGGCCTGGATATTTGCTACACGCACCACACTTTTTGGAATGCCTGATGATAAGGTGTATGGCAGGTACAGGTTCCCCCTTCATATAATACTACACCTTGTCAGGGAGTGGGAAGATGACCTAACATCACCCACCATCTGCCCCCAAGCCAGAAAAAGTGCTTACTGCACTACATTTCCTGGCCACCGGGTACTTCCAGCAGACCACTGCAGTAGTTGGTGCAATATCACAGGCCACCCAGTCACATTGTCTACACCAGGTGCTGTCCTGTATAACTTCACATGCATGTGTGCGCAAGCACATACATATGCCCTAAACACCGGCGGACAGACAAACAGTCATGCAGGACTTCTAAGCAATGGCATGCTTCCCCCATGTACTAGGTGCCATAGATTGCAACCATGTAGCACTACAGCCGCCCAGATTGACGAAGCACATATACAGGAACCAACAGCATTGGCACTCCATTAATGTGCAGGTCGTGTGTGATGCCAAGGGAATCCTCATAGAGGTCTAGGCTAATTACCCGGGCAGCACGCACGACAGCTGCATCTTCCATATGTCCCTTCTGCACTGGCCCCTGCATCTGGAAAACATGGCAACGCATGGCTCATTGGTGAGTTTGAACGCACATGCAGATGCATACATGTAACATAGACTCTGGCAAAAAATGAAAATAACAACCATTTCGACATTTACAGGGGACGGTGCCTACCCGCTGATGACATTCATGATGATACCCATCAGGAACCCCACAACACCAGCACAGGTGAAGTACAATAATGCACATATAGCCACTTGGGGCATAGTGGAGTGCACATTTGGTGTTCTAAAGTCACGCTTCTGCTCCTTTTACCACTGTGGTGGGGTGTTGCTGTATGCCCCACCAGTCGAATAATTGTGGCTGCATGTGTCCTGCACAATGTTGCTATACAGCACAGTGTACCAGTGGACATGCAGGTGGGACACCGGCCGCAGCCACAAGTAGCACCCTTCGCTATTCCTAGACAAAGGGCAAGTGGAGAGGCTGCACGCACACAGCTTGTGCAATCGTACTTCACCTAACTACCAGCCCCTGTGGAGTACACACAGTGAAGCCACCTCCCAGGTGAAATTCGATGATGATTTAGGGCCTATCCTCTGTGCCCACAACAACACCCTGAGAATGTAAATGTGTGTGTGTCCATTAGACATAAAACAACAAGGCCAAGCAAAGGCCTCTGAAAATATTAATAAGTGGCAGCATACCACTACCACCCTGTGAAGTATGTAGTGAATTAATTCTTCAATATTACCAACTGTATAAATACAAAATATTCTGGCACAAGTACAAATATGACACTATTGAAACATGCATGAAATAGGCAACAAGAAATGTTAGTACCTAACCATTCATGGACACCAAAAGTAACAATTCCACCAATTCCAATAAGCAAAACAAAATCTGATGAAAGACCTGTGGGACCATGTGCACTACAGGCAAAAACATATCCATATTGCTGTGAGTGCGAAAGCAGGGGTGCCAAGTGAAACATGTGACATACATACTTAGAATAGGTATACATTACTCCTCATATCAAAACAGCACAATAAGAGCCAAATTACAATCAAGCAAAAGTGTCTCACACACCCTAAGGGCCACATCCACAGATCTGTCAAATAATGATGCAATGACACATGAAAGCAGCCTGTGACCCGTGCCCCTAATCTGCCTGGCAGTGCACAAATGAACCACACATTCATATCAATTTGACACAAAAGTGTCCAGGTAGTACACACAAAAGCAAACAGAACAAGGAACTAAGTCCTATAGCACCGTCACCTGTACAACAACAACTGGAATGCATGCTGACACCAAACCACACACATGAGACCACAAGTAGGAAGGCCTGCCACACATCTGATGCTAAGGAAGTCATGCGAGGACAGCTCTAGACCAACAACAAACTGGTTTAGTGGCCAAACCATTCCCCAACAACCACTATACCCACAATGCATAGTCACATCAAAGCAGCCATGTTGAAACCGTAAAATAAAGTGCACTGCAAGGGCTATGGACATCTTACCTCTTCCCATGTGAGCTTGCATCATCGTGGCTGTGCAGTCCACCACACTCCCCCTACCACTGCCTGGAAACCACCAAATCCGCATGCTGAAATCTGTGCATGCATAGAGCTGATACTTCCATTACAATTCCTGCCTCCATCATTCCATTTCAAAAGCATCTGTAGTTTAGTTTAGTTTAGTTTATTCATTTGTATTGCGCACCAGACCCGAGGGTATGAGGGCGCATGAGCAGCAAGGTGATTCGAAGCTTGGTTACAGGATGCTTATACTTTACATTACATAATTATACATTACATTACATAATTACAGTGTGACGATGAAGGAACATGTGTACAGTTTGGCAGGAGAGAATGCAGTAGATGTATTTAAAGAATTACAAATATATACAAGTTTAGTATTACAAATTTACAGATTCTCTTAAAGCATGCAACGCGGAGAGCAGCCGTGTGGTGTTAGAGGTGTTAGTGGTTCGTGTTCTTTAACCAATGGATGTAGTTGCGTCTAAAAAGTGAGTAAGGTTGGGGAGTTCTGAGCGATGGTGGTAGGGAGTTCCAGTGTTGGGGTGCTTTCACCTGGAAGCTGTTGCCACCCATTTTAGTGCGTTTAAACCTGGGGACGGTGAGCAGATTAGCATTGGAGGTTCTGGTGGGTCTGATGGGGCTGTGTTTGCATATTCTGTCTGCCAGATAGCGTGGGGCAGCATTATTCAGGCATTTGTGGGTGAGCGATGCTACTTTAAGCAGGATTTTGTCTGTTGTGCTGAGCCAGTTATGGGATTTCCTGATATCGGAAATGTGTTCCCTCCTGGGAATATTGAGTGCTGCCCTAAGGGCGTTGTTTTGTAGCGTCTGAATTTTGTTGGTGATTTGTTTGGTGGCTCCTATGTAGAGGGCGTTACAATAGTCCAGTTTGGATAATACCAATGCTCTGGCAAGTGTAGTGCAGCTGTGGGTGGAGAGGAAGGGTTTGGCTGCTCTTATGAGCTTACATGTGTAGGCCGTAGAGGATGCCATCGAGCTAACCTGTTTGTGGAAGGTTAGGGAGGAGTCGAGGTATATTCCTAGGGTTTTTACTTCTTTCGAAACCTTGATTAGGTTCCCATCTATGATGAAGTTGGCATAATTGTGGTCGAGTTTGGTTAGGTTGGACGTAGAACCAAGGATGATGAGTTCAGTTTTGTCATCATTCAGGCATAGACTGTGCGAAGCCATCCATGCCTGGATGATGAGATACACCCTGTTCACCAAGGCCAAATCCTGGTTGTAATCTCCCGTCAACGGGATGAGGATCTGTGTATCATCGGCGTAGTTAGTGTAGGTGATACCCAGGCCGTCTAGATCATCAAACAGGGGCTTTGTGAACACGTTGTACAGAGTGGGAGAGACGCACGAGCCCTGTGGGACTCCACATGTAATGGGGATGGGTTCGGCGGCGGCAGAAGAGGAGAAGACTCGCATGGATCTGTTGTTGAGGAATGACTCAATCCAACTGATGGCTTCTTGTGAAAAGTGGGCAGCTGAGTCTAAATGATTACATAGGATTTTATGGTCAACTAGGTCAAACGCCGCAGAGAGGTCTAGCAGGAGTAGTAATGCAGTTTTCCCGTTATCTCTCAGGTCGTCTATTTGGGCTTTCAGATCTATCAGGGCTGTTTCAGTTCCATGTTGGGGTCTGAAGCCGGATTGTCTTATTCCTAGAAGGTGATTTGTTTCAAGATACTTTTGAATTTGTAGGTATGCTGTCTTGTCTAGTATCTTGAGCAGGAATGGGACGGTGGTAATCGGTCTGTAGTTGGTTGGGATGGACGGGTCAAGGGAGGGTTTTTTGAGGAGAGGGAGGACCCAGGACTCTTTAAGGTTACTGGGGACTGTTCCTGAGGAAAAAGAGGCATTGATGAGTCTGGTGATGAATGGCGAGAGGTCTCGTGCCGCGTCTTTAATGATTTGTGGGGGGCAGAGGTCACCTTTGCAGTTGGAGGGTTTAAGGCCAAGAATTATTTTTTCTACTTCGAGGGAAGAGACTTTGGAAAAGCTGAAGCGAGCAGAGTTAGGTGTGTGGTGTGAGGGTGGAGGGCTCGAGTGGGCGTTGATGGGGTTGGTAAGATTGGTGAGGGAGTCTTTCTTATTTTTAATTTTAGTTTGAAGGCCAGTGACTTTGTTGTTTAGTGCATTTTGGATACTGGTGCACCATTGTTTGTTTTTAACGCAAGTATCTGGGATTGTTACCGGGGTTTCCAATTCTTTCAGGATAGTAAATAATTCTCTGGAGCTGGAGTTGGATTGGGAGATTCTCAGGTTATAGGATTCTTGTTTGGCCGCTATGATTTCTTTTTTATAGTTGGCCGTTATTTTGTTAAGCAATAGTTTGTTGTGGTCAGTCGGAGATTGTCTCCAGACTTGTTCCAGTTTACTCTTTTCCAATCTAAGGGTTTTAAGATGGCTGGAGAACCATTGGTTGAGGTGATTTTTTGGTTTGGATTTTCTAAGTTTCAATGGTGCAATGGCGTCTAAGGCTGTAGAGAAAAATAATTAAATGTGAGTTCTGGCAACACATCCATGCACCCAAACATACACCAACATGTGCCCCCCGACTGACATGCTACAAATACATGCACAAACTCACCAGCCACCCATCAACGTGTGTCCTGGAACACATGCGCCCACATCCGCCCAGCTCACCTCAATGCAAAATGAAGAACCCACACAGTTACACCGTAGTCACCAACAACCCCTACACTGCCCTCCCCCACCCCCCGAGTGACAAGCAGTGAGTGGCCATTATACACTTACTTACCCATCTACATGCTGATGGTACCTTCACAACAAATGCATTTAGCCACAGTCAGCATGACACTGAGACAACCCCCAAAAAGAGAACGTTGAGATGATGGGGACACAGGAGCACCTTTGTAGTATTGTCAATGGCATGACATGCCATCCCCTCATCAACGTGACAGTGTGACAATGCAGTAAACACTGGCCAGGGAGCTAACCCCAAGAAGAAGTGAACCAAAAATCTCACCAATTGCATAGAAGACTGGATCTTGCAGAAGGCAGCACTTCAGAGGCAGCTGTGAGACTGGAAGGCAAGTCAACGCGGCCACTGGCATGAAACACACAAGAAGACATGATGAAGAAATGACAAATAGAGTCCAAGGACAAACACACACAAAAGGGAGCATGCAGAAGGAAAGTGCAAGGGAAGTTGACTTCACAGGCAATGGATTTCATTGGATAAAATGTGCATTGAACTGAATTAAGCATTGAAGTGCACCCAGCAGCTGTCAACATGCCTCATAACAAGTGACGGTGCAGCCTGCATGGTACATGCTCACTATGTCAACCAACAAAGAATGGACAATTGTGTGCCATGTAGTACATTGCAGCATGACAATGTACAGCAATGCAGGGATGCGTGTGGATTGGTCTTGGGACAGCAATCCCAGAAGTGGAATAAGCACCAATATTGGACTGCCTGTGTGGGTAGGAATTAATATTACACAATCTTCAAACAACAAGCCATGTGACAGCCAACACACATGTGTAAAGTGCAAGGAAACACTCACCACCAACTTAAAGACGTGCCACAGTACACAAACAGCCGTGGCAGCCACACTCATGACAACGCATCTACAGTGATATTCACAATAAACTAGGATCCCGCAACCAGTGCTAACATGATTATCTGTAAAAAAAAAACAGCATGCAAAAACAAATCATCTTAACAACAACCTGTGCCACATGCAACCACGAAGCTGGACCTGTTCCCCCAAAAACAAGTGAAAGAAAAGCAACCCCACACAGTGCCAGACTCCATGCAACAAAATACGAGACAAGTGAAACACTGACTGCACATCACTTACCTGCACATGTCATCCACCGGGCTTGCTTCCCACCTGCAAATACATTTGGAAATCACAAACACATGCACTTCAAGATGCTGCCCATCCGTGACAACAAATGTAGGGAACACAAAGGTAGGCATGCACCACCCGGTGTACAATGATCACAGAATGCAAGAGGGAGCCAGGACACAGTGTAACGATTGATGAGCATTGCGGGGGAGCGGGACAGAGTGAGAGAGGACAGGAAAGAATATAACAAGGAGACCTAACTGACTTCACAGTGTGCTCGGGCACATGCAATCCACCAGAGGGAAGACAATGGAGAATTGAACACCTCTGTAAGTAGCATCCTGGTTGGAGAGAATGGAAGGAACAGAGATGGACAAAAACCACATCTAGTGGAACATGAAGGACACAAGTGGGTTACGGTAAAGGGCAGACTGGCAAAGAATGGGTACATGTGAAAGGACAATCAACAGCACAACACCAGAAAAAACACCTGAAACACACACCATGGCATGCAGATCACACAAATATACATTTATGCTACACCCCTGCTAAGAAGGCCCTCCAACCATATACACAGACCCAACACCAAACAGCATACTCCCTGTTACTAAAACACTGCAAATGGACCTACAGACAACATGCAGCTGTCCACTCACCCCAACACCATACACACCCTGATTGAGACTGTCCCAGGAAAGGTGTTTGGATTCCAGGTTGCACTTGCAACTGACACGGGGAAAACAGATGAAGACAAGCTTTGGGGAGTGGAGGATCATACACATGCATGGGTCCACAATGTGGGAACGCAATGTTCATTCACTCACAGTGCCAGGTGACATGAAGAATGAATCAAAACCAAAGGACATGAATCAAACCCTGGTGCAGATAAGCCACACTATCAAACACAGTAAGAAAAGTGTCCCCATTGTGTAACACAGAAGGAGTCAGTCACGGGAACATATGCACATATTTGTCTAGCCAAACATGCATCAAGTGTGACTAACATTTCCTGTGGAGTCAATGTACACAGAGGCCATAATGATCATCCATAGTGTATGTTATGAAGCTCTGCAGAAGACGATGATGGTACAAGAGAATCAATTTGTGTGGCACATGTAGAACAGTGAGATGTCTGGGCAGGTCATGGAAGTATAGTGGGAGTGGATTGTGCCTTACTGCTTGACGCTTTTTTTCCCTACTTAAGCAGCCCTCCAGCCTCTTTTTCTTTGCAGATGGGGTGCAGGTGCAAGTGAGTCTAGGTCACCTGGCATAAGCCCTTCCCACCTTCTTATCCCCGCCTCTACCTTTTGCTCTTAACTCTTAGATCAAGGGAGTCTCTCGCCCAGGCGTCCGAAGCAAAGGGCAGATGAACAAAAGGGCAATTCCTGTTTGGGTCTGTTTGGACCAGAAGGACCCTGGGCCCGAACCTCCACCCATACAGCAGGTAAGCATGCACCAACATGTGTTAACTTCCTTTGTTCCCACAGGTCATTCCCACCTCTGTCCCCCGTGATGTTCTGTTGTGCCCCCCTCCCTTCTCTCATACAGGAGTTTCCAGTTTTGCCTAATTGTTCAATCCTGCATCCCCTCCCCCACTCCAATCCTCTCACCCCCTACATCCTACCTCTGCAGGAGTCTGTCCTGATGCATTCAGGTTTCACCATCAACACCTTTTGCCAATGGTTGGTTTTGACTTTTATGGACTTCATTGACTCACAATGCGTCACCCTCTCTCAACTTTCATGCTGGACTTCCCCTGCATCTTGTACTCGTGGTGGCCCTGAATCATGCTGTTCCCATTTTCCTCTTGAATCCTGGCTTGTATTTGCTGTTCTCTCGCATTATGTGTTACTACTGACTTCTGCAATTGTATTCGCTCTCCCCTCTTGCTTCTCCACTTTTTCACTGCTCACTCTCTGTTCTCGCCTCCTCTCCCTTTCTCCCTTTTCATATCTCCTCCCCTCCTCCCCTTACTTTCTTCTATGCACTTACTCTATCAGAATTGATAGACCTAGTGTGATATCAACCTCGTCTGTCTCCTCCCCACTCCCCTTACTTGCCCCTCCTCAACATAACTATCTGAAATGTCGTCAGGCCTAGCATGATAGTCGCTTGTTTTGTTCCTCCCCTACCTTTCTGCACCTCTCTCCCCCACCTTTTGTTTTCTCCGGCTCTACCAGAAATGTCGTCAGGCCTAGTACGGTAGTCGCCTGTCTGATTCTATTTCCTTCCCACTCTCCCGCTCCCTTCCTTATGTATGTTTTCGTTCTTACACTATCTGAAATGTCGCCAGGCCGAGTACAATAGTTAATTTCACATTCTTATTGTTCATGGCCTGTAAGAATGTATTTGTATTTCCCCTTGTTCCCTCCCTTGCCTTGAAGCGCTTTGAAACACATTGTGTCAGGGACGTCATTTGGGGGTCACCAGAGGTCGCAAGTGTGACCTCTGAGGTCTCCCTTGTAACCTCTGTAGTCGCCCATGCGACCTCTAAAAAAAAAAGAAAAATGCAATGCAAGCTCCTGGGCTGTGGCCAGCACCATGTGGCTCTTTAATTCAGGAGTGGCTAGCTTTCTTGTTCAGGCCCCTTAAAAAAAGAAGAAAAATAAGAACATGAGGGCCACAAGTCTAACACTTTCAGCACTGAACCTAACCTAAATAAGAAAGAATAGGAATGCGAAAAAATGGGTCTTTCTGGAATTCTATACAATAATTGCTAGACTCATTAAAGGTTTATTTCAGGCACACTTCAGGGGGTGAGTCACTGATTTAGTCTGTTCTCAAACTCCTCAACTCAGCCTTTCATCCTTCTGAGGTCTGTAAATGGGTACCAACATAGGTTGGGTGATATTGGGTGTATATTTCTTCTATGTAAAGCGCTTAAGCTTAAGTGCTATATAATAACACATCATTATCATTTGGTCATGGACGTCTGCTTGCAATCACAGTCATTTGGTAATATGGGCCTATACACACTGATCTTAACAATACATATGGCGATCCATTAAGGTATGAAATGTACATCACATTATAGTGATATCGCAACCATATTTTTCGTAATGTACAATGCTATGTGATGCCACTTCCTGTTTTGTCAATGGGTGAAAGGTCGTGTTCCATCACTTCCCGCGATATAACTTTGGGGTGGGGTCAAATGACATCACTTCCTGTCATGTCATCAGGGGGTCAAGGGTCATGTGATGTCACTTTCGCTACCCCTGGCATTTTGGTGAAATGACGTCCCTGAATTGTGTATAGGCGCTATATAGATAAACAATCATATTATATCATTATGAAATGCCACAGGTCAAAGAGAAGTGTGCACATGGAGTTCCCTTGCAGGGCATGGTGGCAAACATGTGGACAGGAGGAGTGGCAGGGTGACAGTAAGGATACATTATCACTGTTGGTTAGGCAGATGCACAGTGAATGCATTCACACACTTGGTCCAGTAAGCAACAGATGGGTGGCATTTGCTGACAAGTGACCCCTCCGTCCCCCACCATGTCCATGCCAGCACTTGGCACATTGAGATTCAACAGTGTTGTAAATGCACAATGAGGGGACATTCAACTGTCAAGCCGCCACACATACCAGGGAAAAATAATGCACATGTGACATTTCAATGTTCAATGACATCACATGGGAACAGCCAGACATCCATTTACACAGACAACACAACAGTTAACACATGACACCCTAATCAGGTTTGGGACAGGGAACAGTAGACAATGAGGACCTGCAGGAAGGCATGGAAAGGGAAGGAGCCCATGAGTAGGTAGACCCAAAGTGTGACTTCTAGTCAAGGTCCCAGAAGGGCAGAGAGATGGAGAGTGGATTGGGTGATGTAAACAAGGTCCACTGATCCACAAGACAGTGAGGGGAGTGGCCACATGGAGTGGGCCCAGAGCGTGGGAGGGTAAGAGGGAGCATGCATCACAATGAGTAGGCTCTCTATGGGCCTCATTACGACCCAGGCGGTAAGTTACCGCCTGGGCTGTGACTTTACCACCATGGCGTAAACTATGTTTACGCCATGGTGGTTGGCGGACTTACCACCCCATTCCGACCTTGGCGGGGCGGTAAGTCCCCAATCCCCATTTACCCTTCCCCATTCCCATTTTTGCCCCATAGGGCATAATGGGAGTGGGGAAGGCGTTAATTACGCCACCGTAAATTACGGTGGCGTAATTAACTCCATGGTCCCTTAGCGCCATGGATTTTAACACCTGCTAAAAGCAGGTGTTAAATCCGCCATGGCGCTAAGGGACCTCGTACTCAGGCGGTAAGGGTCGGCGCTGTTAACGCCGCCGTAAAACCCTTACCGCCTGAGTCGTAATGAGGCCCTATGTCACTGTAATTGAGTCAATGTGTATGTGGTCTGTGGAGACTCATGCAACTATACTATGGGAACACAGCAAAGTGTGTTGTCAGACAGCTCAGTTATGCATTGTGACAAGGAAATCCATAGGAGCAGGTGACAAATGGAACATGCAACTCTGCATGACATGACGTGTAAGTTAAACGTTGTCTGCATGCACCGGTCTAGCAGTGCAGAGTGAAACACAACAAGAATGTAGCAATGAACAGTACATGTAGGTATCACATGATCCACATGTGCTGGGGGAGTACCCTCTGGGAGATATTGATATTGATATTTTATTTGTATCGCGCTCATACACAAGTGTTTCAGAGCGTGACTAGGCAAGGAAGGGGAACAAGGGAGAACAAAACAATGATCTTACACAGAGATGTGTCCTGTCACACAGATATGTGCCACAAATGTTTGCCACATGGGCTACGCCCAGTATGATGGCCAATTGAGTCTGTACATCAAAGGACATGCTTTACCCAGGGCTTTCATAAAAAAGCAGCCAATTGTGTCAATACACAATTGATGTGGGTGATGCATGCCTGGCAAAACACAGGAGGCACAATGACGGACTCCCACCTGATGTGTCCTCATAATTCTCCAGGCCTCCCACGTCTTGCACCTGCTCAATGAGGATGAATTGGCTGGTGGCCTCTTATTGCGCTGCCAGCTGCTCCTCCTCTGCTTGACCCCCTCCAGTTGCCGTTGCAGAGGCTAGGTTGACACTCAGCTTGTGCTTGTTGTGACGGGTGAGATCATTCCAGTGCTTTAGAACCTGTTCTGCTGTGCGCATTTCCACCCCTAAAGCGTTTATCTGGTCTGTGACATGCTGCCAATGCACCCTCCTTTGTGCTGTTATATGTGCGCTCCCTGCCTACACGCACATGTCACGATGGTGATTGGTCATGCAGTCAATGAGGATCTGGAGCGCCTCATCAGAGACATTCTTCTTCCTCTGCTGGCCATTATCTTGGGTTTGAGCTTCTTTCTGCTGTGCAGGGCGTCCCTTCCTGCCATGAGTGGCATGTGGGGTTGGAGCTGCCCCTGTCTGGCTGGAACCACCTTGGCATCAAGGTGCCAGGGCACTTTTGGACTGGTGCCTGCCATGTCCTCCAGGGTCTGGGAATATGTCTCCACACCACGTCGCTGACCCCCTGGGGCTGGGAAAGGTGTTTTACCACCACATCCCGACACCCTGGTGCTGGGGCAGGCATTTCACCACCATCTCCCCCACACCGACCCCATCTGCCCCATTTCCCTCTTGGGGCCTTTCCACTCATTTAACAGGTGTAAGGGATGAATGTGAGGCACACCAAGTTATTGTCCTGGGCAATGTGAGTCAAGGAACAGTCTATGTGATGCACGACATAGATGTGTGGTCCAGCAAGGCTCAAATGTACCCCAAAAGTGAAAATATGCGGTATAGGATATGCAGTGGCAACAAAAACACAAAATGTGCGAACGTGAGACCTGGAAAGCTTCCTAAAATGAAAAACAAGGTATGCGATATGCATTGGCACCCAATAACACAAAAAGTGCATACACGACACCCGCAAAGCTCCCGAAGTTTAAAAAGGATGTACGCGATACGCAGTGGCAACCCCAAAAAAAAAGTGAGTATGTGGCAGACTGTGGGCCTCAAAATGGGATAGAACATATGCAAATATGAGCAGAGGCATAAACTCCCCCCCCAAAAAAAAAACAGCATGCTACCTGAAGGGAACAGATTGTGTGGCCCCCAAAATACATGGAAACGACAATACTCCGTCTTCGTTCCTTCGCCCTCACAGCCAGTGATGTATTTACTCATCCGTGTGTATCTGGTTAATGTTGAGCGCCACGTAGGCACTCTGTGTGCAGCACATGTTTTGTAACTTACACACTGATGGCCTTTACTCTGTTCTCGGCTGCCTTCATAGTGTTGCATGGAAGAGCCACTCTTCTGCCTAAGTGCCATTTTGCTTGCCTCCTCTTGCCCTGTGCTGCCTCCCACATTGCCATCTGCTGCTGCAAGTCCTGTGCTTGTACCTGCTGCCCACCTCCACTGCATTGTGAGGGCCTGTCATCCTGCCATTGCCTGTGCTCCTGTCTCCGGCGTTGAGACCATCTCAGCTGCTGTTCCAGACTCACACCTCAGCATACCACCGCCACTTCTCCACGGCCCATCTCCAGGACCAGTTTACCCACCCACACCTGCCTCGGGGGTTGCCATGTCCGCACTATCTTCCTCTGACCAGAGTGGCAACCCCATGGCAGCGAGGCAGAGGGCTGTCAACTTCAGCTACAAGGAAGTTGGCATCCTGGTGGGAATGGTCCTGGAGAACTATGATGCCCTCTTCGAAGCAGCACAGCAACGCGGCATGGAAGGATGTTGCCAGATCTGGCAGGACAAAACGGCTGCCATCAACGCAGAGGGGGTGGCAGCCCATTGCTTCAAGTCCATCCGCAAGCGATGTGAGGACTTCAAATCCAGGACTCACACAAAGGCCCTGTGTGCAGGTGCAGGCTTTGACCAGACAACATGTGGGTCCTGGCCAAGTTCTATCCAGCCTTGCATGCCCAGGTCTGCAAGTGGCAAGAACGTCTGGAGTCTACTGGTGAGTATGCATGTGGTGCAATGCCCGATGTGATTGGTCATGGTGTTGCTTGTGCACTCAGAGTTCATGTGTGAGCATGCCATGTGTATGTGCCTGGGGCGATGGCATGCCAACGTGTGGCTGTGCTATTGAGGCATGTATGTGTTGCATGTGCGCGTGACGGGTTGTGATGGAAGCATGTTGTTTGTTGTGATTATGTGTAGAGGTGCCCGTACAGGTGTTTGCATGGCCATGTGGGGTTCCATGCAATCATGGTTGTGTACTGGTGGTCAAGATTCCAACATGTGTCTTGTCCTCAATTTGTCCACGGCTGTTCTGTGCAACATCAGAGCTTCCATGCATTTGGTGTGTGTGCATTATACCAGATTACTCCCTGTCCACCCCTGTGCCCTTGTGGCAAGTCTCCAATGGATGTGCATCAGATTGCAGTTTTGTCATGTTCGCTATCCCATTGGTTGATGTCATTCATCTTGGTTTGTGTCTGTAATATGCCCACTTGTTGAGGTATTTACAAATATATGTGTCACGACTGTGATTTGCATTATGCTTGGAATGTTGTGTTTGTTTGGATGTCGATTGCATGTCCTTTTGTGGGGTTGTGGATGTTGCTCGTTGTGCATTTGACATATCATGTTCCTGTGAATGTTGTTGCTGCTGCAGCTTCAACCCAGTGCACTAATGTCACTGTTCTGTATCTCCTTTACCACAGTTGCTGCAGCTGATGAATAAGGCGGAAGCAGTCCTGTGGCACATGGATGCGGGGAGCTTTCCACCAGACAAAGGCGCAGAGCTCATCTGCAGGGAGCGATATGGCTGAGGTAGGGCCTGTACCGTCCCGCATGGCTGCTGGTGATAAGTCCATTGAGGTAAAGATGGTAGGGGTCTCCTCAGAAGTGGTGGGACAGGGTGTTGGCACACAGGGGCCATCCACAGCGGAAGACACCCTGGAGGCATCCAGGTTGGCGGGCGGAGGAGGTGGGGTGGCAGCACAAGCCATGGGGTCAGGTGGGGTTGTTGAGGAGGGCGTGCATGCTGCAATGCTGTCCCAGGGGCATGAGGCTGTGAAGGCCACCGTGGAGGTGCCTGTGCAAAATCTTTTCCGTGGGCCATTTGATGCAGCACTGCACGCCTTCCTGGATGCCAACACCCAGACCAAAATCCCATTAACGGCTCATGTGTCCATCACGGAACATGCGCTAACCCTGCTGGAGGACCTGACAAGGCAGACCAGAGGCATGCATGATGTTGGACAAGCTACTCATGACCTGCTTGTTCATCATCACAATGAGCTGTACCATGTCGTTGCCTTGCTGGCAGCAGGTCCAATCCCTGGTGTACTCTGTGGGCTGTTCACTGCTGTGATATTCTCCTCACCTTCTTCCTTTCAATGCCAGTCATACTCTGGGGTGCCTTCCGGTCCACAAACCAGCCCGGACTCTGTGCACCAGTCTGAGGTGGTCACCATGCCTACCCAGGCACCGACAGGGTCACAGACAATACAGGGACAGCAGGCAACACAGTGCAGTGCAGGTGCTGTATGCCCCTGACGAAGATCATCTAGTCACAGGGCATACAAATGCAGCATACACAGGGCTCAGCAGCAGCAGGTGACAATGAGGAGGAGGCTGAGTGTTACAGGGCAGTCCACCACAAGGAGGCAGCAGCAACTTCGGGGCATGAGGACCATGTGGCAGCGATGAATGCAATATCTTCTGTGTTCTGTGGGTACGAGAGGCAGCTGTTAGCAGAGAGGCAGCGGGAACGAGAGGCACAGGTGATGGTGTCCAGGGCTGAGGTTGTGCTGCGTCGAACGAGGAGGAGAGGCGTCATCCTGGAGGCCACTTGCAGGGCGGCACGGGATGCCAAACTGCATATGCTTTCCACACTGCAAGCCCTCCTGGAATCGATGGAGGCTGAGCTGCTGGAGGAGCACATGGTGTGTCACTCATCCCTGGTCTACAGGTTGGGAGACATCGGTGATGAGGACTAGCCCGCTGCCTTTATAAATAGTTATTTAGGTATAGGTTTCTTTTAATTTATTTTTACTGTGCCACAGTCTTTGATGACTTCCCTTGCCCGTTTTTCATCTATATAGTTATGTATGTATAGGTTTCATTTCCTTTCTTAATTTCAGCCAGACTACGTGGACCTTCATTCCCAGTTTTTTGTGTATATAGGTGCATTTAATACAGGTTTTATATGTCTTCATTCCACACTTTATGCAGGTAATTTGTGTGTCTGCACCTTTGACTGTTGACATTTCACACAGTGCATCTCTACATTGAATGCCATGTGTAGTGCGGCATGCCTGTGTGTGTGATGCTGTTACTGGGATGTTTGCGGGTGGTGGGATTCAGATGTGCCTGACATGTGGGGGTGGGGTCATCAGATGACTGGAGATTGCACTGGATGTTTCCATTTCCTTTTACACGTGCTGCATCATGGTATGTTTAGCTTCAGTGTGTCAGTGTGGTTGGTATGAGGGCTCTGGTGTGTGTGAGATGCTTTACATCTGTGTCATGTTGTAGTGATGTGTAGATATGTTTGCCATTATTTGTTTGACTGTGATGGTGGCTGTGATTCCACCTGTTCATGTATGTTTGCAGACTTTCACATTGTTTGGATTGAAGGTCCGATATTGGTCATGTGTCCCCTTTGAACATGCTTGTGATTGCGTATGTGCACACACTCAATTGGCTGTAGTGGGTGCTGTGGTGGGCTCACTGTGTATGGGTGGCTTGGTCACATAATGTGCACTTTTATTTTTCATTGCTGTGTTACTTCCATGTAATGCTCACACGCCCAACAGCATGCGCAGTCACCCAAAGCCTGCTCTCATGTCTTGCTCACCCTCTGTCGTTGTAATGCAGTTGTGTGCCATATTTGCTCTTCCTGTGTACCAACCCACATATCCTGTGTCAGTGAGTCATGCACTCTCTGATTACCCTCCGATCACCCATGCACAAGCCTGTCATGTTGTCCCTGACAGTGAGTTTGCCACCCCTTCCATTATTATGCTCAAGCTCTGATGTGCCTGGTCATTATTAGTGGATCAGGCCAATGTTTGATTTTGTTTACTTCTGTACTCTGCACACATTCCGTGGCTGTGCTTCAATGACTTTGCAACAGCCCATGGCCAATATGCACATGCCACTTTCCATTGCATTCACTTGTCTCATGGGGACGGGGTGGCCACAATGTGGTTTGTGCAATATAGTGTTGTATGACTTTGCAACAGCCCATGGCCAATATGCACATGCCACTTTCCATTGCATTCACTTGTCACATGGGGACGGGGTGGCCACAATGTGGTTTGTGCAATATAGTGTTGTATGACTGTGGTGCTGCAGATTCAGGTCTGCCAGGGAATGACAGCAGATGCTATGGTCCACGATTGATCTGCATTTCTTCAAGGTGCTTGTGTTGGTGGTGGACATGTTGGAGGGGTGTTTGATGCTGGGGCCAGACCACAGAGTTTCAGGTGAGTTGCAGCCATGCATTTGACTGGTTGTGTTGGAGACTATCAGGGTGCTGCCTGGGGCAGTGTTGGAGGTGAGAGGGGCTGGTGGGTGGTGTGTGGACTTGAGCGGTCTGCTGGGGGGAGGGTGTCAGAGGTGAGGGCTGTGTGGGGAGGGGAGTGTACTGTCAGGGGGTTGGATGGGGAAGTGTCGGGGGTGAGGGAGGCTGGTGGGTGGTGTCTGGACTTGAGGGTGATGGTTAGGGTAGTGTCAGAGGTGAGGGAGACTTGCGGGTGGTGTCTGGATTTGAGGGGGCTGCCTGCGGGGGGGAGGGTGTCAGAGGTGAAGGCTGTGTGCATAGGGGAGTGTATTGTCAGGGGGCTGGACGGGGTAGTGTCGGAAGGTGACGATGGCTGGTGGGTGGTGTTTGGGATTGAGGGGGCTGCCTGGGGTAGTGTCAAGGTGAGGGGGACTGGTGGGTGGTGTCTGGACTTGAGCATTCTGCGTGGGGTAGTGTCAGAGATGAGGGGGGCTGGTGAGTGGTGTCTGGATTTGAGGGGGCTTCCTGGGGTAGTGTTGGAGGTGATGGGGGGTTTGTGGGTGGTGTTTGGCCTTGAGGGGGCAGCCTGGGGGGTGGGAGGTTGTCAGAGGTGAGGGCAGTGTGGGGAGGGGAGTGTTCTGTCAGGGGGCTGGCTGGGATAGTGGCAGACGTGAGGGGGGTTGGTGGGTGGTGCCTGGATTTGAGTGGGCTTCCTGGTATAGTGGCAGAGGTGAGGGGGGCTGGTGGGTGGTGTCTGAACTTTAGGGGGCTGCCTGTGGGGGTGTCAAAGGTGAGGGAGGGCAGTATGGGGAGGGGAGTGCACTGTCAGGCGGCTGACTGGGGTAGTGTCAGAGGTGAGGGGGGCTGGTGGGTGCTGTCTCGACTTGAGGGGGGTACCTAGGGCTGTTGGAGGTGAGGGCAGTGTGGGGACTGTGGTAGTGTGGTATACTGTCAGGGGGCTGCCTGGGGTAGTGTTGGAGGTGAGGGGGGCTGGTGGGTGGTGTCTGGACTGAGGGTGCTTCCTGGGGTATTGTTGGAGGTGAGGAGGGGGGCTGGTGGGTGATGTCTGGGCTTGAGAGTGCTTGCCTGGGGGCAGGTGGGTGTGAGAGTTGAGGGCGGTGGGAGGAGGGGTGTTTACTGTCAGGGGGCTGGCTGGGGTAGTGTTAACGATGGGGGCTGGTGGGTGGTGTCTGGATTTGAGGGGGCTGCCTTGGGGGACTTCAGAAGTGAGGGCTGTGTGGGTAGTGGAGTGTACTGTCAGGGGGCGGGCTGGGGTAGTGTCGGAGGTGAGGGAGGCTAGTGGGTGGTGTCTGGGATTGAGGGGGGCTGCCTGGGGTAGTGTTGAGGTGAGGGGGACTGGTGGGTGGTGTCTGGACTTGCTGCTTTGCAGGAGTGCCACCTTGATTTACGAGGGAGCTCTTGTGTTTATTCGCAGGGGTGCTGCCTCGAATTATGTGGAAGGCCGCGTGTTTTCACAGGGGTGCAGACTCGATTTAGGAGGGGGCTCTCGCTTTTTAGCAGGGCTGACCCATTGACAGTTGAGGTAGGCTGTGTGCTTTCACAGGGGTGCAGCCTCGACTTACGAGGGAGCTCTCATGTTTTCGCAGGGCCACTGCCTCGACGTACGAGGAGCTCTCGTGTTTTCGCAGCGGTGGTGCCTCAACTTACATAGAAGGTTGCGCGTTTTCACAGGGGTGAAGCCTCGTTTTATGAGGGAGCTCACGCATTTTCGCACGGGGTTCCACATTGACCTACGTGGCAGGGCATGCGTTTCGCAGGGGTTCTGCCTCGACTTACGGGGTAGCTCTCGCATTTTTGCAGGGGTGCTGCCTCGACTTACTTGGAAAGCTACGCGTTTTCGCTGGGGTGCAGCCTCGATTTACAAGGGAGCTATCGCGTTTTTGCAGGGGTTCCACATTGACTTGAAAGGAAGGCTGCACACTTTCGCAGGATTGCAGCCCCGACTTACAAGGGTGCGCTCGCGTTTTCGCAGGGGTGCAGGCTGATGGATGAGGGCTGGACGTGGAGGTTTGCGCTTAGGTTGGGATATGGCACGGTTTTTGATTTGCGTGGGGGCGTGTTGTGGGCATTCCTCACGCAGCTCGATTCCCTTTGCGTGTCTTCTAGAAATCCGCACTTGGATCTATGAATACGCGGAAGGCATATTTTTTATTCTGCACGCAGGCTCACACAGTGTCCTTCTCAGTGTGCGGCCCATGAAGGATTCCTGCACACATTTCCAAGAATCAGGCCCTAGGTCTGCAATTCAGTTTTAAGACGCTGTGATTTCTTCCTAATGTTTATCAATGGCACTAGAAGCTCCTTTAGGTCATGGGAGGGAGAGGTGGCTGGCTAACATCTGCTAGATAAAGGTTATGCAAAAGGCAGTGGGGAATGGCAGAAATCTGATTAACATAACATAACATCGCAAAACAGAAGAAGTCCTTTCCGTTTCTATCACAACCTACAGGAGGCCATTTTAATCTAATTAAGAGAAGGATCCAGGATAGTGTTACTGGCATGAACTGCTTGCAAGCATTGACATCGTGGCACATATTTCAGCAAATGAAGACATGGGATTTGACAACATATATTTAACAAACGGCCAGGCCGAGTGCACAGGTACTGCTGAGAGTGACATGGAGATTCCATGGACTCAGCAAAAGGTGTAACATAACATAACCTATTTGATTGATCCTATTGTAAAATGGCAGGGAAAGGGATACTGTGTCTGCATGTCTGATTGTTTTCTTAGGTCTTCCATTCAACACTGGAATGTATTTCTGTGCCACTTCTAAGGACGTTCACATACCCTACCACGCTGCAATGGCAACAACAAAAGGAGGTGAGACAATGAGGTACCGAGCCAAGCGTTTCAGGTGCAGGGTGGAAGGACACTTGAAATCTAGCTAAGCTCACCACGGTGGGCAATACCAGATGGTGGCGGTCTGGAAGGTGCTGGTAACACCTAACAGACATGCAAGCTACCATTATTCAAGAGTACACTGAAGCGCTACTCAAACTCACAATGTTAACACATTTCCGTTGAAGTAGTAGAAACTGCCCTGACGGGTTATAATCTCAGTCTCAGAAGCATCATACATTAGCCCTTTTCCTGATCAGTGGAAGACTTTGATAATCACTCTTCACTGAACCATCTTTGTTCTTCCTCTCCGCTGATGGCGTTTTCCATTCATGTGCAGGCAAAGGTCTGGATATCCCTGGCAGGGGCACAATAAGCCACTTTCTGGAGGACAAGCCTTGGTGCTGTTAGATGGTATCTGGTCATTGCATCTAATGCCATTCCATCGAAATTTTTCCATCTAAACAATTTCCATTGAATGCATATTTTTTGGAGGCTAAAGGGTTAATTTTTGTTTAGGTGCATTATAAAGGGTAAAAAACAGGGGTGAGGGGGGGAACTCCCCCGAAAAAGAAAAATGCATTCAATGCTAATTTTTTAGATGGAAAATATGTGTTGCAAATGCATGTCAATGCAATGACCATAAACCCTGTTAGACAACTATAGCGGTGACTGGCTCAGTATAAAAAGCTGTTAACATAAAATAACACATGGTGGGGCTTCTCTCAGAACAGAGGAACTGTAAACCATGCAAAGCCCCTTTTGTGAGGAAGACATCTTGGTATTATTATTATTATTATTATTATTATTATTATTATTATACTTTTTTAATACTGTACCACCATAGTAGTCAGAAAGCACCTAAACCATGTCCGAGTTTAAGGTCATGGAGAAGGTGCTACGTGGGTGGCAGGGATATCGATTTGGGATACAAGAATCTGTTCAAAAGGCAAGTCCTTGGGAAAAATGCATTAGGGCTTCAAATGATCAGCCACACCTGGAAAGATTAAAAAAAATGTAATTTCAATGCCAACACCAAGTGCCAAGTGAAGGACAGGAGAGAGTACTCCCATGTGAGAAGGGTACAGGGATATTACTTACAAACATGAAGTAGAAATCCCAGTCACAATCAAAACGAGCTTCTTTTTTCAGATTGGTTGGAATGCAAGCTTTGCAACTTTAGACTGAAGGTGGAAGTGTAAAAATGGCTGGGCAGGTCTTGGAAAATTAATCAAACATGCCTTTGCCACCTATTTCAATTGAGGGTGTTGCTGTCCATCCAAAGTTAAGAGAATCAAATATTTTTAACTCAATAGAGGGTTATTTAAAGCAAATACATATGAAGTAATGTGTTCAATGAGAACTAGCAAACCTAAAAGCTGTTAACTCAATTGGGTCGAATGGGACTCATCCTGGGATAGTGAGGGACTATTGAGAAGCGGCTGGCTACACCACTGGAAAACACCTACAGCTGTAGTCTTTTTACTATGTCTGTCACCGCAGGGCATGGAAAGGCAGAGGAATCCCGTTTTACAAAAGTGGAAGCAGGAAATAAACAGACAACTGTTTACCTGGGAACCTGACCCTGATGGTGGGAAGTGGAATGTAAACAATGATTTACGAAGGACTTCTGAAATATCATCAAACCATTGGATTATAAATTCAGGAAGAACGTGGTTTAAACAGGGTGCAGACATGGCATACAAATTTAATAGATTTGCTTGACTTGTAACTTATATAAATAAGAATTCAGGAAAGTATTCTGACGTAATTTTAGCAGAGTATCGTGTGTGTGTGTGTGTGTGTGTGTGTGTGTCCGTGTCCCGCGGTACAGAGCTTGGTAAGGAATTGGCAGTCTTCTGTAAAATGTGCATAACATGCAAAGTTGGGAGGGGGCACGCTTCTAACAATGCCATAACAGAAGGGAGCAGGCTATGGGAATGGATATGTGGCAGCTGCAGTCTGTACTTACAATTAGGCTATGCAGGGTTCAGCCCCCATGCATCTGCCCATTCAAATGACAAGCATTCCACACAGGTAAATACATTACATTCAATTAGACATTGTCTGAGGATGTGCTATGATTTTTATTGTTTAGAATGAGGTTTACAATGTTTTTTGGGTGTCAAGAGTGAAACCACCTAATGTGCTAGTAGGTACTCTTTTCTTTTCTGGTATGTGGAAAGCCAATGTGAGGGGACCCACTCACTTCAGATTTCTGATCATCTTTTTGCATGGGGTTCAGGGATCTGTAGTGTGTATTTTCAGTTTGAGGTACACAGGCATTGTCACTCCAGAGACACTTTGCAGTCTGTGATATCATTGACTGATGAGGGATTTTCAGTGCCATATACTATGGTTGTAAAACTGGAAGTATACATAGATTGCACAAACTGGGATAAAACAGGGATTTTCAAAATGGGAATATGACGGTATGCGAAACTGGGAATATAATACTGGGATTTTACACTCCAGAATGTACTGGGATTTAGAAAAATTGGTTAATACTTCCATTGTGTAACAGTAAACTGGGAGTATCATGGAATTGTTTAGTTGTAAACTGAGAACATACTGGGTGAAACCGGGTCATTTAGAAAGCTAAAATGAGCATCTTTAAAAGTCAAATGCATTTACTGCTGAGGTACAGAAAGGAATTTCTTTATATAATGCTTGTTTTCGCAAGTGGACCATGTTGAAATGTATTGCTTTCCAGATGTTACCCAAATGTGTATTTTACTTTGTGATAGGGCCATGGGGTTGACCCTCTCAAGGGGGATCAAGGATACCTCTCATCCTGGGGTAAGAGGCCCACCACGGCAACGCCAGAGCCAGACCTACCCCAGAGGTGGTGTGGGGGAATTGAGAGGGACTCCGGTCCCCAGCTCCCCAGTCTGCATGTAACTGTCTATGTTTATTATTACCTCTTTCCCTGACCTGATGCCTATCAGTGTCTGTCCTGGTCAGGTCTCTTTCTTTTCTCTTTCAGGTGGTTCCTGGGAAACTGTTCTCAAGACAGCATAAGCCACAGTTGGGGATAAAACAAACTTCTTACTGTGCTTAGGAATGTTTGTCATATACCAAAAGAAGTTGAAATGTCTAAAAAGTGCCTAATGGTAAGGTATCTTATTAAAAAGCTTCACAGTTCATAAACAGATTTTATTAATCACAAAATATAATGTCCATTAAAAAACAATATATCATAAAACAGATCCAAAACCGATTACTAAATCTAAAAACAACACAAGTGAAACCAACATAAGTGGGTCTTAATAATGTAATTGACTGTAGGTTAACACGTGTAATTCATTCACACTGAGATCCTTAGGCCTCAATATTTCCGGCTAATTTTTGTTCTTATTAGTACATTATAGATTCCCAACTTGTACAAGTTTCTGTCCCTTCAACATAAACATGTAGGACATTCTTCAGGGGTGTATAGTATCTTGTGTCGATTCATAAAGTCTTCTACCATGAGAGAGATAACCTCTCTGTCTCAAGGGATTACATATCCTGGAGTCTCTTGGGACCTTTACTGGTTTGGCTCTGCAGATTCCAATTTCTTGCCGGATTTCTGGCTTCCTTTCCTCTATTATTTAACCCTGTTACTGTTTGCCCCGATATTGGACTATCTCGTCGACATTGACCAGGTGGAAAACATGTAGATTTGCTCTATTTTCATATGGCAAATGATCTCTAATTATAGAATACAGACAGATCCTTGTATCTCAGTGCTAGATACAGATCTCAATTGCCCAGTTTCCACGATATGTGAAGCCCAAATTCCAAATGTTCTTATGGTCTGGGTGCTTTTATCTCCTGAATTTTCTCTGATTTGTTTACTCTAATATCCTCAGAATCTTCATCAAAACTCGCACTTGCCAAGTCAATCTCTAATCTTCCTGCCAAGCCAAAAAACACCCTGGGACACTACAATTACCAGCATGCACTAGACTGCTCAGGCACCCTGAGTTGGATAATGTTTACCGGAGGCAGCACCATCCAAAATACAAAAAGTAGCACAATGCATATATACCCAACAGATGAGACCCAGCCAGGAACAGAAGGAAAACGCTAGTTACCCTAATGTGAAAGGACTAGGCTTACACATTCAAGAGCCAAATAGTACACCCAGCACCAGCAAACAGGATGCCCATTCAAGCCACAGGGAATCACGGGAGCAGTAGTGCTGTAGCTGGAACCTGCAGAGAATGACACAGCCCCAAGGGAGAGCATGGAAAACTTCCCAATGCCTTGGTGCACATTGATGTATTTGATACAGGAGACTGCCAGAGAACAAATGACAAATGCCCGCAGGGCGGGTTGGAGAAAAAAGGAGACTGGTGAAATTCTAACCCAAAAGGGCAGGATATAGGGGTCGTTGGGATTATCTTAAACAGAGACTGGGCCGAGGAAGCAGCTGACTAGAGGGTCCAATGAGAGCGGAGAGGACATTCTAGGAAGAAAGGGGAAGGCTATAAAATGCCAGCAGAGTCATATAATGAAAATATAATAGGGTTGATGTATAACTTGAATCAAGCAAATAGATTCACGTGATTGTTTACACATGATTCCTTGCTTTACAGGACTGTGATTTCTTTCTGTTTTGTCGTATGTTTTTTTAACAATTGAACTGATCATGTTCCATTCTTTTAACATGTATTAGAAAAATTAAATATAAAAAACTGTTTTCTCTGATTGACTAGCTTATGTGCACTTCTTGTGATATTTTTTTTGATACAAGAATGTGATTCACCTTTTGCCTCCACCTAGTTCACATATACCAGTTCAGTAGTGTGACACTAGTAGGTAGTTTGTTTTGGGAATCCTCCTTTGTTCATCTCATTTTGGCCACATCCCACAAGCGCCCTATCAAAAAAGTGGTCCCCTCTAGCTCACATAGCTATACTCAGAAATAGGAATGGAATGTTCCTCAACTTCCCGGAGATCTACAGCCGCCCCTCTCACCATGGGCTGCAAGCTAACTAGCTCCTCACTGTCTTCCCAGACCGTGGAGCCCTCTAAGGGGGAATCACACCCTATACCAGCATCTCCTGAACCGCCACTAGTCCTACCAGAATCACCCCCTGTAGAAACTACTTTCTCTTTGTCCACCACCACCACACGCCTGAGACTCCATGTAGATCCGTCATCAAGTTTTACATACCCACGACCACGCTTGACTAATTTGCGTGGATTTAAATACCTGCTGAGACCCTTGGCTACAAACCTGGGATTCTTGATCTGAACCCAATCACCAATCTTCACCGAAAGGGGCTTCCTACTGGCCAGTTGCTCACTCAAAAAACGTTTTTGCTTACTCCGAACTCGATCCAAAACTCCCTGCATATCCACCTGTGACTGGACACCACCTCCCAGGGCTGGCACTCTCAATTTGGAGCCTGGTTTCCTCCCCCGCATAAGCTCAAAAGGAGAATGCCCAGTGACAATAGAAGGAGTCAGCCTGTAAGCTTTTAGAGATTCTGACACTACCTTTCCCCACGAAAGACCATTAGCAAGAGCTAACTGGATGGCCCCCTTGATAACACGATTCATACGTTCCACTAGACCGTTGGCTTGACGATTATAGAGAGCAACCTTATGATGACGTATACCCAGATCATCCAGGAACTTTTGCATATAATCTGACACAAACTGAGACCCATTGTCGGTCACCAATCCAGCAGGTACACCCTCCCTGTCAAACACTGCAGAGAGAAACCCCACAATCTTCTCAGCAGTAACCGTAGATAAGGCAGTGGTCTCGACCCATCTCGACGTATAGTCCACCATAACTACAATAAATCTCAAGTCTCCTCCTAACGAATCTACAGGTCCCATTATGTCAAGCGCTACTTTGGACCAGACTTGACGGGGGACTTCAACAGGATAGACTGGTTGGGGAACAGAAACCTTGCTTTTATCGCTGTTGGAACATGCTGCACAATCTTTTACCACATCCTCCACGTCCGTGTCCATACCGGACCACCAATAATCCTCTCTAAGTCTCCTCTTGGTCATAGACCTGCCCAAATGCCTCTCGTGTGCTAACTCAACAAGTTTCCCTCTGAGGGAACAAGGGGGAACTAACCTCAGACCTCTGGCCACGCCCCATGGACCTTCAGACAATTCCTGCCATGCATGCCCATAAAGCTTGGACAACCTAGTACTAACAAGACCACATCTAAGTGCTGCTCTTAATTCGACCAACTCGGGGTCATCTGTACACTCAGCACTCCATTCTGGTTCCGATACAGCGGGCACTACACTAGCCACCAAGGAACATTTGTCCCCCACCACACCTGGAGACTCTTCAGCACTACTAGAATTCGGAAAACATGACAGGCAATCAGCTACCGCATTTCTCACACTAGGGACATACTCCACCTTGAAATTAAATTCTGTCATATCGGCCATCCATCTCATGATCCTGGTAGACTCATGAGACAATCCCTTCGCTGTCAATACATGAACCAACGGCTTGTGGTCAGTATGAAGGGTCTACTCAATTCCCCACAGAAAGGTTCGAAAATATTTAGAAGCCCACACAGCTGCAAGAGCTTCTCTTTCTATGACAGCGTACCTGCCCTCAGCTTCTCTGAGCACTCTCGACCCAAAGGCTATGGGACGAAGTTCTCCCTCAACCTTTTGTTCCAGTACAGCACCTATGCCATACTCACTCGCATCCACAGTTAGAAACGTTTTCCTGACAGGGGAAAATGAACTCAAGGATGGAGCCTGATCAATTTCTTCTTTCAACTTGAGAAATTCCGCTTGACACTGATCAGACCACACAAAATGCACGCCCTTCTTCAATAATGACCTCATACCTACTGTCTTGTCGGCATAAGAAGGTACAAACATGCTGTAATATTTGGCAAGTCCCATGAACGATCTCAACTGCTCTTTATTAGCCGGGGATGATGCATCGCTCAATGCCCTTACCAACTCAATCTTAGGATGAATACCCTTGGCATCCAGAGAGTGTCCCAAATAAGTCACGCTGGGGACACCCACTTTGCATTTACTAAGCTTGACCGTGAGACCACAATTCTTAAAGACATTCATCACCTCAAGAACAATATGATCATGCTCAACCTGAGACTCACCCCACACCAGAATATCATCTTTAAAACATTCCACCCCGCGCTGACCTGCAAAGAGTTTCTGCATTGTCCTCTGAAAAACAGCGGCAGCAGATGCCAAACCAAAGGGCATTTTACAAAAACGGAATGCGCCAAAAGGAGTGACAAAGGATGTAAGGGAGCGGGAGTCAACATGCAGATCTATTTGATGATATGCGGATGACAGGTCAAACGTCGAAAAACAGGATGCACCACACACCAAGGAAAGCATTTCATTAATATTGGGCAGAGGTTGTCTGTCAACCCATATGCATGAGTTAAGATCCCTAAGGTCTACGCACATTCTCATGCCTCCATCACTCTTACGTGCCAGGACCACCGGGGCCAACCATTCCAAACTCTCTACTTCCTCTATGACTCCCGATTCTTTGAGTTTATTAAGCTCTTCCTTTAAGGCATCATGAGCCATGACTGGAACCCTCCTGACTTTATGGACAACCGGCACAGAACCCCTCTTGAGAATTATCTTGTGCGCAAAACCGTTCAATTTGCCCAACGTTTGAATATAAACAGAACGAAATCTGTTTTCCAGAACTTCTGCCGTGAGTCTCTCATGCTATTCAGCTCCATCACTCTCTCCCCTCACACACATCACCGGGACTGCTTTCCCAGGTCTTATTTCTAGAGCAGCTTGCTCATCCCACCCTATAACAGGGTCACCTTTGTGAGCCACATACAATTTTCCTTTCGCTGCCCGTCCTTCAAACTCTATATCAGCCCACTCGTACCCAAGAACCTTGATGGGTACTCGCCCATAAGCGCACGTGTTTATGTTCGAACACAACAAATTAGACACCTTCTTGTGAAATTTAGACTCATACAGTTCAGGGGATATCATCGTGTATAGTGACCCCGTGTCCACCATCATTTCCATTGGGACTCCGTTGACCATGAGCGTTGCCCACGCTCTCTTCTTGCAACTGCCCACACTCAACAAAGATGCTTCTGGTGTGCAACTGTTGTCTTTGTCAGAACATCCCATGTACCCCACAATTGTCACCCCTTCCTCATCATCATTGGTGTCCACCAACTTCACTGACTCCTTAACAGACACAACACCTCTGCACATGCGGGCATAATGACCCTTGGTTTTGCATCTCCTACATTCCACATTGGCAGCCGGACATTCTTTTGCGCCTGCCACATGTCCCCGCCAACCGCATCTCCTGCACAGTTCCCTTGATGAGGGTATCGGCTTACTGTCCTTGTTCTTTGCTCTGGCATCAACTGATTTGCGGGGAATCACAGCATGTACCGCTTCTCCCTTATCGGACATCTCTCTGACGCTCTTCCTGGATTCCTCAATAGCACGAGCTATCTCAATGACCTTTTCCAGGGGTGGATCTTTTTCTATCCATAGCCTTTCTCTAACGCGCACATCATATGTCCGCATCATCACCTGATCATGGATTTACTCATCAATGGTACCAGTAAACTTGCACGTCGCTATCAGAGTACGCAGGGCAGTCACATAAGCATCTATGCCCTCATTAGAGCCTTGAGCCATCGAGAAGAAGTGGTACCTCTCAAGCACCACATTGGCCCGCTTACCGAATCGTGCCTCCAATTTGCCCAAAGCTTTTTCGTAAGCTAACACCACTCCTGGTACGGCATCACCCCCCTCGTTCCCTTCTGTGGGGGCAGTAGGAGCAGCAGGCACATTGGGACCGGGGAGATGTCTGAACAGCCTAAGACCTTCAGTTCCCAAACAGTTGAGCAAGACTGCTTCCTTTTCATCGTCCATGAATTTGGCACCACCTGCTGCCCTAACATATACTTTGAAGGTGTCGACCCATAAGTCCCACACAATTGCTGGTTCACCCGGACTGGCCAGAAATGCAGGAGGTGGACGTGCACTGTTGTGCTGCATGTTGAGCAAGGTTTGGGTATTGGCAATGTCGGTCTATAACTTCACGTCAGTGCTAGGCAAGAAGCAAGCAACTTAAATTGTCATTAATCACAGTATACTGCAGATCCTAGGCAACTGAAGGTTAACACAGTCACAAACTCTTGAAGTGTTCACACGGGGTTAACTTTCCAGCAGAATCCAGCGGGAACGCCCCTTAATGCGTGCTGATACGTTGCGCATTTCCCTCTCAATACGCCGGCTGCAGATGTCGACGCGTGTGAGCTTACAGCTCCTTGCCCCCTCTGCTCCCCCCTCGGTCTTCACCTCCTTTCCAGGACCCCCGTTCACAACGGGAGGCCCACGCTTGACTTCGGCCACAGACGTGCGTGGGGGCAGCCCTCCTCCTCCTCACCTGCACTCCAGTTACTGCAGAGGGGCCGCGCTCGACCCCGGCTGGGGAGCGCAGTGGGGGCAGCCCTCCTCCTCCTCACCTGCACTCCAGTTACTGCAGAGGGGCCGCGCTCGACCCCGGCTGGGGAGCGCAGACCAGGCACGCGGGGGCAGCCCTCTTCCTCCTCACCCGCACTCCTGCACCTGCTGCGGGGGCGCCGCGCTCGACCCCGGCTGGCGAGCGCAGGCCAGGCATGCTGGTTACGGTTGTCTGCGTGCGTGGGAAGGCCTTCTCCTGCCTTCCTTCTCTTGGACTCCTGATGCGACCCCGGCTGGGGACCGCAGGCCCGGCTGGTATGGACGTGCAGCGAAATACTCCTCTTCCGTCGGAGGAGCTCGCTCGACGCAGGCAGCGTCAGCCGGAGAACTCTTCCCTTAACGAACCTGGCCAGCACTTGGGAAACGGATCGGCCTCAGGAAAGCGAATGTAGGCAACTGCTGGGCGGCGAGTGGCTACGTGGGTTGAAGGCTGGTTGCTCTCGTCGCCAGTGTAATAAAGAAGCGTACACTGTAGGTAAGTGAAGATCTTTTAATAGCAACCAGCCTGAGCCCAGCAGTGCTCAGCCTACATTACAGCTCTCCACTTAAACACATAACTGTTGTTCTTGGAATGTAGAACATTAAACAAATGCAAGCATGACATCAGAGCAAGAGTGGAATTCTACGAGGTAGAATTCCACTCAAGAGCCATTGCACATTATAACAGTAGACAGCTGAACAAGAGAGAATGAATCAAGAGATTGAACATTGAACCACTGTACTTGAGTATAAAGAGAGTCCAGCGCAAGAAGGAAAATAATTAAGACACTATATTCTGTGAAACGGAGGCTAATCTCAAAGCATCACATAAACAAGAGAACAAACATTGAACCAATGTACACTTCTACAGTGAAAGAGTCAAGTATGAAAAAGCATATGAGTAAGGCATGCCATTCTGGACAATAGAATAAAGTCCCAGAGTGTTTTACGGAAGCAAGCAGGAAACACTGGAACAATGAACACTAAAACAGAGATACGCGACAGTAAATGAAGAATAGTAATGGAAATGCTGCAGTCTGGGAAACATAGGGGGTCATTACGACCTGGGCGGTAAGGGATACCGGGCACCGGTGCCGGTAATCCCTTACCACCCTATTCCAAGGTCCCTTGGCGGGGACCGTAAGGAACGTGTGGTCTGTGGCTAAGGGACCAGGGCGCTAATAATGGGCTTGCAAGTTGCGAGCCCGTTATTAGTTCCCTCCCCATTCCCATTGAGCCCTGTGGGGGCTCAAATGGGAATGGGGAATGGTTTGTTCAATGGGGACTTACCGGTCCCACCAGGGTCGGACTACACCGGTAAGTCCCCATTGAACAACACCGGACACGGGCACGGTATGGGAGGCAGCCATGGAGAAAATAGCTCCATGGCTACCACCCATCTCGTAATGAGGCCCATAGTCTTTTCCCAAAGTGTTACAGCAATGAGAGGTGGGATATTGAAACATTGTTCTCTGTGAAAGAGACAAAGAGTGTAGTTCCAGAAAGAAATTGATCAATTTTTGCTTTCTGGGTAACTACATTCAGACCCAGAACATACAGAGAACTAAAGACACAGGAAGAAACCCCTTTAACTGTGCATTCTGAGATTAAAAAGGAAGTCCTGGAAATTTATCCAAAGCCAGCTGAAATACCATGTTTCATCTCGCTGTGGCTTTTCAACATTTACCTTGCCCCACTTGCCCACTTGATTTCCGCCTTCTCTCCTCACTTCCAGTGTTATGCAGATGACACTCAGCTCTCCTTTAAGCTTCCCACCTCTATCTCCTCCCCTTTCTCTATTTTTTCCTGATTGCCTGACTGCTATTCAGACATTGTGTGCTGCTAACGATCTATGTCTTAACACCAGCAAGACTGAGATCCTTCTCATCGGAACTCCCCCTTTTTCATTCCCGCCTACTCTCTGGCTCGCCTCCTTGGGCTCCCTTCCCTCACCTTCTTGTGAGGCAAACAACATGGGGGTCATCTTCGACTCCTCTCTCTCATTCTCACCTCATATCACTGACCATACCAAAAAGGATACCTTTGAGCTTCACCTCCACAGAGGCATTCTCCCTTTCCTCACTTTCCCCCATAAACTAGCTCTGGTTCTCTCCAGTCTGGACTCCTGCAACAGCCTCTTCCTTAATCTGCCTCTTTCCTCCCTTCGCCTTCTTCAACTAATCCAGAATAGGTCTGCAAGATTTATCCTTGGCCTCAAGCCCAGGGACAGCATCTCTCCAGCCCTAAAATCTCTCCACTGACTCCTGGTGGCTGCAAGGGTCAAATTCAAGACCCTTTTCATCATACACAAGGCTTTCTGGGGTCTGCAACCTTGCTACATCCACCTTTCTCTCGCTAAATCCCTCCTGGCTAGAGTCCTTCAGTCCTCTAGCTCTAACACACTGCAGGTTAGAAGATTCTCCAAGCAGAGAGTGGTGGGAAGATCTCTGTCTTCAGCAGGAGCCTCCCTCTGAATGGCTTCCCTGCCCTTCCAGACTTGAGCTGGACCTCCTTAAGTTCCGTAAGCTTCTCAAGACCTTCCTTTCTCCTCCTCCACTCTCCCTCTTCCTTGCTAAGGGCCCACTGCTGCTGCAACTGGCTGCCTAGTCCCTTCTGAGTTATACATGGGTCAGGCCCTCCACTTGGTTCCATGTAATAATGTTGCCACAAAAATATCGCCATGCAAAAATATCGCCAAAAAATTGTCGTTTTTTATGGCAACATGATTGCATGGAACATGCGGGGGACACCCCCGCAACCCCCAAATTATTATTATTATTATTTTTTTTTGCTTCTGTCGCCATATATATGGTCACTCAAATAATATTGCCACAACATTTTCCCGGCGATATTATTTACGGCGACCATATATGTGGCGATATTAATACCTGATACCCTCCACTTACCAGCCTGCCTCAGTTGCCTTTAGGCAACCATCCCTGACTAGAATACTGAGTCTGGTTCACCCCCCCTCACCACACTTACCCACCCCTATCCCATCCCCCCGCACACTTGCCCTTGGGCTCACCCATGGCACTTACCCCCAGCACCCACCAAGCTGCTGCTCCCCCTTCCAGCACTTGTCTCTGGGCATGCTCCCCAGACTAGACTACTTGTCTGGCTCACCCTCCCTTCTTGCACTAGCCCACCTTACTCCTCCCTCTGTGCACTTACCTTCCTGGCTTCCTCCCAGCACTTACCCCCACCACTCACCCATCCCCCTCCCTCCTGCATCCCTCCTCCTCTTACCGTCCCCTTCCCCCTGGCCTTCACCTCCTGTTGCTGCACTTACATGATCTGAATGACACAAGGCATATTAGGACCTTTATTGTTTACCCTCCTTCTTCCACCCTCCCCTTGTCTTGTGGCGCCAGGAAACACTTTAAGCTGCATAGGTGCCTTACAAATAAATACAATCAGCTGGCTTGCATGTGCACTTTTCCATGAGTCCCTCATCCTCTGGGGTGTCTCTTTCGCAATGTGAGCCTGTGAGCCACGCTTGCCAGATCCCTGCATGTTTCATCAACAGGAATCCCCTGCAGGGTTGCTGCATCACTCTGATGCTGAAGTCCTGGTGCAACATCAAAACCTTGTGTGTTTGCGTGTCTTTTGTTGATGGTGGGGGATCGATTTAATTTTGGACTGTGTGAGAAGATGTTGGAGCTTGAGGGAGACAGCAGACCTCTGAGGGTCAAATGAGCAGGGATTCTTACCCCTGACTCGACCAATGCCTGATGAACGCTTGACAAATGCCTTCTTGACTTGCCCGAGATGGGTCACTGAGTACAGCACCTAAGTGAGCTTTAAGACCTCTGTCAGTCTGACAACCAGCATGCTAAGCAAAATGAGTACTTGTCTCCTCGAATTTCAAGCAGCCCTTTCTCTGAAGCAAATGTTATTGCCTCAGATAACCTTTTGTTGGAGTTTATGGAAACGGACTGGAGTTTACAGACTCACCCTTCCCCCTCCTCTGCCAACTCACAGACAGAGAGAGAAAGAGAGGGAGAGAGAGAGATATTTTATCATGGGCAGAATTAGCTAGTGAAATGGAATCTGTATGCAAGAGGTAAGTGGTTGGAGTGTAGAGTTGCAGGTTGATTTGCATTGTAAGACCTACCCCCCCCCCATCGTCCTGACTAACCGTCTCCCCTCTAAGATCTCCTACCACCTTCTATGCACACAAAAAACCCACAGACGGCCACCACTGGCTTAGCCGTCAGCACATCAACATTATGTGAGCCATGACTAAGCTCTCTTCTTAGCCCTGTCACACTCTCCAACATCAGTGATACACACTCTCCCTTATTAGGATCGCACACTCCCATGTTTGTCCGCCAAACCCATAGAAAGCAGATTGACACTCAGTAGCCGGGTACTTCTGACCTGCATCCATCAACACTAGATGTTTTCATCTGCCTTTCTAACTGGCCCACAAATTATCCCCACCCCCTTTTTTTTACAGAGCCAAGCGCAGCAAGCCCACTAACAGTGGCAGACAGGTGCTATACAAGACCACTTACATTAAATAGCTTTGGCCACTCTACTGCAATTTCTGATGCAGTCATCTTTCCTGAGTGGCTCTCCATATTTTGCAACCCTATGCGCTCCATGGACAAATGATAAAACATAGTCCACTTCTCCCTCTCCACCTAGCAGAAAGTGAGTGTGAGGTCCTCCCAAAGTCAGAGAACACTTCAGTCAATGGTACTGCATGGTCCTTTACCTGGGCCACACCAAGAGTCATTGAATGTGTCTTTTAGCCTCCCCCTATCTAAATAAGACTCTTCATTTACATGGGCCTCCACTGAGCAGGACCACTAAAAGCAGTTTCTGAAACACTCAGATATAAAGCGACGTCTTTGTACATAAAGGGGCTCCCACTGTCTCCAGGCTGTTTCCATGGGAATGATGTCAAACATCCTGTGCAGAAACGAGGATCACAGTTTACATGAGCCTGCAAGCAGTCTGGACTTCTACAGTGGAATGAATGTGATAAACATATAGTTTTTCACGACCACTACACTTATTGACCTCGCACAGTGGGTCAGGGGGGGGGGCATTACATACATCTCTCTGTGTTTCTCTTTGCTTTGGTGAATTACTTCTTCTACGCTTCTCTGTCGTGAACCAGCAATTTCGTATGGACTACCCATGGACTTCCACTGTCAATGGGCTACTGAAATTCCATCTTCAGCATCATACCCAATGTACGCATGCTTCCTTTTGTAGTCTCCTGAGGCTATTATAGCTTTCTCTAATTTGTAGCTATGGAAGGATGATCTGGCCATGCCTTTTCCCCGCCTTTTCTATGACAATTGATTCACTGTTTGAAGCCTTGTGCAGAACCGCAGGGTGGTGGATCTGCGGCTAGGAACATCCTTCTCAACGCAGGCATGCTGGAAGATGATGAACTTTGAGCATGATTGCACGGGATGGAAATGTGGGTCCCAAGACTACATAAATAGATTATGGAAACTGGATATATTATACAAATTGCGTATACCTGCAAGGTATCTCAGTGATTCAACAGCTTACCCCAGACATCTGTGTGAAGCCTGCACAACAAAGGTTCAAATCCCAGGCTTCCCAAACCCTCTGCCCTCTGAGGCTAATTTATATCACTGAATTGACAAAATAGCACAGATTATTACAATGTTTAGAAGCAGCAGGAATGTTGCCTGGAGTGCTATATAAAAATGGTATATTATTATTATACAATATTGTTATGTTGTGATTGAATTCCTTTCTAGATTGTTGTTATCCTCTATTCCTTATTGGTCCAGTGGGTGCATATTCAGTTGGGGGACCTGCTATTCTAGATGCCCAGGTTATGGCTTCCAAAGTTCTAAGTTCTTTCACGCCTAAATAAGCACTTCTGTGGAGCTCCTGTTGGTGGAGAGGTACAGGAAGGAGGGCCTTTTACAGATGGTAGAATAACGCCAATCATCAAGTTACTCAATCCTGGTTCCTGGTATGGTTTATGACATCACAATTTTGGCAACTAGCTTAACTGGAGGAAGGCCCTCCTGTCCTAACTTGATCGCTCTGACTTCGGAGATGTGCTCCTGTCGCTGAGCATGTGTGGCTTTGTTGGGGCCAGTCGGTGCAGCAGAGGTTGCCGCACTCTGAAGGTGATTTTGCTTGGTGTGGCAGCAGATGTTGCTGCGCCTGCACCCCTGAAGGTGATCTTGCTCAGTGTGGAAGAGGTTGCTGCATCCTGGAGGTGGTTTTCTTCCTGTGCCGGTATCCCTGATTGCTCTGGATGGGAGCTGGGCTTCACAGGATACAGTAGAGTTGCATAGAAAGAAATAAACATCTATCGCAAGATAAAGTGAGCTGGTTGGTGGCTACAGGCCATGGGTTGGCAGGTGCGCAACAAGACTCCATCAGAATCTTTGCGTTTGCATGCCTTGAGGGACAGTTGTTAACCCTCCACCTGCCAAGGACACTGCTCTGGTTGCCAGTCAGTCACATCACTCGTGGAAAGTAGCTGCCTTTTTATGGATAGCTGTACGCCTGACCCAAGCTACACAATGCATGTCTCCTCCACTTGTGGAAATTCATGTAACTGCCATTCTCTGGTTACTTGGACGTCTGATTTTATAAGGTACACACTGTGCTTGTTTGGGGAAGGCAAACTAGGATTGTTTAGCTGTTCAAGCATTTTTCTTGGTTTTATTGTCACATAAGTACCTTGCTAGCACAGTTTCTTCCTACCCGAGGGGAGCCAGCAGTTAAGTGTAAGACTTCCACCCCTGGGCGGATAGCGGTCAAGAAGAAAGATAGTTCTGAAGCACTGGACCGAAGGGCACCAGAAGGGAAAGTGGTTCAAGGTTCGATAATTAAGAGCTGTTTGTGGAAGCACTTTTCACTTTGCTAATTCGGAGGTGTGCTCTGGACTTAATATGACTTGCTCAAAATATGGGCAGAAGGGGCACTATACCCAATGCGGTAACAATTTTTCACATAAAGGTGTCATAGAAATCACAGGGGAACAAGAATAAGAAAATATTGAGGAAGTGGTGGTTGTTGAGGATGAGTGAAGTAGTGTTAGTTGGCCTGTTAGTCAGGTTGGGATTGGAATCAAAGAAGATAAGAAACCACACGCTGAAGTGCTGGTTGAAGCTACTGCTGTAGGCATGCTGGTGGATTCTGGATCTGACTACACTATAATATATCATGAAATGTGGCAGACAAAATGTGGGGATATGTTTTTATATCCACTTCACATGAGGGTGAGTGCATATGGTGGTCTACGCATTGGTATTGTGGGGTATTTCGTTGCCACTCTGGAATGCTTGAGAAAAACTAAACCTAAAGTTTATGTGTCAGAAATTGATGGTTGTGTTTTAGGCTGGTATTGTCAGGCTTCGAGCATGTCACCACCACGACCTGAAATCACTTACCTGGCGTTGCGATTCGAGGTGGAGCTTGGGCCACGGGAGGATGGGGAGACGTGCTGATGGTCGGGACTCAGAGTTCTACCCAATGCTCAGCATTCACATGGTGTCCTCATGCAGAGTGCGGTCATGTTGCCTCTAGCAGGCATGCAAAAGGACTTGCCTTTGGTCTCTTGCGCATATGCAATGAAGGCAGCGTCAAGCGGCACCATGACAATGCAGCCCGCAGCGCTGAGCTTTTACACGCTGTCTGCACAGCTCGAGGATGCATCTGAATGCGCTCCGTAGTTTGTTGTGCCTTTCCTTGTTTGTTCCTCCTTGGAGTCTTATCAGCCTTACGGTGTGGTCGTCCCGCCTTTCCCCTTGCCTTCCTCCTTGGGTTCTCAGCCTATTTGTTCTCTACTGGCCTTTCCTCTGGCTTCTTATTCCTTGCCTGCCATTGCCTGCTATTTCCAGCAAACATGTCCTTGCCTCTGGGCTTCCATCTGCTGCTACCTCCTCTACCAGGATCTTGTGCTGCTACCTCCTATCTATTGCTGCACCAGTGATCCTGTGGCTTCCCCGGCCAGCTCTCCATCACTGTCCCCTCAACACATAAATTCCAGGGAAGTTGTTCTGTGGTGTGGGGAGTAGTTTTCCAAAATTCTCCTCTCGCTTTACTGTGAGTGGTGAGCTGGGAGACTCTCTCTCACACTACCCACACATCACTTCACAGCCTGGACAAGTTAACAAAAACGAGGACCTGAAGGAAGTCTGCACAATCTCGCCAACAACAAGACCAGGTATTTGATAGGTTGACAAGTATGGCCATTATAATCAATCTTAATGTATTAGCAATATAGCTGCAATAAGACAGTCTGCTACAACCTATCTTGAGGATGGGTATGAGGACGTTTTCAGTGACACCCTAGGATGTTTAAAGGGAGATTGACACAAGATAAAGATGAAGAAGGAATCCATTCTGGTGGCTTCCAAAGTCAAATATCTTCTGCGTGCCTTGAGGGATGAGGTTTTGGAAGAGATTAAGAGACTAGAATCAGAAGGCATCATTGTGGCGCTAGAGGCTTTGGAGTGGCTTTCACCCATGGTGGTGGTGCACAAGAGCAACAGCAGTGTTGGGGTGTGTGTGGACAGTCTTAATGAATGTGTTGTTGTGGACAGTTTTCCGTTAACCAACGTTGAGGAACTTATTATTGTTTGGGCGGGCAGCAAGATATTTAGTGCGTTGGGTCTAGCATCAGTGCACCATCAGGTTGTACTACACCCTGAATCTAGCAATTATACCACAGTTCGATTTAAATGCATGCCATTTGGTCTTATATCTTCTGTAGCCTTTTTCAAGCGGGCGATGCATGCAGTTCTTGTTAAGTTGACTGGTGTTGCATTTTACCAAGATGATATTCTTATTATGGGGGGTACGTTAGAAGAACATGACAGCAAGTTGTTGATGGTATTGCAGAAGAGCAGGTGTAGGTTCAGAGTACCAGAAAGAGATTACTTATGACATAAACTCAGTAGTGATGGAGTATTGCCAAAGGATATCAACCATTTTGGGCTTGAAGCCGCCCAAGGATAAGCAAGGTGTGTGGTCTTTTTTGGGCATAGTGGAGTATTACCCAAAGTTTGTGAGGAATTCTGAAGATCATTTAAAGAACATAAGTAGATAATCTAAGAAGGACATGGTGTTTGAGTCTACCCAGGAGTGTGAATGAGAATTTGATGAGATTAAGGAGGCTATATCGAAAGCACCTACATACGTCTGCTTTGATACCTCATAAGAAACATATGTTACGAAAGATGCCAGAGGCACAGGTCTGGGGGCAGTGCTGTTGAAGAAGGACAATGGCATTGAAAGAATTACTGCATTCGCATCCAGGGTGCTTAAAGGTGCAGAACCACATTAGTCAGTCATCGAGAATAAAGCTCTGTGTGTTGTGTGGGCAATCAAGAGATTTCGGGCATTCCTGTGGGGCAGGAGATTCAAAATGTATAGTGATCACAAGATGTTAGCATATTCACATCCAAAGGCCGGGTTGGCATGTCCCGCAGAATTGTAAGGTGGGTCACCTCGCTACAGGGACACGACTTTGAGGTGGAGTTTGTTCCGGGAAAAGAAAATATTATTGCAAATTTTCTTTCTAGGACTCAGAGCACTGGGAGTTGAATTAAGACGGTTGAGGATAAAGAAAATTTGTGTCATGAGGTTTTTGTGGTCTGCAGTGGGACCATTAAGTGAACAAGACTGGGGAGATGCTGAGAAGGTCGATGTGGACCTCTGCAGGTTCATGCACATGATAATGGACAACTGGTCACAGCAGTCTAGAGAACATGGTCTGGGTTCATTTCACAGAGTAAGAAATTAGATGAGTATGGAGGATGGACATGTCTTTAGGTCTGGTCCTATTATTCGACAAGTGGGTTTTAGGTGGAAGTTGTTAGAGTTGGGAATGAAAAAGACCAAGGACCATGTAAGGCAAATTACTGGTGGCCATGTCTAGATGCCAGGTCTAGATGTAGAAATAGAAGAGATGATAAAGGATTGCAGTGTTTGTCAGGAGTTAAAAATATATGTACAACCCATTAAGCCGATCGAATTTCCAGAAATGCTGTGGGAATTTGTGCCAATGGATATTCTGGGACCCATTGTGTCTACCAGAGGTATGAAGCAGTACATAATTGTGCTGGTTGATCTTTATTAAAAGTGGGTTGAGACTAAGGTTGTTCAAGAGGCAGACTCAAGAGCAGTTGTACAGTTCTTGGATCAGGTTTTTCGAAGGACGGGTTTTCCCAGCAAGTTACTTACAGACAGTGGTGTGCAGTTCACGTCTAGAACCATCAAGGAATTCTTGGCTAGGATAGGTGTGGTACATCACAATAAGACATTGATTCAACCTGCCACCAATGGAGTTGTGGAACTGTTTAATAGGACACTTATGCAGAGTTTTCCCATGGCAGTTACAGAGGGAAAAGAGTGGGAAGGGTATGTGGACAAGGGAGTGTATGCGTATAGGTTGGCTCCACATGCCACCACTGGTCTAGTTCCCTACGAGATCCTGTAAAGGAAGAAGGCATCTACATCTGAGTGTCCTTTATGGTTGGGGGGGGTGAGGTTTGCTGAGTGGGATGAAAATGTTCTGAAAGATAGGGTCAAGGAATACATGTTTTTATGAACGAAAGATTCGATTGTGACAAGAGAGCCAGACTCACCAGAGTAGAGGAGGGTGTTAGAGTGTCGGTACACAGACTGGTGGGGGTGTTCAAGGGTCAGACAACATTTTCAGGACCCATGGTGGTCAAGGAAGTACTGGGTGAGGCAGTTGCTTTGAAAGATGGATGAGTCTGGAATAAGGGCAATGTGGCAGTAAAAAAAAGTGAGAAGCTGTGGTGCTTTTTGTTAAGTGGTGGTAATGAGAGGGGGGTGTGCTTGTTATGATTTATTCCCTGTTTACTTTCTAGGTTGTTATTTACATTTCTTCCTTACTGGTCCATATTCAGTTGGGGGACTTGTTATTCTAGCTGCCCAAGTTATGGGTTCCAAAGTTCTAAGTTCGTTCACGGTTTTATAAGCACATTTCAGAGTTCCTTCTAGGACTGTTGGTGGAGCGGTACAGGAAAGAGGGCATTTTACAGATGGTACAATAAAACCAATCATCAAGTTACTCAATCCTGGTTCCTGGTGTGGGTTGTGATATACAAATATACACTGCTTCCCTACTGTCCGAACTCCTTTTCACCAGTCATCTCTGGACCTTTCCATATTACTTGCTGCTTTATCAAAGATGTGACGTCTACCTCAATTCAGATCTCACATTGGCTCTGTAGATCACTTCTGTGCACAACCATTGCATTTTCTATCCATGGACATTCAGTAATATCGTCCCTACCTAATGTGCCCCAAGAGGTGATCTCATCCAGACTTCTATTCAGCACTCGGCTCCCCCTACTACCTGTCGTCAGAACGATCACAATGCTGAGGCCTGTCTTCAAAAGTTTTCCCTCTTTCTCAACATCATTGTGCAGATGGTTGTAACAGGTGTAAAGGTTGGGTATCATTGCGGCAGCACCAACATCAATGTACCCGCACAGACACTGTCAAAATACCACAGTCCATCTTGCAATGTACTGGAGATGTAGGTACGGAACCCTGATCAAACCGGGCCTCTTGTTGACAAAAACCGAAGACAAAATGCAAATTATGACTGCAAAAATGAGAAATAAAATGACAGATCACAGTTCAAGGGTATTTATTAAACCTAAATCTAAGATGGGACCAAGCTTCGACCATCAAATAATAACAAGACAGTCCTAGTGGCGTCTTGTCAAATAAACAGGCCTATACTAAAAAAATCCATTCCCAGTCCTTACAGCTAAGATACAAAAAAAAAGTGGGATAATGTTCACAAAAAGAAAGAAGTGTTCATAAAAATGATAAGTCAGGATGATATAGCAAGACCTCCCCTGCCCACATTTTTAGCACGGGACAAGGCAGGCCTCTTGAGCACAGCACACAACTGGGCTTTTCCAGCACAAGGGTATTGTTCTTCTCAGCGATATTAGGATCTACAGAGGTCAAGTATCTTTACCATAAGTCTCTTGCCTCGGAGGGCCTAATTTTTTAAATAATACCAAAATAAAAGTTCCTTTCAATATGTACGTTGGGTGACGACTATTCACCCCGGGATCTCCCACTTCCAGGGTCAGACCCTTCTCGAATGTTAGCCTCCCCCTGTCAGGTTCACTATGGCTTTTTACTCAAAAGAATTCACCTGAGTCTCAATGTCCTTTTAAGCAATCTTCCACTGTGGACATCCCCCAGCCGGGTTCACTCTTTGTCAACACAATGATCCCGGGGTTATCACGTGTCACCCCGTTCTGTAGGCATCCCTCAGTTGGGTTCACACTTGCCAGCTGTACAGTTCACTCAGGTTTATCACAATGCAGGATTTACTTCTCTTAGTTTTCCTCTTGATTATGATGGCCTCTCTCCATCAGACTCGGATCATCAATTTATTGCAAACATCCTTTGGTTGGGTTCTTGTATGTCATTCTTACACAGGTAATGATCTGCTAATCTCATTAGAAAACCAGGGTTCCATTCCCCTAGCTTTCTTTCGGCATCCCTGCTTCGGGTTCACATTTTCCTCTGTTTGCTAGTTTTCCTGCTGTCTTTCTGGGTCTCAGACCCCAGCCATGCTTCATGTACTTCGATGTTCTTGGGGGGTTTCCAACCACCCTATTGTGCAGGCATCCCTCAGTCGGGTTCATATTTGCCTTAGCTTCTATTCACTTTACTCAAGTTTGGATTTTAGGCCCCGGTCAGGCTTTTCTTTAAAGCCCCCAGTCAGGCTTTCCTTTTGGTTGTGGGTCAAAGACTTTCGACTGTACAAGGATGTTACTCAACCACTTTGACCTCTTACGACGGGCTCTTTTATGGCCCTTGCTATGTGTCGTTTTAACAAGAAAATGGGGACCAAGAGGAGTCTTTCGACAGAGCGCCATTGTGGTATTGGACCGCTCTGCAGTTGGCCTTTCCCTGTTGTTTTAATAGTTCTGCAACACACATGGTCTTTGTTCTTTAATTCATTTTATGTTGCCATTTGCAACCTTCGGTCAACATAGTTCGCTTTACTATCGGTTCTCCTGCCGACTCACCGGCTGTAAAGAACCACTTAGCGTTTCTTGGCTCTGGAGTCAAGGACGGTACCATGGTAGCGAGCATCTCTCCCTGCCTTGGTTTTCAGTGTAGGAGGGCTCCATGCACCATTACCATCTGCTACACCACACGCTGGCTGTTCTTCCCTGTCTTAGGATCCCTTTCACAGAGGCATCGTGGGTCTGGGTCAGAAAGGGCAAGAGCACTTCTCTCCTTGTCGTCTTTTTGGTTCTGGGCACCTTTCTCCTCCTCTTCAACTGCCTTCCTGGAATAGCTGACTTGTCGTGCTGTCTGCCTTGCTCGTAGTGTGCTCTTGTGATCCACCTTTTATCCTTCTGGGGTCCCAAAGGGCCATCAGGTGTGTGTGGTTATTATCAATTGTCTGACTCTGCCTGACCCTTGTGTTGGGACATGTCAGGTAAACAGCTCTAGTGCTAGTCCGTTGTTTGTCAAGGTGTAAGAATGTGTGTCGGAAAAGGGGGTAGGGGGGTTAGAATTTCTGAATATCCTATGGGGTAGGATGGGGCAGAGTTGCTATAAGGAAGGGGGTACCACGACTCACCCATCAGTGTCCCACTCCCACTCCCCGAGGACCACCATCCAGGTGATCCTGCCACACTGGTCCACCCCCAGGGACTGGATCCAATAGCAATAGCCATGTCCTAGCCACCTGGATGACAATCCCTAGGGACTAGTCAGGTTCTCACAGTAATCACATAGGTATTAAAAACATACACAATGGGGGTCATTACGACCCTGGCGCTAAGGGGTTAACGGTGCCATAAAAGGCTGCGGTGCCGTTAACCCCTTGGTGCCTAATTACGAGGTCCCTTTGCGGGACCCAACCTGAACGGCTGGTCTGGGCCAGCCGTTAAAGTAGGGACCCGCAAAGGGACCTTCGAGGTAATTACGGTACCGCAATTTGCGGTACCGTAATTACCGCCTTCCCCAGCAAAAATGGCAATGGGGAAGGGCCAATGTTCAATGGGGAATTACCGCCCCGCCAACCTTGGAATGGGGTGGTAATTACTCATTGAACATTGGTGGACTTGTTCCAACACCGGCAGCAACCATGGTGCTAATAGCGCCATGGGTGACCGCCAGTGTTGTAATGAGGGCCAATGTGTGGTAGTGCAGCACTGAGGGCTTGCAAAGGGATCAGCCATTTGATCATTGCATATACATTATGTGTACACAGAGCACAAGAAAATATGGATTATGGATTTAATTAATTAATCAAAGCACAGAACCGGGATTCGAACCTGTGTTGCTCTGCTATGCCTTCCACCAAAGGCGCTGTCCCTGATCAAACTTTGCATGTGGTGAAAGGTTCCACATGAACGCAGTAACTCACAAACTGTCTCTGCTGTGCTGAGCGAGGAGACAGATCACAATGATCAGGAACACCCCAACCAACTGGCTGCTGTATTTGGCACACCCATTCCGCTATGCTCAGAATGAGCTGCGTTGAATCTCTAGGCCCTACAAAGAGTAGAGATGGGTTCTGCATCCTGCAGCTCTTCAGTTGTTTTAGACTACAACTCCCATGATCCCTCACCATTGACTATGCTGACATGGGCTGATGGGACTTGCATTCTAAAACGTCTGAGGAACCTAAGTTTGATGAACCCTGGTGGAACGAGCAGGCGAGATGGGCCAGGGGCTCCCTTTTTCTGTCACTCCTTTCGATGGATATCTGTCTCTGCTTTGTGAGTGGTGCACTGATAACTGGGAAAGCAAGTGAAAGTTAGCCATGAGCGTTGGTTATAGGATATGGCCCGACCTCTTTGGCAGCCTCGGAAAACACCAATTGCAGGTTTAAAAGGAAACGCGACCCCCCTGATAATATTCTGATGGCCTGCTGAGCTGCGGCAGCCATCCTTAACTGCTGTATTTCAATTGTTATACAGTGATATGCATTGTTTCCTCCACCCGTTTGCTCCCCTTCTGCTTCCTTGGTTTTCCATTGGTATTGTATTGTGGTATTTAGTTATGTTCTATGTATACAATAAAAATAATAAAAAAGAAAAACAGTATACATTGGCAGATGGATACATCTTGTCCAGATTTATGGTAGCTGCTTGAGGGTACATTTCCAATATGTTGAACAATCCCAATCTCCTAGCAGGGCCATCTGAAGGTATGATCGAGCGGTGCACCCACCCCAGGGCGCAATGCACCCACCCCGGGGCACACGGCATGCTCCCGTAAGCCGGCCCCGGCGCAAGTCTTCGGCGCAGCTCTCGCATCATCGGCGCTTGAACGTTCCTCTGTGTGCTGCAGACAGAGTGTGGGCGGCGTGAGACCTGCTTCTGTACAATCCAGACAGGTCACCAGACAGGTCACGGTGCAGTCATAGTCGTGCATTGTGTAAGGTCTCGCTTCCCACGTATATGCATCAGATGGACCTGGGACACCTTTCCTTCACGATACTAGAATGTGTCTTTAAGATGCACCCAGGGCTTCTGAATAGATTGTTGCTATCTCTGCCCTGGCAATGAGTTGTCTCTGTCAATTGTCCCACCACTCTGTCCGCCCCCACCTTTACATTGTGTAAGCAGGCCCTTTATATGACACTGTCACTCACTAATAGAAAGTCATTGACGGACACTCTACATGATATGGTCATGTATGATATGGTCAATGACTTTCTAATCATGAGTGACAGAGGCGCAGCACCAGCGCCTATACAACAATCACGCCGCGCTGGATGAACAGTAGGGGTCTTGCCAGGGCGCTGGCAGACCTGGGACTGGCACTGCCTAGCACTGGGTACCTTTGCTTTAACTCCTTCCCAATGCCAGCTAGTTGAGAGTGTCTAAGTCCTCCTTGCAGAGGCGGCTGAGGCGCAGTCCCTTCCTGGCAAGTAGCGCTTCGTGCCCACTCTTAATCTGTCTGGGGCGGTTGCTCAGACAGCTGACTACTGCCAGCTCAGTCGGCGAGGGTGGGGAGGAACAGCGTATCTGATTAAGTGGCTGTGGGCAGAGTTCTGAAACAAAGCACAGGGCTGTCCCTAAAAAAGTAAACAGCTTTCTTTGAGAAGTTTCACGACCGCTGTGGACAATTCCGTTTGCAGTCTAGCATGCAGACTCGCTGAGATGGATGCTCACAACATCCCAAGATGGTGACAAACCTTCTCATGTGGGAGCCATCCAGGAAGCCTCTTACTAAGGACTTTCCCAGCCAGATTTTTGCTCAGGATAAAAATGTGCACCGTGGCAGGTGTTGGTCGAGTCAGTGATATGTCGCTTGCTGCTGGCCTTTGGCTAAAGTATCTGTTTCCTTATCACTTCAGTGTGAATCTGTGCAGGCCCGGCCCGAGGCAGTGGGCCATCTCCCCAGCAACCCATCAGACTCCGTGGGGCCTCACAGTTAGGACTTAGTAATGGTCCATTTAAAAACCATTGTTTTGGACAAGGCGTTCAAAAGGGGTATTTTATTCTGAAAGCACAAACAAACAAACAAAATAGTTTGCGGCTCAAATCTGTCCCCTTTGAAGGCAAAAAAAGAGTTCACAACTTGTTGCGTTAATATATATCCCTAGAAGTGGCTTTATTTTGGAGCAACCTTCAGCCGGCAGGTTTTAAGACATATAACCACTAAAAGGGCTAAAGAATGCAGTCAACTTCTATGATTTTTCTTTTAATTCGGTAAGATGATAGCCCGATTGCGGGTCTAGTGTATAAAGCACTTTGTTCCCTTTGATCTTGCTGACGAATTTAATAATATTGGACAGTAACAACATCCAGATTATTAGCATTCAGTACGTCCTGGTTGGGGATTGAAGATGTATCAAGAATATTCCATATTTCATCATCATCAATTATCATAGCCATGTAGACATTTATTGGGTATTTAGATCAATCCACTACAATATATATCCTGTTTCTCTTCCTGTTAGACCTATTTATATTTCATCTGATGTTATAGATGGCACAAGAATCACTCTAAATCTCAGAGGTGGTTGAAGAGTTTGTATTGCTCTATTTGTAGGCCCTACAGCAATGCCCCCTCTCTCACGTCTTGTTTAGCACCACCTCCATAGCCCAGGCATCCCTGATGCAGGATAGTATATAGAGAAGGTTGACGCCTATGGTTTAATGTTCCGTCTTATACTAAGGTTGAGGACATAACGGAATATTTGATTTTTCTGACTAAAATCTCTGAAGGTCTTCCCAACTTTCCCTACTCCATTCAGTGTTAGTATTCTACTGGGATAGAGGGATTTAATTTTAGAGGCAAAGTGTTAGATTTTGTACCCCTCCGATCACACTCACTCTTTCATCTCCCTTTCCTTCTTTCCCCTTTCTCCACCCAGTTCTTCTCACTCCTCCCTCCAATCTTCTCTTCCTCCAATATCTTCCACGTCTTCTAGGTCTCACCTATACTCTTCAGTCTCCTCTGTTACTGCGACTCCCTCCCCACACCTTTTCTGCATCAGCCACACCACTACTCCCTCCTGTTCACCATTACTACTACTTCCTCTTCTCACTACTACTTTCTCTTCCACCACTCCACTACTCCCACACCCTTTCTACTACTCCCCCTCCACCCTGCTATTCTTCCTCCACCCTACTAACCCCCAAATCTTTTTCAATGACTCTCTCCAATTACTAGTCAACCACTCATCATTCACCTTTTGCCATATGCATCACATTCCCTCCTTACTCTAACTACTAACCACACTGGCCACACACTACTATGCACATTCACACTGAAGTACCACTTCAACTATCTAGCTAATACCTCACTGCTCCAGCAAACTCATCCACACTGCCACTGCTTCCTCCCTCCTGCTGGTCTCTTGGTGGTACATCGCCTCCTCTGACCATGTAAAAACAAGGAAATATCGAGGCTGAGTACCACAAAGAGGAAATACAACAAACACAGGCTATAAAGATTCACAGATCTTTTATTCTGTGCAGTTTATAAAGAAACATAGATACAGATAGCTATCTGGCTCTCAACACCCCGCAATGAGTACCAGCCCATCAGAGAGAGGAGAGAGAGTGCTGGACATATAGACATTCCTGTTTTTGTAAAATTTCGGCAATATTGTCCAGCCCTCTACACGATAATAATCTGTGGTCTAGAGTTTGTGCCGAGTGCACATACAGCTTATACAATAATATGCAGAAGGATTACATGAGTTTGTATTTCCGTGGTGATACAATGACAGTGTATGTTCAGAAATCCTACAACAAGCAACTTCTACAACTATGTTACAATTGAGTTTGGCCCGTGTCCACGCTTGGCGATAACACTTCATTGTCGCTGATGTGTATTCGTGGATTAGTCTTGCGAGTACATACAATGATGGGACAACAGTTCATGCTCAGCACAAGACCTTATTACCTAGTCTAAACAGTCGGCTCTTGGTCAGACTAAACATTAGCAGAACTCAAAGGTCGACATGTTTGGTTGCAAGTTGAAAACACTGTCCACCATTTTAGAACAAAGAATGTACGAACAGTAATCAAAATGGCAGATGATTCCAAAATGGCGGTGAAGTCAATCCAAAATCGGAACCTTTGCAACTTGGTTTTCTTCATAGGGCGACTAGGCTTAGGCCAATCTAAATCAAAAGGAGGCACAATATGATTTCCGTTTAATAACCTGAACTGAATAATCCACACTTCATGCATCCTGTTGCCTCCTTATGTCCCCATGTTCCGTTAGTATTGGTCTTCTGGTTCGTCCAATCTGGCCCTGTCTTCCCCACCCCTGGCATGTTAGAACAACTAATATTCATAAGTAGCGTCCTAAGCTCCACCAACTTGTTCTACGCAAGACTGCTGCAGAATAACAATGGCAGCGCAAGAAAGCAATCGCTCAAGTTCATATTCCGAGGGTTGATGCCCCTGTGGTAAGTACAATGGGAAAGGACTTTGATATTCCCCCTTTTGTCCCTGCTGGTCTAGTGATTGCAGGTCCTTGCCGCTATTCCCAGCAGCCCCAATTAGTCCCATGCAGTCGTTCTGCAGTTTGTGTATGATGTAGCTTCTCTCTGCAACTCTTTTTCTCCTCGCTGGGGGATTGTCATTTCTCTTCTTGTTCTTCAGCAGAGTCATTCTGTTATGTGAGATGCTCTTGATCTTGGCTTCTGATAAAACAGAATCTGGGTAGCCTCTGGCTTTGAATCTCTCTGGCATTCGGCAGCCTCAATGTATTTGTTATTGTCAGAAATATTTGTTCTCAATTTTAGGAGTTGGCGCAGGGGAAGATTATTCTTCAAGTGTTGTGGATGGCAGCTGGTGTAATGAAGGGTATTATTAACACTGTAGGATTTCTATAAATGGATGTGCTAAGAGGTTTGTTGACTGGTGTGATCTTGACATCAAGAAAGTGCACACTTGGGGATCCCACTTCAAGGGCGAATTGGATACTTAGATTACATTGATTATGGTATTTCTGGAAGATTTTTATTTCTTCTGCCAGGCCCTTCCAGATCCCGAAAATGTAATCAATGTATCTCTTCCAAATGTCCAAATTACTGGAGCATGTGGGATGTTTGCGGATGTGTTGAGATTCAAATGAGGATGTGTTTAGATTCAAATGCAAACATGTATATATTGGCATTGGCATAGGCTGTGACCATGGCTGACCCATCGATGTTCCTGAAATCTGTAAATAGTATTGTTTGTTATACATGAAGAAGCTGTTCTATAGAATCATCTTGGTCAATTCTAGTGTAAAGATCTTATAGGATTGAAAATATTCTTCCTGTAGCAGAAGCCATTCCAACACCTCGAGACCTTCACCATGTGGAATTGAGGTATATAGACTTTGGACATCTAAAGTAAATTGAGTCAAATTATTTTCAAACATCTCAAGTTCTTCTAATGTATTGAGAAAGTGGCTAGTTGCGCTAATAATGACAGAGCCTATCTTCACATCACTTGTTTAGCTAGCATCATGTTCATGACATCATTACGTGTACGTCTTTATGCATGCTATTAGAATGGCCATTTTGAACCGTGGCTTGCTCCTGACAGCACCGCTATCCAACTCTTACTGCTGCTAGTAAGTACACACTTTTGTCAAGGACCCATCAGTTTTTACATCCAGAGAGAGAAGGCAAAAGCTTCCCTTCAACCGGTGCCTCCTTTTAGATTGCAAATCTGAACAGAGATTAAACCCACTGATAATTCAACCGGTCCTCTTGTACTGAACCAACCCAGATTATGTAGTAGAAATATGTGAGTAACTTTCTCCCTGATGTCTCTTTATGCCCACTAAGTAGGATCTAGACGTAATTTAACTATAGACCATATATGATTTTTTCAGGTGATTCTACAATAGATAGCTCTAAGACCGACACCTCTAGAAGAGACCCGGCTGCAGCAACTCTCCTACGAGGTGGTCTCCAGCATTAGGTAGGCATTCTTCACCTTTTGTACCTTATTCCATCCGCACCTACCAGGGAAATAGATTAACCACCACACAATATTTTTGACCCTAGGTGGATCCTCAAATTGTAGAACTGGTGACCTTAACCTCGAGCATCCCATCCCCATGAGGAACCTATCAATCTCATACTTCAGTGAACTATATCAAGGTGATGTAACACCTGTTTACTCCATGCAGATCCAACCATATTTGGTTTGATGAAAATATATTTCTACATTTCAAAGTTTTTTTCAACCAGTGTTTAATTTTGTGTCATTTACTCATTTATATATTTTGGAAGGTCATTATTTGAAGTATAACCAGCATAATTAGAAACACATACTGATACTGTTGAAGGGGTAGATATCCCAAAACAGGTTGTGTCCATCACTACTATTTTTCGGATTATTTTTTGTATAATTACTCAGGATATTTGAAGCACAAACTGTTCATTTTAATCAAATTATGATTGACTTCTAACATTAAAACTGATTATTATCAGTGTAATCTTTAAGTGTTGATTGCATTAATTGAATCAATGATAAAAGTACAGAAACTGATTCCAAGTGTTGACTGAGGTACTTCTCAGTATTGTTGGTGTGCATGGGATGGGAGTGACCTCCAATTTTTGGACTTTTCTTTCTCATTTTGTAGTGGTGACTTGTTGTGCCAAAGCTGCTTTGCTTCTCCCGTGCACCCTGAACGAATATAGAGACCTTAACCCTTGACTTTACTTATATTTTTAAATACATTTAAGAAGGTGTGCATTTCAGTCAACAACGGTAACAATTCAATTATGTCAATCATTTTCCTTTATCACGTTCTTAAAGCCAGGTGTCTTCTACGCGACTGTCTTACAGCAGCAGTCTTGTCACATACAGTTAAATATGATTCAGAAAACAGGCGACTCTCAGCAGGGACCCCTCATCTCAGTCAACATTCCCTGTGCTTCCCTTAGATTGCCTAGGGAGATTTGCACCATTCTTAACATTATCGGGCACCTGCTGTTTCAAATGATCTCCCATAATGGTCGTATCTCCCGTTTCGAAGCAGCTTTATCCTACAGGTCTTATGTAATGTTTGTGCAGTGTTACTGATAAATTAGCAGGACCATCTATTCTAAAATTGATTGATGACAGCCCACCTACTAAGGACCTGTCACTAAGCATGACCTTCACAGCATCAAATTAATTGTTAAATGGATCTATTAGCAACACAACATGCACAATGTCCCTTTAGATAACTTATAAAACATCTCTTTATGTGTCGACCCCATTTGGAGACATTTTTAACTAGGGATTCTTGGTTTCCTGAGGCAGTTATCCACTGGACCGAGTGCTAAATGAGTGAACTGGTTGATCACCTCTTTGCTATTGGAGTGCAAACAAGACTTACTTTTTCTTGTCTCCTTTCCTGGGTTTTTTAGTGTGTTCTTCTTATTGGATTTTCTATCATAAGAATCAATAACAACCAGAAATGTGAAGTATGGAATCTCAGAATTGAAAATGTCATCATCAAGAATACTGTTGGGATGCAAGTGCAACGTTCCAACCATGAAAACAGGTTTAGGCTGTGTAAATTGTATTAGTAAGAAGCACTGGTCATTTATGTCAGTATCTTTCCATTTGGTTTGGCAGTTCTGCGCACGTGTTATTTTTTGTTAGTGTTGACACACTTTAGAGAGCATCACAGAGCCTTATATGACAAAAGAAGGAGCAACAAATTAAAAACTTTACTTATTATATTTAGAGGTTACAGCTAGGGTGTGTGCAATACGTTTTATAGCTAATAGTAGTGTTTGATGTTGTGCTGTGGTTGAATTAAGGAGATCTTAGACTATGATCATTTAATCTCAGTATTTTTCCATTTGGTTTGCCAGTTCTGCACACGTGTTATTTGCAGTTAGCGTTGGCATCACAGAGCCTTACAAGATGAAAGAAGGAGCAACAATGTAATAACCTTGCTAATTATATTTAGAGGTTAGGGTGAGGGTGTGTGCAATATGTTAAAACATATATCCTGCAAAAAATGCTAAGGGTTCAAGTTGTAGGATGATACAGGACCTATGCCCTTTAGAAAACATTGTAGAGGCAGAATTCATGGTGGTTCCTAATCCTGCCACAATTCTATGCAACATACCCACGAAGTGACAGACTTACTGTCATTGATCTAAAGAATGCATTCTTCTCCATTCCACTGAACCCAGATTCTCAATCTCTCACTGTGTTTACTTATGCAGAGATTCCAGCCCATTATATCATCCTAGGGGTACTGTGAGTACCCAAGTATTTTCAACACAGTACTACAAATGGTTTTTGGTAGCATACAGGTACCAAGCTCAATCATTCAAAATGGAGTGTAGGACAGATTCAGTGGCACTGTTAACATTACTTGCAGAAAAGGGGTACAATGTATACAAAAACAAAATGCAGTATTGCCAGAAAGAGGTAGTATACCTGTGCCAAATAATATCATCATCAGGGAGGAGAGTGACCCCAGAAATAACAACAGCAGTACAACACACACTGAAGCCGAACACAGTTAAGGAGATGCAACAGTTCTTAGGAGTCTGACATTATTGTAGGCCATGGATTTTTGATTATTCCAGTTACACCAATACCTTGTTGCAAAGGCTAAAAGGACCGCAGGAAGTTAAGGGGATGATTACCTGGAAAGGGGAAATGATTACATGCTTTGACAAACTCAAAAATGTGATCATCAATACCCCAGTGTTAGCAACACCAGATTATGCAAAACATTTTTTCCTGTTCTAACAGACAAGTAATGACGGCTGTTCTCAAACAGCAGACATCCATGGGACACAAACCCCTGGCTTTCTAAAGTGGAATTTTAGATCCAGCAATGCAGGGCCATTTCCCATGCGAGCAGACCTTAGCAGCAGCAGTTTCACAATACAACAATCATCTACGATCATGATGGGATGCCTAGTGACATTATACATGGAAGTCACAATTTTTGCCATTTTAGAGTGATCCAAATCAACCCTCACCACTCAGAGAGCATCTGGCTAAGAGGTCATACTTTCCAACTCATCCATTTACATTGTCAGATGCTGCACAGTTCACCTTCATTGCAGTTCCCATACAACCAGCTGAGGAAGTGCACTATTGCGTAACATATAAAAGTTCTGGAGATGACGCAAACCAGGTCAGGGAGGATGCACTTGATGATGGGGAAGTGCTCTTTGTTTATGGTTCATCGATGATCAATCAGGGGACAGGACAAAGACAAGCTGGTGCAGCAGGTGTTAGCATTGTAGATGGGGAATACGAGGTCATGATGAAAAAGAGATTTCCTGCACATTACTCTGCACAGGCAGCAGAACTCATAGCACATATAGAAAAATTGGAAATGTCACAAGGCACGCTAGTTACCATTTATTCTGGCTCAAAATATGTCACTTCACTGTGCATTCAGAATTGTCCAGATGGTGCAGGAGAGAGTTTTAGCAAATCTGATGTAGCAGTCGTACAACATGCAGCAATACTCGCAGGATTATTTTACACATTGACACGTCCCTCTGTAGTTGCCGTGGTGAAATGTGCAGCCCATACAAATAATACAGACCCAATTTCTAATGGTAATGACATAGCAGACAAGGCAGCAAAAGAAGCAGCGTACCTAGAAGTACCAAATCTCACAGCATCCCCCAACCTAGCAGTCCAGCAGGTCCAGCTGCCAGTTCCTTATAATGCAGTTACTCTGACACAGATTATTGAACTACAGGGACAAGCTCCACAAGAGGATTAGGATTGTGGGTCAAAAGAGGACATTCCTTTTCACAGAAGGACCTAATTTGGAGACAAAATATTACAGGTAAAGTAGTAATGGCTCAGAAATAGCTTACAGTTGCCTTCAATTGCACTTTCCTATGCATATATCTAAGCAATATTTTGCAGTAGTCATTCAGGAGGACTTTTTTATTCCTCAATTTTCAGAAACATGTGGAAAGATTTGTAGAAAAAAACGGTACCACCTGCCAACTTTACAGTACAGGCCATACCCTCAGAATGTTACAGGGAACAGTGCCCCACACTTCAGGGCCCTTTCGAGAAGTCCATATCAACTATGTCACCATGATTAACAGGTGTAGTAACTATTGTTGTTTGATGTTGTATTATGCCCATTCTCTCATTGGCTTGAAGTAAGAACCCATGCCCATATTGATTCCAAATTGGCAGCAACATGATTGATATGCAAGGTATTTCCTTGCTGGGGAATATGTGATGTCCTAAGATCAGGCAATGGATTGCACTTCTTTAACGAGCTATTCAAGGACATTACCTCGCTATTGGGCATAAAGCACAAATTGTGCTCAGTTTACCAACAGCAGTCAATGGTATTGTAGAGCATTGCAATGGTATTTTAAAACAGTGTTTGTCCAATATGTGTGACTCTTTGGGGAACAATTGGCTCCACTGTCTTCCACTAGCACTGTTTAGCCTCAAGAATCAGCCAGGGAAGGAGCATCATTTAAGCCCTTACAAAATCATGATGGGTAGGAGGCTGCACACACCACCTATAACTGCATGCACAGCCTCTGACGCTCACATATCAACTGATATATTAGAGGAAGCGTTTCAGGGCTATCTAAGGGATTTAATCAAATGCATTTAAGTTATCTCTCAACAGCTTTCACCCCATTCACAATAGACGGTTTCAACAGACACAGTTGACCCAGCATCTCTGCAACAACCTCAGCTCTTCCCAGGAGATTCAGTGCTCATCCGCTTATTTGTCAGGAAGTGGAACAACACCCGGTTTCACAGGCCATCTGCAGTCAAGGTTGAAGGACTAAAGTAGTGGATCCGCCCCACAGACATCAGAAAGGACACCAGTACTGGTCCCACTCCCCAGGACAGACAGAAGGTCGCAGCCCTTAAAGATTACCTTTGCACATATGTTTTTGACATTTCTGCAAACCATGCGTCCCTTTGGATGAAGAAATATTAACTCTTCTTCAAAGCCTCCAGGAGCAGCTCATCGCATTAAGATTCTAAAGTTATGTATTTAATGGTCTTTCTCTCCTCCGTTCCTTTTTTTGGCACAATATGGTGGAGGCATATAAATGTGGTGTATATTGGGTATAATGGCACTGAAGCAGCATGTGTGTTAGCAAATAGGAGTGTATTAATGCCCAGAAGCAGAAGGGACAATGAATATCAAGGGGATCCCTTTGACACTGTTGCAGATGTGCATCACCCCACATAGATAACCCTTGGTATAATCCGCTGTTGTCCCTGGAAAAGGAATTCAATGCCTTTTTACAGATAAAATTGATCAAATTAGGAATAAAATCGATCTCCAGGCGTCCACCCAACATATGATTGCGCCAAACCAAAAGATGACTGTTAAGGAAGATCGGAAGTGTCCCAAGTTTACTTTCAGACCTGTGGTTCTGTAAAACTGTTTCCAATCTCGTCTCTAAATTAAAGCCCCCTAATCATAACTACAATCTGATCCCCAATTATTTAGCTCAGAGGCATGTGGCGGTCCTATGTGGGCCTCTTCTATCTGTCATAAATGCTTCATTAACTCAGGTTCATTTTCCAATGTAGCTGAAAAAGTCATATTTTACACCCCTTTCAAAGAAAAATACATTGGACCACAAGGTATTTTCTAATTATCATCCCATTGCAGGCTTATCCTGGCCATATACAATCAGGAAACAATATGGCTATGGTGCAAATGCACGAAAATCAAGGGATATTGGATATGTACCAATCAGGATTCAGGTCAGGACTGAGATGGCACTCATATCAGTTTGGGATGATATTTTGAAGGCTGCCGATGAGGGTCACATTAGCATGCTAGTCATGCTTGACCTATCAGCAGCCTACGATACAGTTGATTATGAGATTCTTATCGCACAACGTTCCTCAGTGGCTCAGGTATCCAATGGTTTACAGTGATGTAAACCACTGCAATGGTTTACATCTTTTTTGACTAATTGCACCCAGCAAGTTAAAGTGGGGCCATTTATCTCTGATTTTGTATCACTTAAATATGGAGTGTCTCAGGGTTCCTCCCTATCCCCACTGTTATTTAACATTCAAATTCGTCCCCTTCTGGACATCTTCTCCGAATTTGATCTGCACTATCACTCTTACGCCGACGACACACAGATGTATATTCGGCTAAAAGAACCTGTGGAAGCAATGGTTAGAGTTATCCTGTGCCAGTAAAATAAAGAGTTGGATGCTGGCTGATAAACTCTACCTAAATCCAACTACAACTACAACTGAGATTATAATATTTGGATCTAAGACAACATTTACTAAAATCTCACAATGTCTCTCCTGTCTCGCACTCATTGAGGTCTCAACATCATTTTCATCCAAGGTAAAGTACCTTAGATGTATCTGGCAGGCACATTTAAGCTGTAACCTGCAGGCAAATACAATTATAAAATCTGTATTTCACCATCTTAAACTGTTAAAACCTCTACACTTCTTACCTTATCTAAAGATCCCTCACTGGTGGTTGGTGCACTAGTAAATTCTAGATTAGAGCATTGCAATGCCCTACTAATGGGAATTTCAAAAGGTCAAATCCAGCGTCTGCAGGCTGCTCAAAATGAAGCCGTTAGGCTGTTTTATGAATTGCCCAGACGTTCGTCCATTTCTCAATCTTCATTGGTTACCTATACAGCAGAGGATCCTTTTGAGGACCCTCTGTCAAATGTTTAAATGTGTCCAAGGGACTGCCCCCATATATCTTTCCTCAAAGATTCTTCCTTATCACCCAGACTACTGCCTACAATCCTCTGGACAGTACCTTTTGGTGGTTTTACCATCAAGATCTGCTTCCTGGTGTGATAGATGTTTCTCCTGTGCAGGTCCCCGAGCCTGGAACTCCCTGCCCTATGATCTTCGGAAAATCTAATACTTTTGTGAATTCATCAAAAAGCTGAAAATGTATCTCTTTGAATAATTGTTCATGATAAATCTGGCTCCTTGTTTCTTACTACTACATCATCTGCACCCAGATACAATTTCTTGCTTGGCTCCAAATGGATTTGCGCAATATTAATATAAAATAAAAAAATAAAACATAAGAATTCATAATCATATGCGGGAAAACAAAATCAAAGTATTCCTGCTATATATGTGCCCTGATCCCACACACAACTGGCACTCACAGATTATTTATTCCCAAGGAAATGCCATCTCTGATAGCACAGTGTTTAGTGCAAGCAACCATGCAAGAAGCAGACAACAAAGAGTGTTCTGGGAATAAGGAGCATGTGCAGTGTCAAATCAGAACGCAACTACAGTTGGAAGGTGCCATGTTCTCTAACAACAGATGGGAGGAGCGGCTGGTGAGCTGCAGAGCAGGGTGACTGATGGGGCTCTCAGGGGAAGTAGTGGCACACATAAACTAGACCAGCTATCATGTATGGAGTAGATATGTGCAGGAGATGATGTGGATAAAGATGAATGAAAGACCTGCAAAAGTACAGATACCTACACACTTTACCTTGTGTTTCAGAGGCAATGGCAGTGTGCCTGTTGGTACCAATGAGCGCTACAGTTGAACATTGTATATTCCAGACCTTGCTGGAGGGACAGTAATGCTCATGGATATTTTCTGGACTTGTGGGAGCGCTACATATCTCCACCCTCCACCCTCTTATTGTGCCTGATGCCCATCTCACCATCATAAATGTGCCATAGTAACCCCCAGTTACAACTTTGCACCCTCCCCACCAGCATGCCCATCAATCAATGAGCTCCCTTTGCTATACACATTCAAATTATTTCTCCTAAGACTCTGTTCATAAGCTTAAAGCCATACCAGATCAATACAGTCTATTCCGTAAAACAGAGACTATCTTTACCTCCCTGCTTGTCCTCAGCATCCAGACTGCAGCTAACACAACATGGCTGCAGATAACAAAATGGGAGATGATCCAAATTGCGATCGAAATGGAGCATGGCCTGAACAAAATCAGAGAGGAGTTGTGGGCCACCCAGTTGATGACACTACAGAACCAGCACATCCTGAACCACATCACAGCCACGTCAGAGCCATGGAGGGGGGTATCTGCAAGAAAATAGGGAGCTCCTTTTGTACCTATCCCCACACAACAATGGGTACAATGGGTCCCTGACTCAAACCTTAGGGGCCCTACACAATTTGCGGGTTGCCGTGGAGAAGAAAGCTGGAGTGGGAGATCAGTATTGGCTGGATTTTGTATTTTCATGGACTTCCTGTTTGGGGCTAGCCATAAAAGTGTTAGTTCCCATCGCTGTCCTTTTACTTTTCATATTTTGCTCCTGCTTGCTTGTCCTGCAATGCTGCTTCAAGATGGTACCCAAAGGAGCTATGATGATGTGCATTACCCTCAGAACAGGTAAATCTGCTTCCCTCTTAAAACACATGCACACACATACAGAAAATGGAATGGCAAAATATAGCATAAGATCGTAAGGTTAGGCCATCTTGTTGGTCCCCTGCGGGCACTTTGGTACACCCACCTGACCCTCAAATTTATGTAGAACACTGGGTAGATTTTTCTTGGGGCAGGGGATGTTGCTTTATGAAATGTACCCCAGAAGAATATGCCCAGCGTGGAGAACGGTTTCGTCATGTGTGTAAGGTGTGGGTGCCCAAGGATGATTCTTTCAAGGAGTGGGAAGCAAGATTAGTTAATTGACTAACTATAGGGGGGAGTGTTGGGGTGCAAGTGAAAAGTCCCAAACATGGAAAGAGATTTAGACTGCATAATTTGTATTAGTAAGAAGCACTGGACATTTAATGTGAGTATTTTGCTGTTTAGCAGTTCTGCACACGTGTTATTTGTAGTTAGCATTGACACACTTTAGAGAGCATCACATAGCCTTACACAATGAAGGAAGGAACATCAATGTAATCATTTAGAGATTAGAGCTTGGGTATGTGCAATAGGTTTTTATAGCTAGTAGCAGTAACTGATGTTCTGCTTTGGTTGTATTAAGAGATCTTAGAATATGCTATTTTATATTATTTTTATTATTTCTTTTATTAGCTTTTGGTTTAAAAAAAATAAACCTTACAGCTGTTTATCCAAGCAGTGTACGAGTCAATAACCTAAAAAGCATACAGAAAACACTTGAAAACAAATTAATGTAAAAGTAAAATAAGTCTGCAACTTCAGAGGGGGTCGTAGCCCCCCTTAACAAATTCTACAAAAGAGATTATGAAACCAGAAATACAATATATAATTAAATGCTGTAGCTGAGTTACTTTCCGTCCAATATCGAAAACACTTCCCTCAGGAATGCCATTAAAGCCAGTGTTAACGAAATGTTAATCAGTCCACCATTCATCCACGGTCAGGAAAGTATATTGCAAAAAAAGAATTCCCAGCCACCTTACTCTTTGCTGATTTAACTCTGGGCAAACTAATGCCAGGTGGAACAATGGTTCCCGTTGTCCTTTGCATAGTGCAAAAATTGACTTATCAAATGTGTGCTTGAGAATTTTTCCAAATATCGTAATGTTTTCCCTCTGGGTCTATGATCCAACCCCTTGTGTCCATATAGATTCAGTTCTCTCACCTTTTCCCTGGTGTTAATCCAGTTTTGATCAAATAGACTATGTTTTCCCTTGGCTGGATTACACATCAAGGTATCTTCTGAGGAGCTCAAGTCATACAGACTCTTTAAGCAAGCATTTTTCCATGCCATTAGGGCTGTTTCGGTATTCTGATGTAAAGCTTTATTTATCGCTTTGAAACTGCCCTCTGGTGTTCCCAAGAGGCACTTTCGAAAGAAGGCTAAAGTTGTCCATTGGATAATTGAAAATAAATAGACCAAACCCAATTATTCTCTTATCCATTGGATAGGTAAGTCTGGGGGCAGTGGAGTACCTGTCTCCAATATGTGCCTTCCTATTTCGGCCATATTACCGTTTGTAATAAAATGAGGTCTCCGATCCATATGTGATTATTGGGGCAACATTGTTTGTATAAAAGTCATTCATGGGACGAAGTGTAAATTTGCAGTGCTTGCGTTAAGTTAAACGTGCTTGCGAAACCAGGTTTCTGATCTTGCTTTTTAAGCTGACCTCACGAGCTGCATCCACTGCACTATTACACATACTCCTAGGTAGGTGATATTAGGAATTTCGATGATTTTGTTTACCGTTTAGATACCAGCCAGTTGTATGTTATATCCAAGAAGGTTTTTGGTAGCAGCTAAAATGCTAGCTGATGTGTCCAGCAGTGAGATAGGTTAAGAATGGTGTTGTAGTAACAGGATGGCTGTGTGCCATTTGAGCAAGAGTTCCACCACTTTGGATTATCTCTCGGTAGAAGTTGCAACTTTTGGTAGTTAGACAATTAGGCCACATTTGGACCTTTTGCTCTGTCCATTTAATTGGAGTTCATGCATCCTTTCACTGAGCGTTTGTGCAGACATCCAAGGTTATAGAGGAAGGGAGAAGCGCAGCGCAAATAGCAGATAATTGTGCTAGGCCGAGAAGCTCACAGGAGCTGAGAACGGAATCTTTGTTTTGGATTAGTGATTAATAGATTAGTGCTGCCGATGGGAATGATGAATCTCATGAGAACAGGACCTGCTGTCTGGCATTGCCAACCAAGATGTTGAGCTAGGTTTGGAGCAATACTGTCCCCATTGAGAAGTAGCTGGTCCATTTGAACTACAGGTGTCTGAGTAAATAGAGCAAATACATATATGAAAATCATTCCCAAGAGTGGTACTTTGATTTTTTTTTATAAAGCACCTTTTTCCCAAGAGTGATAAGGTAGGAGGTGTGCTAGGGAAGTAACGTGTTTTAGGAGAGGAGTTGGAAGAAATGCCAAAGAGTACAGCTGCAAGGTCGAAAAAGCTATATGGGAGTGCCAAATTGTCTGGTTTCATGAGGAAGCAACCGTATTAGAAGAAGGGGTTGACCTTGTTGTTCGCATTCACTCCTTGATTGGGTCCTATTGTGGGTATGCACATCACGAGTAGGCCAAAGTTACCTTGACCAGTAAGAATCCATTGTTGCAACAAAATACCTGAATATAGTGGACCAATTACATCTAAGTGTTTTTTTCTGACTGTACAATTAGGTCATCTTGAAAGGGGTTGTATTAAGATATGTATGGCCAATGGGGAAATGAACTCTAGGGGATGTTTAGTTTTTTGTATAGATGTTAGCCAATGGGGAACATGAGATTACATTATATCTAATATTTTTCGCGTTGCAGTTTTCCGCTATAAAAGATGTAACTATATGGGTGTATCGAGTATACATTCAGTTTGCAGTGTTATGGGACTGACTGACACTCCTTTACATATTTGCATGTAATAAGATTTTGTTCTTCTTGAAAACAGTGCACTTTTCATTGATTCCCTTTGAGGTGTTCATAACGATCGGATTTTGGGCCTACAAGAACATATTGGATTTCCTTTGGTAGAGCAGGATCGTTTGCAGTTAGTAGATTGGGAGCATGAGATGTGTTGTGTATAATTATTAGCTGGATCCCTTGAATTTCCATTAATACAGAACATCTTTTCTCCAGTGCAATGTCTACTTCAATTAAATAATGATTACTGAGACATTCACCGGCATTGCTGACTTGTATGGAGGCTAATTCCAGCACCATATTAGCTTTGTGAATTTTGACCTGAAGATGAACATTACGATCTCCCAGGGTGAGGGACCACAAATTGATTGAGCCCAGCACCTTTTCAAGAATATTTCTGTAGTCGGTATTTGCTAGCAATATCTGGTTCTTCTGATAAACAGGTAGCACTCCTGGTTGCTTGACTCTTCAGCTTAATTGGCCAATTGTTACTGTTAATGTCCACAAAAGGAGTTCAATCTCTTTTAATAAAGTGTTAAGGCATCAAAGTGTTTACAGATCCTTTTTTAAGATTCCTTAAAGTAAGACACAAGTCTGTGCCTGCAGCAGCTTTCCGCTTCATAATAAAATAATTAATAGAGGTATAAATGTCAAAAATATGGTGGTGTTGAACGTAAAGACTAAGGAGGAATGCCTAATTGGCTCACAAGTAAAAGCATAGTCCGAACCTTTGACCTCAGACTCTCAGCCACACTTCTGTAATCCTTCAACACTCCTTCCCCACGTCACAGTTTTAAGTCTTGTCTCACTTCTAGGAAGTAATACCAAGTGAGAATTAATGAAGAACTGTACCTTGTTGCTATGCTATAAAAAAACGTTGGCTTGGTGTAAGTTTCTCCATCTACCCAACTACGCCCATCTGCCCACAACTGTGATGAATAAATCAAGGGTGGGCTTTCTCCCTTCAACAATTTGAATGAATGTACATTTTCATGGGATCCTCAAGTGCTTATTAGGCCATAAAGCAAACAAAGCAAAACAATGGAATCAGTAAACATGTCCCAAGAGAACTGGCCACCCAATTGTGTATATTGTTTATGCTGTTTATAGTTGTTTTCACTCAGTTGTGCAAACTAGAAACAACTACCTCATGTACCATATTAAATATTATTTGCATCTTAGAGTGACAAACCGGCTCGAGATTTTCAGTTTTACTCAATACAGCAGGCTCCATAGAGAACCTTGAAATTTTCATTGGTTAGATTAACTGTCTTTACTTCTAGTCCATAATTGGTGTTTTTCTCCTTTCCCCTTTTGCAATGCAGAGTTCCTGACAACAGAAAATACAAGTTGGATTTGGCTGGTTATGGGGAGACCATTACTACTGGAAACAGGCCCATCCTGTACTGCCTTTATAGCTGTACCAAAGCTGAGGCAGGCGCTGATGTACCTTGACAAGTGTTTCATTCTGGACTTCCTCATTGGCTCAGCACTTGTTGGGTCTACTCAGTCCCCTTGTCCTCCTCAGCAATTGCCCTGTTGCACCACAGCTGACATGAGCACTGACCTATGTATATATGTATATATATTAAAATCGCGCACCCTAGCACTTTAGAAACCTGGTGTCAGTTATTAAAATCTAAATATAAACCATGTCTAGTTATAACATGGTGGCTACTGAGATTACAAAATTATACAGCCACAAGAAACACAAGAATGAGGTGCCATATTATTGTCATATTGGGGAGTGTTGGCACATTCTTGAAAAGTGCTGGGCTTGCATTAGCTGTATGTATGTATGTATGTATGTATGTATGTATGTATGTATGTATTTATTTAAATGTATTAAGCGCAAGGGAGGAACCTAACCCAGAGGCATCTGGGTGCTAGAGTAGAGGAGAGACCGGAAAGGAGGTAAAAAAGAAAAGAAGAGAGGGCCTAAAAAAGGAATGTTTTTAAAGCTTTACGAAAACGCAAGTGATCATATGTCTCACGTAGAGACAGTGGGAGAGAATTCCCCAAGGAGGGGGCCAGGACAGAGAAAGAGTGTCCTCCGAATCTGGCTCTGAGTAAATGTGGAACCACAAAAAGGCTTTTACCTGAAGAGCAAAGCCTTTGCGCTGTTATATAGGTGGTGAGTTTAGAGCAAAGGAAAGCCGGACCTATACGTTGGACTGCACGGCGCACAATGCAAAAGATCTTAAATTTGATCCGGCTTCTAACTGGAAGCCACTGAAGCTTAGCTAACAGTGGACTGGAGTGGGAGAGTTTAGGGCCCCCAGTGCCAGACATGCTGCAGCATTTTGAAGAATGTGGAGTCTCTGAATCAGAAAATCAGGCTGCCCCAAATAGATGCCTTTATAATAATCCAGAGAGCCCATGATGGATGCAGTGACCATCGAGGAGCGATGGGCAGGTATCAGAAAGGGCAGAACTTTCCTCAGTATTTCAGCTTCAGGAAACTAGCCTTACAGACTGAGGAAATTTGAGCCTCTCGTGATCCCGATTAAAGAAGCTTTATCCCTTGGCTTTCTACACAGCTACTAGGGACAGGACATGGCCCGAAAGTGTCGGGCCAAAAATCTAACTTCCAATAGGCCAGAGGGTCACCGGAGCCAACTACCAGGACCTCCGTTTTTTCTCCATTTAACTTCATTCAGTTTTTCCCATCCAGGCCCCAATATCTGCGAGACAGTCCCTCAATTTTGAGGGGGGTCCGTGGCCTGGGAACCAAGACGAAATAATCAGCTGAGTGTCATCGGCGTATGTGTAAAAACTTACTCTGTGCGATGAAGGCACACATATAAATTAAACAATAAACGGGACAGGGAGGAGCCCTGGGGAACCCCACATAACACAGAAAAAGGGGTAGAGGCGAAAGGAAACACGGACACTTGTCATGCTGTCTGACCTATGTGTGCCCACATCAACCACATGGGGCCCCACCAAGGAAGATACTAGTCATCACTGTACACCCCTTAAGGTCAGTAGTCATCTTGCCATAGAAACATCAGAAGGAGGCCAGAAGAGAGCATGGCATCCATCTGAGATTGACAGGCAGGGCCTGGTAAGTATAGTGGCCACATAGAATGCACAGAATGAACACTTGTCAGATAATGCTTACATCCCTGCACTCTGATTGGTTTGCAGGACAAAAGTCAGGAGCTAATGGAAAGTCGGTTGTACAACCAGGAATCCTGTTCTTACATGGCATACCATGGCATACACTAAGATAGTGTATGGACAGTTGGAAGGCCCTGGGAAGAAGTAGATTACCCATGATTAGCTTAATAAGCAACAAATCTTGTAAGTGATGAAAAATCCGCCGAGCTACCGTTATCACCGGAGTTGCCAAAAACTCTTTTCTCAAAACCTAATACCCTGAACAATATTTGTAAACCGGGTACACAACTATAACAAGACAAATGAAAATTATTTTAAACAAAAGCAGTATCCACAATACATGGGGCAGATAGAGCTAAATAGACATTTAGCACAGCACAGAAAATGTAATTACTGTAACGATTTTAAAACACAACTAAAACATAAACAAGCCGGATAATTGGTTTTGATGATCATTGTAGAGCCAGGCTGAAACATGTACAGGAGCTAATAGGCAATTAACAGAGGTAAGCAAGTCCAAGAGAGCCGCAGAGATGCTAAAATAGACCTGACACATGCTCAAGGACAGAAAACACAAGGCAGGGCAGGTTCACACATGAAAAGGTCAAGATGCAACCTAACAGGAACTGTTACATGTGTTTATAAACAGCAGGAACACATAGCCTAATGAACAAGCTGTAGAGGGAAGTGGTGAACACTAGATCCCGAACATACTCCCCAGAATACATTCTCCCAGCATATTCCCAAGCCTTCTGCGTCAACAAATAATCTTGCATTTATGTTCATGTATATTTTTCTGCAGAGTGCTTATTATGTAGCTTAATTACTTCCTGAAACGTTTTCCTGATTCCTGCGATGGTTCCTCATGAGTGACTTATTACAACGGACAGGCTGTGAATTTTGCCCTGTAAGACATCAGATTGTGGGTGAGTTTTATAACCTTTGGGAAGTGATTCCAGAGTCAGGGAGCGGTGGCAGGTATTCGCCTTTCCCGCGCAGGCTTTGTACATTGTTTTTTGGACTAGCAGGAGGTTTTCCTGGCAGAGGCGTGGGGCACTGCTGGCTAAGTGTTGTGACAGCTTATCTTGTAGTTTGCATGGTGGTAGGTTGGATTCTGAACTGTCCATCGCGGTTCTTGCCATTGGCAGGTAGAGGCTTCGATTCTAGGGGGAAGGGGGCAACGTCCTTGCTCAATAGCTGAATGTTTCCTGATCTCTTAGCTGTCTGCATTCATTAGCACCACAAATGCCTCTCTTACTAGTGGGAGGGGTGCCATAAGCATCAAGGAAGGGATCCAGGTGCCAAGGGACAGTCAATATCCAGCTTACTCATGGCATAGGCACTGTAAACAGGGATCAGTTTGCAAGAGACACAGATACATGGGCACTGAAGGACAGCCCCAGGACTCAGGAAATCTCATAATACACATGAATGAATAGAGGTGGTAGAAGAAAGTCCGCTAGTAAGAAGATCACAAAGCACAGGGCAACACTCGAAGAAGAAATGACACTACTTCTGACTCACTGGTAAACTTCACACTGCCCCTCATGCGATATGACTATATGCTGGCACAGCCTAATGCTCATTCAGTACTTGTTTGACGTGTAGTTTTACACAGTTTGACATTTGTAGTGTTCAGGTTGATGGAATGGGTACACAGCAAGGGGATTTGCTGCCTTTGGCAAAGTATCTCACCCTCACTTATTTTAATAGGGACCTGAATTGTGGGTTTTTGTGCCACTAAGGCGCTGACTGGTACTGCGTTGATGGCCATGCACTAGGCAGTCATCCAGAAGTGCCAAAACTGGTTGTTTCTGGATCAAACTTGAGCTGCCAGACACTGACATTTATTTTCGCTCTATCACTCACACTGTCCTTTCTTTCTCCCTCCCCACTTGTTCCCTCTCATCCATTCATTAATGCCTTGTTTACATAATTAACAGGTTTGCAGATATTTTTAGCGCAACCTAAATTTGGACTTTGTGTCTTTGTTTCAGCTTTGGGAAATCAGGGGTCCACGTGGAAAAGTCCCCTTAGTTGCAGTCATGTGCTTTCCAGGTCTGTGCATGCTTATTTTAATCTCCCACCTATGCTGGCTGACCAAGTAATTAATCATGTGTTGCCTAAGTTTGGGGTCCGTAGCTGTGTATAGATATTTTACCACGGTGTGCTGTGGAGGATTGCATGCTTTCTTCACCATTTCCTTATGCTCAGCGTGAGTCACCCAGATGCTTAACTGCTGCGATCTGTGGTCCTCCATTGTGGCAGGGCCGCCTTAGCCTCCCATCCTACAGAAGTCAATCATTTGAATCCTATATATATCATTCTCTCTGGATGTCTGTGCACCGGGTACTATGCATTGCAATATGCATTACAATTCTATGAGCCTCCTAAACCCATTGAGGTGCTCTGCATATGGGTGCAGAAACATTACCCTGGAAACAAAAGCAGAATAGCTCTGGACTGATAGATATTTTTATATGGTGTTCCACCTTGTGCTTGAAATCTGCTCTGGTTATGCAACACTTGGGTGAAACACTGCCATGCATTCTAGGTTGGATTGTTGAGGGAAGGAAAGTGACAGTTGGAGACTGAAGAGGAGGGGACCACCTGTGCTGGGGGTTGCTGTGCTGTATGTGTCACAACTTGATCGTGGACTCACCTGTTGAGGCTTTGTAAGCTTTCTCTGCAGATTCTGGTTGTCCGCGTTTCTTGGAGGTACGGGTCTCGTGGAGGTAAGGACGGGCTTCTGACGCCACTCTGACGGTAGTAATGGCCAGAAGCACAGAGTTCAGGGGCGGTGCAAAGGCAACCGCGGAAGATCAGTCCTGGAAGGAGTATCAGGGGAGGCGCCGTGAAGGTACGATCACTGGACGGATATCCTTTCCATTCCACCAAGTATTGTAAATGTCCTCTTTTATACCTGGACTCGCAAATCTGGGAAACTTCATATTCAATTTGGCCCTGGACGATCAGAGGAGGAGGACGGAGATTGTTCCTGGTGGAGCGGTGATAAGGTTTTAGCAAGGAGGTATGGAAGACAGGATGAATTATGTTCCAAGTTGGAGGCAGTCATAGTTGGTAGGCCACTGGATTGATTTTCTTGGATATTATGAAGGGGCCATAGTATAGGCGTGCCAGCTTGTTTGGCCTTTAGTGTCTGGGTAAATATTGGGAGGACAATCAGACCATGTCCCCAACATCATAGGCTGGACGTCTTGCATCTGCAAATCTTTTCATGCTTTCCCTAGCCCGGAATAAATGATTCTGTGCCTCTTGGTGGATTGATACCAATTGAGCAGTCCAGGAATCAACAGAGGGAACAGGACTAGGAGAAGGCAGAACCAAAGGGTGTACTGAGGGATAAAAACCTAGGTTGCAAAAGAAGGGACTGGTCCTTATCGTGAAATGTTCAGAATTGTTTTAGGCAAATTCTGTGACTGGTATCAGAACAGACCAATCCTCCTGGACCTGGGTGGAAAAACATCATAGATACTGTTCAAGGTTTTGGTTTACTCTTTCTGTAATCCTATTGGTCTGGGGATGATATCCAGATGAAAGGGCTTGTTGGATTCCTAAGACCTTACAGAGGTTCTTCCAAAACTTAGAGATATACTGAGGCCCACGATCAGAGATGATCTTAGAAGGTAGCCCATGTAGTCGGAAAACATGTTTAATAAAGAGTCCAGCCATTTCTGGTGCAGAAGGTAGCTTTGATAAGGGTGTAAAGTGGGCCATATGAGAAAAGAGATTGATGGTTACCATTATGACTGTGTGTTCCCTGGAAGGAGGCACATTGATGATGAAATCAGTAGCTATGATTTCCCAGGGTCTGGAAGGAGGAGCTGGTTGAAGGCATAATCCTGCTGGTTTGTTGCTACATGTTTTATTCTGGTTGCAGACCGCACATGCCCGGATATAGTGCCGGATGTCTGTCAGCATCTTGGGCCACCAGAAACTTCTTTGAATGAAAAGGAGGGTACATCTAACCCCACGGTGTCCGGAGAGGAAGGTGTCATGACATAGATGCATTATCCGTTCCTGTAACGACTGGGTAGGTATGACTAGTTGGGATCCCTGAAAAAGGAACCCATCCTTATGCTTAAGGCACCAGGAATCGCATCCTTGAAAGTCCTTCCAAATATCTGAGGTTATAGTTTCGTTCTTTATGGATTCCAGGATGTCAGAAGCTTGAGCGATGAACACAGTGCTGGGAAACATCTTAGGTAGGTCTGATTTTTCTGGAGTGGGATAGTCAGGACGTCTGGACAAGGCGCCTGCTATGACATTCGAGATTCCTGGAATGTGAGAAATCTCGAATTGGCATTGAGCAAAGAAGAAGGCCCAACGTGCTTGTCGACTGTTCCTGCACTCCAGGGATTGAAGGACCTGTAGATTCCTGTGATCTGTTCGCACTTGTACAGGATGAGTGGCACCCAGGAGGAGATGACGCCAGTCTTTAAAAGCTTGGAGAAGGGCAAGCAGTTCCTTTTCTAGAACTGAATAGTGTGTCTCACATGGGAGCAAGGTCCGGGATATGTAGGCTACAGGATGTTCGAGTCCATCCTTGGCTTGTTGTTTCAGAACCGCACCTACAGCATATTCAGAGGCATCTGTCTCTACCAGAAAGGGTTTTGTAGTATCAGGCTGTATCAGCATGGGTTCTTGAGTGAACATTTCCTTAAGTCTTTTAAAGGCGGCATCTTGAGAAGAGGTCCATAGAAAGGGTGTATTCTTTTTGAGTAAGGCCATGATTGGTTGATCAATGGCTGAAAAGGAAGGAATGAATTTCCTGTAAAAGTTTGCAAGGTCCAGGAAGGATTGCACTTCTTTAACAGAACTGGGAACTGGCCAGGATGTTATAGCTTCAATCTTGGTTGGGTCCATAGCCACCCCTTGGGAGTTGAAAACAAAACCCAGGTAACATACAGTTGAAACATGGAAGGTGCACTTTTCGGGTTTGGCTAATAGATGATGTTCACTGAGTCGTTGCAACACGGCGGAGACGGGATCTTGATGCTGTGTTGGGTTCCTGGAGCATACCAGGATGTCGTCTAAATACACAATTACATAGAGGAACAACATGTCCGAAAAAACCTGATCCATAAATCGCTGGAAAACAGCTGGAGCGTTGGCAAGTCCAAATGGCATGACCAGATACTCGAAGTGTCCAAATGGTGTTTGAAAGGCGGTCTTCCATTCGTCGCCTTCCTTTATTTAGACCAGATGGTAGGCTGCCCTGAAGTCCAATTTAGTAAAAATTACCGCACCTCAGAGTGCTTCCAAAATGTCTGAAATCAGTGGTAAGGGATATCTATCCTTCCGGGTACATTGGTTTAGACCCCTGTAATCCAGACAAGGTCGTAACTTCTTTGTGTCTTTCTTAGGTACAAAAAATAAGGATGCTCCTGCAGGAGACTTGGAAGGACGGATGGTGCCGTTAGCAAGGTTGGTATCCAAATTTTCTCACAGGGCCTTCTTTTCAGGTTCTGATAAGATAAACATCCTACCAAAGGGTATTATGGCATTTTCCTCAGTGTCGATAGCACAATCTTCTGGTCTGTGTGGAGGCACGATCTGCACAATGGCAGAGGAGAAGATGTCAGAGAACTGTTGGTAAATATCTGGTATTTGATTGACATTGGAAATGGTAAGAGAAGAATTCATCCCTCTATCTGCCTTGGATACTTTTGATTTGGTTACAGACGTCAGACAGTTCGAGAGGCAGAACTCTGAGCCCAAAAACAAAGAGCCGGCAGCCCAGTTGATATAAGGATTGTGTTTCTTTAACCAGGGCATGCCAAGGATCACTAGATAATGTGCGGCTCTGATTATGTCGAACTGTATGGTTTCTTGATGGAGGTGGATTGAGAGCATGATCTTCCTGGTTTGTTGGGTGATGGGTCCAGAAGATAGGGGGAACCGTCGATTCCTTCGACTGTCTGAATAACATCCTTAGTTTCTCTGGGAATATCGTGTTTAAATTCCCATTGATCGTCCATGAATATCCCCATAGCACCACAGTCTACCAAGCCTAGAACTGTCTTTGGTCCTCCATTGGAAGGGAGTAGAGTAACCTCAAGGACCACCAGGTTGCATCTTGATGCGGTGTCAGGATTGGTAGAGCGGTCTTGGCTCTCCCGAAACTGGGCTCCATTCAGGATCGGGAGCTGGCGTTTCCCGAACGCCTTGGTGGTGCTATGGGACAGTTCCTGACCAAATGTTAATCCAAAGCACAGAACATGCACAATCCACTGTCAAATCTGCGGTTTCCCTCCTGAGGTGAAATTGGGCCCCTCATAGCTCCCAGTTGCATGGGTTCAGGTTCAACAGGAGGGCTTTCCTTTGCGGTAGGAGCGAACGAAGACATCTTGATAGGGGAGCTTCGGACTCTTTTCCTTTCTGCCTTTCTTTCTTGAATTCTGAAGTAATTTTGCAAGGATAAATCCATGAGGGCCTGCAAGGAGTTTGGACGTGCTATTCTGGCTAGCTCGTCTTTTATTTCATCATTAAGGCCACGTCGGAACAAGGTGAAACATCCCTCATTAGACCCGTCAGCCTCTTTGGGAAGTTGTTTGAATCTGGTAAAGTAGGATAACATATCCTGAGATCCTTGACAGACTCCACCAGTCTTTCTTGTACGGTATACACCTGGTCTGGACGATCAAACATCTCCTTAAAGGACTTAATGAAACCATCATAATTATCCAACAGGGTATCTCCTGCAGAGACTAGTGGGGTAGCCCATGCCAGGGCATTGCCGGTAAAATGGGCTATCACAAATCCCACCTTGGCTCTAGGAGTGGAAAAGTAGTATGGCTTGAAGGTGAAGTGTACTAGACAGGAGTCCAGGAAGGAGCGAAGTGCCTTGGGGGAGCCATAATATTAATCCACTGCTCCACTCGTAGAAGCGCTGTCCGGATAGGCCGAATCTCTGGACAAAAACCAGTTGTTTCAAGGCAGCATTTTCTGCCTTTAGATTCTGTACCTCCGTGGAAAGTTCTTGCATCCCTCGTAAGAGGTCTTGAACATTAGGGTCCATCTCTATAGCCTTGTCAGACAGTTGGCATGTCACAACTTGATTGTGGACTCACCTGTCTCTTTGCATATTCTGGCTGTCCGCGTTTCTTGGAGGTGCGGGTCTCGTAGAGGTAAGGACGGGCTTCTGATGCCACTCTGACAGTAGTAATGGCCAGAAGCACAGAGTTCAGGGGCAGTGCCAAGGCAACCACGGAAGATCAGTCCTGGAAGGAGTATCAGGGGAGGCAGTGTGAAGTGGCTGAGGTCAAGGATATGGAAGACTTCGGATATCCTGGAGCAGAGGTAAGCGGTCTAAGGGCAACCGCAGGAGCAGTCCTGGAAGGAGTACTGCGGGGGCAGTGCAACACGCCGCGGTTAAGGATCTGGAAGACTTTGGATATCCTGGAGCGGAGGTAAGTGGTCTAATGGCAACTGCGGGAGCACTCCTGGAAGGAGTACTGCGGAGGCACAGTGGAAACAAGGATAGTTTCTCTGAACGAACACTGGGAAACAGCAATCAGACTAGGACTGTGAGCGCATTGACATGCGCCGAACTGCAGGGGCTGGGCGCTTATGTAGCCTAGCTAGAAAAGTACAACGCTGATCAGAGAGCGGCGTCTGCCATTTTGGGAGGGGGTGGAAGGCATTCTGGCACGTCGTTGTATGGACCAGGAGGTCCAAAGGGGGCAGTGGTGTGGTTTCATGACAGTATGATCTTAATAAAGGTCGCTGATGACAGAAGCCTATATGTGTGAGGGACATCATTTCAGATATCACAGCAATTTTGTCCTCACATTCAGCGCTGGCCAATGGGCCGGCTCTTGCCGGGACTGAGATTTGGCATCAGATATCTGGCTGGATCTCGGAACTCAGCCTGCATCAGCTCTGATCTGGGGCTCGGTGATCAAATCTGTTGTGTGAGAGCGCATGCAGAGAAGATTGCATTACTGAGTTCCCAGGTCATCTTTGATGTCCTGGATGTTAGTGTTAGCAGTGCACGGTGGCGCGAGTTATGGTTGCTTATCTTACCATAACTGCTGAATTTCAGTGGTTTTTCGGTTTTACTTTGAACCATAACGTCCCTTTAACAACGTTTTTTTCACTGAATTTCATAAGTTTTTAGTAGCGCAACTTAACCATAACGTCCCTTTAACAAAGTTTTTTCACTGAATTTCATAGGTTTTTCGTAGCGCAACTTAACCATAACGTTCCTTTAACAAAGTTGTTTCACTGAATTTCATAGGTTTTTAGTAGCACAACTTAACCATAATATCCCTGACTTCATATACATGTAACATAGAACATACTGAACTCCCACGTAGTGATTTTGATGTCCGCGGACTACCGCCATGTCCGTGGACATATCGAGAATCTGAGCGTGGTGAATGTAAATTTAAATAGTGTGCCCCATTTCCCCTTTGAAGTTGGCTCTTTACAGATGCTTGACAGACACCTGTTATTTTGTATTTTTTTTCTTGTTTTTTTTTTTACTTTACTCCTAAAATCTTCACATAACCTTCTCCAAAGCAACCCTTACATTCCAAAATAGAAAGGCATTTCCCGTGAAAGATAAAGAGATGCCATCTTCTTTAAAATTAACAGTATTACTGGCATCAATATTCTCATTATTACAGAAGAACATACCAGCTCTAAGCATGAAGGCACACATGCCTCGGTTGATGACACACCTAGCAATGTTTTGCTGAGGACAAAAAACTGAACTATTGTCCCATATTGCCCTAGGTAGTAATCCAGAAAAAATTACTTTCGCATTTGGAAGGATCTTCATTACGGCTTGAACCAAGCGTTCCAAATCAGCCAACAAATTAGGGGCACTGACGTTGCCCAAATGGAAAGCACCATAGTGCAAAACTACCACATGCGGACTGTTCATCGTGGCCATATCCTCACAAACTTGTACAATTCCCTGTACATTGCAATCAGGCACAGTGCTCCACACCACCTCCACTCCTTTCACATCAAAGTTCTTTTCAACATGCCTGCATCGAGCGTACTGTTGTAAACCATGCACAAACATATCTCCAAGCACCAACATCCTGACTTTCTCTACTTCTGCCATCTTCACCACACACATCTCTTTCAACACAAATCCACAACCTTGACATCTGATTGGCTAATCCGTACAGTCTTCTTTCCATGTTGGATTTGCTGGAAAACCCCGGATGTAGCACGCTCTGTCCACGGATAGCCGCGGTGTCCGCGGACTGCGTAACTCTTCGACACCCCTTCTACCATTTCCACTTTACTCTCTGTGCCATTCCCTCATTAAAATACAGCTAAGCAGTCACACAATACAAAGAACGTCCTCAGAACACCCCCATTTTGTTTATTTTCGAACATTTCAGGACAATTATCATTTCATTATTCAACATATTAACATTACAAATATTATACTTTCATCTTGTACCTGCACACAATGCTATGCTTCTCCATTAGTAGCTCAGTATACTAGATAGAACCCCATAATACAATGCTATTTACATCAATGCATCGTTCAAAGCACTAATTACGGTATGATATTTATTGCAATGATCCTTGACACTTTTTTTGCAACATTATAATAAAAATCCCTAGTACACAAATTTCATGAAAAGTAAATGCACATGTGATGTCATCAGTGATGTCATCAATGACATTTGCGATATCATCTTTGAAATCCTGGCTGTTAGTCTTAGCAGTGCACGGTGGTGGCGCGAGTTATGGTTGCTTAGCTTATTTTCAGGGGTTTTTCGGCTTTACTTGGAACCATAACGTCCCTTAAACAAACTTTTTTTATTAGCACGCAAACAATACACAAAGATGTAGCGTAAACAGCAAGTTCTCACAGATGGCTTTACACAGAATGTTGCAAAGTAATCATTTATGCTCGTTCACAGTGAAGGTCAGCTGCTTCCATTTTTTTTACCTTGACAGACAGAGATTGTGCTGAAAGACTTCTTTTGAAGAAGTGTAGCAAAAACGTAAGACACGATAAAGATGACATTTCTGAAACAAAACCACTTTTGTATAATATATCACTTTTAGAAAGATCGTTGGCACACGCGGAGTGGTATTTTGGGACTGCACTACACTTGGACAATGGAAAATGCAATTATAATGTAAGTAACCCTTTAGATTATTTTATACCGGAATATAATAACAATAGCGTGGCATTAAAGCCCGGTCAAGTTGTACTTGGTTGTTCAATGTGGCATATTGTTTTCTACCGCGCACTATCACCGCCGAATTGATCCCCTGTCGTTTAGAGGGCTCTGAAAAAGGCAGACGACACAGGATGGGTTACTAGAAATAATTTAACCGGTCTGTAGCTGGTCAAGCGCTCTACTCGCTGTGCCCTTTCACTGTAGCCGGTCAAGTGGCACAGCGAGTAGAGCGCTCGCTTTGACATTCATGCACAGCTTGCTAGCGCAGGTTCGAATCCTAGCACGGCCAAACTCATCCTTCTGTGGTCGATAAATGAGCACCACACACCGTGGGTAATAATAAGCAGCGCTGAGATACCTGACGGTTCTTAGCGCTATATAAATGTGAAAATATTATTATTTTATTATTAACATACTCCGTTGCACTATCTTCGCTAGCAAATAGTTTCACGCCCTAATAAATAAAATGAATATTTTTAATAAAGATCGGCTGGTGAGACTAATTTATGTTTTTTAAAACAGGTACGTTGCCCCATTTTGCCAATGTCACGATTTTCAGACTCCAGCGGATGGATTGTTCAACTGCCAGGTGCAGCTCCATGTAATATATAGGTAGTGGCTGTGTAGTTATGGTTACGTTGCTGTTCCCATAGGAAGAGCACTTTTTGGGTGGCTTATAACTTCACTCACCCAGGACGAATCCTTACCAAACTTTGCAAAAAATGTATATGCCCCACTCTGAATTTATTTGCATGGTTTGGTGAGGTTTGGTCCAGGAGGGGAAAAGTTATAGGGGGGGTCCCAAAACGTATTTTTTTCCCATAGACTGAATGGGGGAAAATATTTGCGCTTGCCTACAGCCCAAACCGCTGGACGGATTTTCACCAAATTTATGGCAGGAGCAGGGGCTTGGTCCCGAAAGCGTGCTTTTGGAAATTTGTTGAAAATCCGTCCGGTAGTTTTCTTTAAAATTATCAAAAAGTAGGTCTCAAAAAATGTGTGATATCTCTGTCTGCTGCGTGGAGACACTTCCCTCTTCGCGCCGCAGGCAGGACACTGATTGGCTAATGGGCTCACGTCATGTCCGTGGACACGCGACATGTCTGTCGATTGGCTGGAGTGAGGCGTGATGTGCGTCAGATTCTTCCGATGCGCCTGCCATCTTGGATCCGCCGACAGCGCGGCGGCGAACAGCGGCGAAATGCAGTTTCGGGGAGTGTTTTGATGTGCAAGAGTGCTTGGGGAAATTTAGGGAGGAAGAGATGAGTTAAATACTGTATTTGTTTAGGTGGCAAGTGCTACTGATGTATTAGCCATGCCCGCTCTGTCCGGGATGTTCGTAATTACTGAAAATGAGGGGTGTCCTAAGGATAAGGATAGTTCTCCCGTCCGTGCTGTGTGCAGGCAAGTTGAAACTGTTCTAAGGACATGCGTAGTGTCAGCGGACTTTAAAATTGAGTATATGCCGCAGTTAAAATGTTTCTATCTATGGGTGTGATACTGAGTTATAAGTCACCATGGTTGTGATATGCTGTAGTGGTTGAGGCCAGGGCCTAGAGTCTTGGGTGCATGGCCGTAGGCCGTAGGCCATACACCCAAGACTCTAGGCCCTGGCCACAACCACCACAGCATATCACAACCATAGATTACACCCATAGAATCGAATATCTATTAGGTGGTTGTGGGCAGGGACTTGAGTCTTGGGTGCAAATTGAGTATATGCCACAGTTAAAATGTTTGATTCTATGGGTGTAATAATGAGTTATAAGCCACCATGGGTGTGATATGCTGCGGTGGTTGTGGCCAGGGCCTAGAGTCTTGGGTGCATGGCTGCAGCCGTAGGCCTTAGGCCATATACCCAAGACTCTAGGCCCTGGTCACAACCACCACAGCATATCACACCCATAGATACTCCCATAGAATCGAATATCTATCAGGTGTTTGTGGGCAGGGCTAGAGTCATGGGTGCATGGCCAAAGGCCAAAGGCCATGCAACCAAGACTAAAGTTATAAGCACTGAAGTTATAAGCCAACATGGGTTTCATATACTGTGCTAGTTGTGGGCAGGACGCAGAGTCTTGGGTGCATGGGGACCATGCACCCAAGACCAAAGTTATAAGTATTGAAGTTATAAGCCACAATGGGTGTGATATTCTGCCAAAGGCCATGCACCCAAGACCGAAGTTATAAGTACTGAAGTTATATGGTAGCATGGGTGTGATATGGTGCAGTGGTTGTGGTTGTGAAATGCTGTGGTGGTTGTGGCCAGAGCTTAGAGTCCTGGGTGCATGGCCGCAGGCCGTAGGCTGTAGGCTATACACCCAAGACTCTAGGCTCTGGCCACAACCAACGCACCATATCACAGCCATATATCACACCTATAGATTCCAATATCTATCACATGTTTGAAATTATACTTACTGTTTGATTTGTTGAGATTCTATATATTTTTTACATGAGTTTGGTACCTGGAGGAAATATTCTTTTTCAATTTCTGTGATAAAAGAAAAGAGCATGTCAGTGTATGTATTCTATAAAGACTTATTATTATTACATTGCATAATAGACATTTCAGCTTTTTTTTGGACCCTCAGATTTGTTTTACAAACCAGTGTACTGTGCATTTTGCTCAGTTTCTGTGTTTGTTTTTCAAATCATTGGGTCTGTGGGAAAAGAAATCCTTGTCGGATAAAAAAAAACGTTTTTTGTTATGCTACAGTGTATTTCTTTGTTTCCCATCAGTGTTCACTTGTTGTTTATAGTTAATGTTCCATCTGTTGGCTTGTTGCACATTTCTGAAGCCGTTAGATACCTGTTGGCGTATTCTGTCTATTTTTTGTTACAATTTAGTGGTATTAATTTATCTGTTTGGTTGTTATAGAATCTTGGGCCAGTTACATACCTCTTGGCATATTCTAACTGTTTATAGTTTTTTTAATTGAATTTTTGTTAATGTTGAAGTACAGATTAGTTATAAAATTTTGGTTTTAAGAAGATTAAATAAGCGTTTGTAAGATTTGCTGGTAATCTCTGCTTTAGGGTAATGGTACTATCATTACATTCAAACCATCCACATTTCTTTTTAATATATGCAGTGTAGTGACCTGCATTGGTTGTGGCTCCTGCGTGGTAGATTATACCTATTGTTGTGAAGGTTTTCTTAGCAAGTGATACTTGACCGTGTGTGAATCCAGTCAGCTTGCAGTTGTTTTTGGTACCATCTAAATTGTAACGTAGAAGCATTAGTATTATGTAGTTACTATGTGTTTGTATTAGTAAGGTGGAGCGATTATCTGAATTGCAGGTAGTACATAATCTGCCATGGTTTGCATTTTGTACAAGTTGCTGAAATGGAATGGATTCACAATTAGGTATGGATACATACACAAAGCGTTCATTAAGGATTTGTTCCTGTGTCACATTGTTGCAGAGTGTGCATGTATGTTTCCACATGTATGAAATCTGGAAGATTTCATTTATAGGTATGTTTTTGCTTTCCAGTACTTGTAGTAAGTACATTGGAAATTCTTGTGGATCTTCTTGTGAGTTTATAGTGAATTTCATCACTCAGGCACAGTAGTCCAATTCTTGTCTTATTCCGTGAACACTATACGTGTTGTCAGGATTGTTTGTTGCGTTTCTATGAAGGACTAACATTTGCAAACACAATTGGTCTGTACTGTGTAAGTAAATGTTGTTAACAATTGGTGGCAATTGAAATAGAATATTCATTGCTACATTTGCGTAGCAATTGACACCAGTTACATTTGAAAATTTGAATGGACCAGATAGTTCTGTGTCCAAGTCATTTTTTCAGAGTGTGTGTTGCTTATTTGAAGAAGTACCTTAGTTACTTTGACTAATAGGTTCTTCTTTGGTTGTGGTAATTAATGAAATATTAGCTTCTTTTACTCTCTTTGGAGGATTTGCAGTCAGATCCTGTTGCATTTCAGTTTGAATTCATTTTCTTTTACAACGTTTTCCTTTTTGTGTTACAGGATATCATTTTAGGTGAGGGGTGTATAGTGAACTTAGTCTATTGCATTCTAAAATGCAAGGAATATCAGCGTTTACTTTACTTGCATCAAAGTTGATTAGAAATAGACTGTCAAGTGTACCTAAGCGTGATAGTGCTACGTAGCTCATGCCTTCTTTAAAGACTGTGTTACCAAACTCTATCAATGCTTTGTCTATGGTAAGACCTTGGGATTTATGAATGGTGACTGAATATGCAAGAGTTAGAGAAAATTGTTCTCTGCGTACATACATGAAGGAATTGAGCTGTTGAGCGCCCTATCCTTTTTACTTCTGAAAGTTTGTCGAAGAGAATATTGAAAAACTGAATTTTGTTGTAAAGTGGGTATGTTTGAAAGCCAATAACTGAACCCAGTGCTCCATTAAATAGTCCTTGCTCCACGTCAAGGTTACGTTTAAGCATTACTCTAAAGTTTAAGGATAATTTTAATATCTTTTCTACAACCCAGCTGTGTTGGAGATAGAATTTTCTAAGGTATTTAGTCTTGTTGTGGCTTGATGACACATGGGTAGTGTCATACCATGTACGTCAGGTTTGTCTGTGGAGCAAATTTCAATTATTGGTTGCATTTCTTTTTTCAAAATTGTTTCATTGAATTTGGAACAGCTTGCAAGAGTTGGCATTAAGGCCATACAATTGACATTTGTGTGCGCTAATTGTTCCATAGCATCGGTAGCACATGAGTTATCACCATAAAGTGCATGGATGTGCCGGGTTTTTAATATTGCCTGTGCTTCTTGAGATAGTACACCAACTCTAATACTTTTTAAAATGTTGGCGTAGGTGAGGTCTGCAGATTGGCGCATGTTTTCTGTTAATTCTCTGTATTGGAAATGTTGCCAAAGGTTGACATTTCCTATGCTGCCAACAGTTTTACGGCAGAGTTTGTGTCCTAAGGTTTTAAAAAAAGGTTCACCATTCACTGGTGTAAATTGAAGAAGATCTCCGAAAACAATAATGTGTTTTCCTCCAAAGAGTTTTTCGTAGTTTGTTTTAAGTACTTCTTACAATCTGAGGTGAATCAAAGCCAATATTAAGTTGGAGACCATGCTCACTTCATCTACTAGTAGCATTTTCATTTGTTTTAATACTCTGCGTAGTTCCATTCAGCTTCTGTAGAAAGTTTGTAATAGTCTAATTTGATTTGGTGTTCTACTGGAAGGAGTAGTAATCGGTGTAAAGTGACACCGCCTATGTTGTAGGCAGCTAAACCTGTGGGGGCAGTTACAACAGCTGACAGTTTGTTGTTGTCAATTGTTGAAGGAACTTGCTGATGATTTTGATTAAGAATGTTTTGCCTGAACCAGCTTCACCACTGACGTATAGCAGTATAGGTTTGTAATTTTGGCAGGTACATTCTTTATTTTCATTTTGTACACCATGTGCAATTTCTTTAGTTACTTCTTCAAAAATGGTGCGCTGGTCTTTGTTAAGTTTTGATTGTAGTACAGTTAAGTCTTCTGTATCTTCTTCATAGTGACACATGGTGTTTTCTACTTCTGTCATAGCTAATTCTGCCTCATTTGCTATTAGTGGCTGTCCCAGTGATTCTTGGCTTCCTGTTACAGAAAGTTGACTTCTGTCGGGGGTGTCCTTATCTAGTTGGGCCTGGAGTTCTTCTTCGTGTTGCTTTTCATTGTGCAACATTGTTTTGTAATGCGTACAGTTCACATCAGTGATAGTGCTTTCATTTGCTTTGAAAGCGTCTTCATAGCAGTCATAGTTATCTAGTATCTCTTCTTCTTTTATCCATGGTTTAAAAAGTTGTAGCAGGGACATGTGATATAGTTTTTTCTTTTGTGGAGATTTTAAGGACAATTTGATATGATTAATTAAGCTTCATTTGGTAAGTTTCACTAAGCTGCCTTCACAATCTGTCACTCTATATATACCTTTGTTTTCATCAGGTTTTATATTAATTTTTGTATAGACACATGGTTTCCGAAGTGGTACTCCTGTTCCGGTAGTATGTGTCTAGTAAATTGTTTTTCAAAATGTCTTGGCTGTTGGGATCATTTTTGGCTATTGTTTCTATGTCCTCATATGTGTTGAGAACTCTTTTCCTAGATTTAGCAGACCAAGACTTAGCCATGCTATATTTTCAGATTTTCCATACAAAGCAGTACCGGTTAATTGATCTGCAGCTTCGTAGGCACCACATTCTCTATGACAGAGCATTTTTATGCCTAAGCTGTACAATTTCTGAGATAGTGATTAGTCTTATGATAGGTCATTCCAGAGGTCTTGAAACTCTGTTTTTTCTGCTTTTGTTAAGTAGGCTGTAGCATATCGTGCAACTGCAGTGGAATTGTCAGCAATGTACTGCACATTTATGTTGAATTCCATAAGAGGGCAATGATTGCATTGTAATATATGTTGATTCTTCTGTTCATTTTATGTAATATGTGTTCTTGGGTGATTTACCTTTAACACAATGGGCCTCATTACACGGAAGGCGGTGAGCCATGGCGCTATTAGCGCCATGGCTCATGCCGGTAAAATACCGGCACCGCCTTGGCGGAAAGGGGATTTACCGCCCCATTCCAAGGTTGGTGGGGCGGTAAATCCCCCTTCCGCCATTGCCCTTCCCCATTCCCATTTCTGCCCCATAGGGCTCTATGGGAATGGGGAAGGCGCTAATTACGGCACCGCAATTTTGCGGTGCCGTAATTAGCTCCGAGGTCCCTTAGCGGGTTGGTTTTTAACGCCTGCAAAAAGCAGGCGTTAAAACACCAACCCGCTAAGGGACCTCGTAGTAAGGCGGTAATGGTTGACGGCCACCGTTACCATTAACGGTGGCCGTCAACCATTACCGCCTTCCGTGTAATGAGGCCCTAAGTCTAACTGAAGATATGAAGTTGTTCACTTCACTTGTTTCTGTAACTGGTCTAGGGAAACCAAAGTGCCATTTGGTGTAGTATTTCCCTTTGTTTTTGTATTTGTGATGACAATATTTGCCACATTTCTGTCTTTGAAATTATACAATTTGTGCATGAAGGTCACTATGTCTCGTTTGTGAAGGGATTTCACAAGTGGCATATTTTTGGATAACTGCAAAACAGTGGCATCCCTGTCCTGTCCAAATTCATGAGCATCTTTAATCCATAAAAACATGTGGATATGTGGTGCTCCTCTGGCTTGATATTCTTTTCTCCAAAAGAAGTGTTGCACTTCTCCGAGGAGAGGAACAGTTTTATTACAAATAAAGTGTAGCATAGCAATGAAACGATGGTGGAAATATCTTGCAACATTAGCAGGATCTAGAGAGCAAAGTTCTCCAGGTGTTAGTATATCTATGTTTGTTTTGTTTTTGTTTGATATGCATAGGAAATCATGTAAATCTTCCCATGCATATTCTGCACAACTTAATGTAACAAACCAAGTGGGTGGTCCAAGGTTTCTGATCACACAACGTACATCTCCATGACGTAAGAACCAGTATTCTTTCGTACCACGCATGTTTGCAAACAGATTTGTAATGCTTGATTGTAAAACCTCATCTTTTTCTTGCACTTTTTGCATTAATTGCATAGCTGACATATTTTGAAAGTGGATTCCCAATTTCAATATGTGTGCAACTCCATAACATAGAGTTGCTAGTTCACTTTCAAAGAGTAGGCAGAATATTTATTCCACATTTTGTCTAATTCTGGGATCTTCAGAATACATTCGTAATGAGCGGTATTCTGATGCTGTTATCTGAGTGGGTCTATCATCGTACCTTCCTCCTTTGCCAGTAGGAAATAGTAGAGGAAAAGCATGTGCTTCTATACTTTTTTCGCATATGCTCATTGGTGGTCCTTTGATTTGTCGCATTTGGTACGTTTCTAGTGCATCATCTATGCTGTCATTAGAGTGCAATGGATGAATTGTATAGTGGTCTAAAATATTGGATATTGCAGCAGGATCCAGAAGTCAAATTGACCAGTTTCTGGTGACTCTTGAATTATTTCAGTTTTTTCCCTTAAGTTTTCTTCAATATTTATTTCTTTGTAGTATTCATTAGTGTCTTTCAGATATTGCAAGGCTTGTCTAACTTTATGTAAGTCCACAAGTTGTTGCCAATTTTTTTGTCTTTTGTTGGTACACCATTTACTAAGACAATTAAAGATTGCTCTTTTGGACGTTGCACTCCTAGAGTGTGCACATTTTCTGTCAGATCTAATGCTAAATAAACTACTTTGCCACAAATGCCTTTTACCAATTCAGAGGGAGGTAATTTTGCTGTTTTTGGTTGAAGGCGTATTATTGCTTGAAATGGGTGTACTGTTTGAATTATGATGCTTTCATATAAATTCAGTTGTTGAAGGGGTTTTGGTAGTAGGAATAATTCCAGGGTATTAGTGATAGCACGTGAAGTAGTTTGGTTGTTGTCAAGTTTTGTAGTACAGTAAGTTCAAAGTATTAAGGGGTCACTTATTTCGTATTTGTTTTCTGCTAAAAGCAAGAGAGCTAATTCAAACCATTTGGAATCTTCATTGTCTTCTATTTTGTATGTTACATCTGTAGATTTTGTGTTACTTTTGTAAAAAGTTCTGCGGCAACACACACACGCATGGTTTGGTACTTCAGTGGATGCCCTTTTAAATTTTAGTATTTGTTTTTTGTGTGTGTGTAGTGGAAGGTTGCCATGTGCAGAATTGTTGTTAGTCTGTTCTAAAGCTATTGCATTTTGTAAGTGGCTTTAACTTTCAAAATATTTTCTCTGGATACAATTGATTTCTTCTTGTAGGTCTTTGTGTGTACCATGTAGAAGAGTGTTATTTAAATAGGCTAGTTCTAAAGCAGGACTTTTAGCATAGTACAGTTCATAGACTAGATTTCTTACAGTTGAATGATGTGTTGATATCATTTTGATATCATTGAAGGTGCTTTTGCAAATAGGTCCTGAAATGCAGGCTAATGTATGTCCTTGTAGTTCTGTGTATTTGCGCACTGGACAGGTATCCATATTTTCCAGCACTTTCATTTTGATTCTGTCTTTATATTTCACATACTGATTGAGGAACTGGCGTAAAGATTTGAAAGATTTGTTGGGAATGTTACACATTGATGTGCACAGCCATTTGTATACTGGACGTTCTGGTTCAGTCAAATGGAGAGGTAATTCTGAGTTTTTTGGGGATATTTTTGTAAGCAGTGTTTCTTGTTCCATGATGGTATGATTAATTTTTTCATAACCTTGTCCACTGCTATGGATGGCAATTGTGTTTGTTGGGTTGGTTTGTATGCTTCTTCATTAAAATATGGTTTTGCAGTCGTGGTGTGAAAAAGTTATTTTTGTTGACATTGCATTTATTTTAGTTTAGTACTTAGTTTTGTTAGTGGTTTCATCCTGTTTAAAACTAAAATAAATAACTTCCTTTTGAGAAGGATTGCACTGTCTAGGAGAGCTTCTAGGATACATTTTCTACAGTAGGTTTTAAGGGCTGGGCATGATTTCACTCCTGTTTTTATAAGATTCTGAAGGACTCTGTGGCGGAACATTTTTGCTAAAATACTTTTTTTGGTATGGTTACTTGCCACTACATCAAGATTTATAGGAGCAGTGGTAGCTGAATTCTTATTAATCACTTTCTGTTTCGTTTTACATTTTGATAGAGGAGGCAAAGTTTCTGTACTAGAAGTTTCTTTTGTTTCGCTAAATGACTGCATTAGCTGTTTTGTTTGAACGTTTTGTACAAACTCTGGTAGAGATGGATGCTTATTTTGGACACTTTTATTTTCATTTGCTCTATTTCTGCGTTGCTTTCTACGGACTTGCTTTTTGGTAGGCATACTTTGGGGTCTGTTGAGAAAAAAAGAAGGTATGGGTTGGTCTGTTTTGCAATGTATGTGTGCTGTGTGCATGCATGTATGAGTTTGATGGGAAAGATGTATGTGGTGGTGTGTGAATGTGCATTGGGCAGTTACAATAAGTTGGGGAGGCTATTCTTCTGTTTGTATGTTACTACACTGTGGTTCAGATGAGAGTAGAAAGTGAGCTAGTGGTGAGGAGAAGCATTAATAGTAAACGTAATGGTATAAAATTAAAACAGTTTTTTGTTTTGTAGTACTAACATTCTAAGGGTTGAGTATGTTATTTGTGTCCCAAAAAAATGGGGATTTGTGTGCCATTCTGCCTGCTAATCTCTGTTTAATAAATGGGGATTTGTGGGCAGAATGGTTTGGAAATCATTGTTTTTTTTGGTGCGCAAATTACATGAATGAACCACACAGTGTCTTTGAGGAACAGTAAGAATATAAAGGTAGTATTGTACTTACTTTTTTTGTGGAATGAGCAGGTTTCTTCGGATATGTTGTTTGCAGTTTAGATGCTGCTGATTTTCAGGAGAGTGGTCTTCAGTGCAATTGTAAAAGGAAGAAGTTAGTAATTTTGTGTATTTACAGCACTGATGTTAATGTACACGCTGATTTGTATGTTTTTGTGGAAGTATGCTTGTTTGATATCTGAACATAGTGTATGCATGCATTTCATTTCACTATGTGCAGCCTTTATATGTTATTTACAGTATTTTAGTTCAACATGCTTCGCAAATGAGTAGAATTTTAAGTTCATGAAATTCACTTGTTTTTTTACAGCTGTGTTATAGATAGCAGAGAGGTTTGGAAGTGATAGTTCATTATAGTAGATGGGAAAAATTTGAATAATTTCATATTATAACTAGATATGCGAACAATCGGGAGCACCTGAGAGGGAGATTTCACCACAGCAATCAGAACATTTATTTTTCTCATATGATTGCATTGGGATTAGCATTAATTTAGGCGGGAGACAGTAAAAAATGGTGACATTTTTCAATGAAAAATCAAGTTTTGCGCATAAATCGGGAGGGTTGGCATGTATGTATAGGTTATGCGGGAGACAGTTAAAAATAGTGCGATTATTCAAAGAAAAATCGGGAGTCTCGCACTTAAATTGGGAGCGTTGGCATGTATGTATTGGCTATGCAGATTTAGTGGCATTACTATGTTTATATGGAATCATAAGAGTTGTACATGTACTCTGAATAAAATATTCATACCTGTACTTTGTAATCATGCATGTGGATATGCATGGAGCTGTAAGTAGAAATCTTCGAGACTTGTACAGTAGTTTTTGTAGTAGGTGCTTTCCAATGATATGAGACTTGTATTCAGAGTGATCAACAGTACATTTGAAGTGTGGAACTCTGATGATGGAGTTAGACGTAGAGGTCTTGGATGTGATTGGTGGATGGTTGTGTGACTGCTTAGCTGTATCCAATGAGGGAATGGACCCAAGAGTGATGTGGAAAGGGTAGAAGGGCTGGGTAAGAGTTACATGCCACGCGGACACCGCGGCTGTCCGCGGGTATGGCGTGCCACATACAGGGTTTTCCAGCAAATCCAGCATTGCAAGGGGACTGTAGGGATCAGCCAATCAGATGTTGACGTTGCGTGTAAGAGATTGTGTGTAGTGAAGATGGCAGAGGTGGAGAAAGTCAGGGTGTTGGTGCTCGGAGAAATGTTTGTCCATGGTTTACAGCAGTATTCTCAATGCAGGCATGTGGCAAACAATTTTGATGTTAGAGGAGTGGATTTGGTGTGGAGCGCTGTGACTGACTGCAATGTAGAGGCAATTCTCAAAGTTTGTAGAGATATGCGTAGGATGAACAGTCCCCATGTGGTAGTTTTGCACTATGGTGATTTCCATTTGGGCTACTTGAGTTCCCCTACTTTGTTGGCAGATTTGGAAAAGTTGGTTCAAGCAGTAATCAACATTCTTCCAAATGTGAAAGTAATTTTTTCCGGATTACTACCTAGAGCAATATGGCACAACAATTCTATTTTTTGTCCTCACCAAAACATTGCTAGGTGTGCAATCAATCGAGGCATGCGTGCTTTCATGCTAAGAGCTGGTATGTTTTTCTGTAACAACGAGAATATTGTTTTGAGTAATGCTGCTTATTTTGAAGCAGATGGTGTTTCTTTATCTTTTTTGGGAAATGCCATGTTCTTTTGGAATGTAAGGGTTGCTTTGGAACAGGTTATGTGAAGATTTTAGTTGTAAAATAAGAAGAAAAAACCCCCCAAAAAATACAAAATAACAGCTGTCTGCCAGGCATCTGAAAGAAACCCCAAAAAACAGCTCTTTCCAGAGCCCACCTTAAAGGGGAAATGGGAAACACTATTTAAATGTACATTCACCACGCTCAGATCTTCTACATGTCCGCGGAAATGGCGGTAGTCTGCGGACAGTGCGTATTACATACGGGCATTCTGGGGTGGAGATGCATGCAAATGCAAATGAGCAGAGCTAGGGATTGGTCGGTAAAGTTTAGTGGGTGTGTTGTGTAAGGAGAGATTTAGTGAGGACGTATTTTTCCTGAGAGAAGAACAGATAGCTATGGCTGTGTGTTTTCGAAAACAGATCATCTGGATTTTGGGAGACCATGGATACATTGGTTGGGGTTGCATGCAGAACTTTGTGGTGTATCTGCAGATCTTGGTTTCCCTCATGTGGAAGTGTACTGGCATGGAGTGTGTGGAATGAAGTGGCTGGACTTGGTACCGCTCTGTGCTACTTTACAGACAGAGCGTCACCCTGACATAATTATAATTCATTGTGGAGGGAACAGTTTAGGACATGTGTCTGGAATTTCTTTGCAATTTACAATGAAAGAAGGACTTGAGAAGGTCATGGACATGTTTACAAATTTCCAAGTAACTTTTTCTCGTATTGCGCAAAGACAAATATGGCTGCGTTCTTCTTCATTTGGCCCACAAATGGAGAAAGCGAGGCGCAATGTCAATAAGGCTGTTTGTGCCTTTCTAAGAGATGTTGGCATGTCCTCTTCTCACAATGAAAATATTATGTTTCGTAGCACATTCATTTTTCGCAGAGATGGAGTATATTTTACATATGCTGGCAATCAGATTTTTCTTAGAAATGTACAAAATGCATTGCGACCTCTTTTGGAATTATAGTCATCTATTTTGCATTAGATGGTGACGAATCCAAGTTTTTCAAACACACAAAACACCACCAAAAGGCTCTTTTCAGAGCCACCACTTACTCCCAGAGAAAATTGCATTGGTTTTGCCAGGGCAGCACCCCAAAATTTTATCTGTCCTAAGACTGTCCGTGGACTTTTAAAAAATGCGCAAGGACCTGCACTGTTTATTTGATAGTTTTATTTTTAAACTGAGAAAGGCAGCTCTGAAAAGAGCCTTTTTTTGGGGGGATTTTTGTTGTTTTATATTTTTTAGGATTTTTTACACACGACACACTAGGAGAGGAGGGGAAAGGAGGGTAAGGAAGGGACACCAACCATAGGGATAAGGAAGAGCAGGTGGAGAGAGGAAGATGTAGAGTGGGCCTTATTTAGGTAGGTAGCAGGTCTTCTGGTGGTCCGTGACCGTAGTCTCGAAAGCACTTCGAAGACTCTCCCCCCTGCAGAGTACTGCGTCACAGTACATACACAATATTGTGACCCTCGAAAGGTAATCAACAGCATCGCAAATGGCCTGTGAAGCAGCTGGAGGGATGCGCTCTCCCTCAGGAGTGTCTCGTGGTGAGAGGAGAGGAAACGGAGGATGCTGTGGAGGAACTCAACCTACTACGTTCATCACAAGGTACAACCTTGAGAATATCCGCACCGTGGAACGAAGTTAGGTGTCGCTTCATGGATGTTGTACCAAAGCTGTATGCACCACGTCTCCCATGACTCAGCACTAATTCGCACTGGTTACAGGTGACCTTGTCCACATGTGCTTTTGGTATGTTACCATAAACGGTAAACAACCGCCACACCCAAGACTCCCGGCGAGTGCTGGTAGTAGGGCGTTCCTCCACCTCATTCTCTTCATCCTATTCATCCTCGTTCTCTACATCCTCACGCATGTTCCCCTCTGCAGGCCCTTGGGGAGGTGGTGGTGGTGGAGGGTTTAGGGGTGGTGCTGAGGCTGATGTAACAACAGCAGCCATGGATGCCATTAGGGTTGAAGAGGTAATCTCAGCTAGAGCACTAAAGGCAACAACAGTCAATCTGCAATAGCCAGAAGTACAATGAAGATCAGCTCTGGGGTGTGGCTTTTTATAGGGGTGGAGGGGTGCGCTTTGAGAACATATCGAACACTCAAAAGCGTTCAAAAAGTTACAAAAAATATGTGGAAAGCCAGGGCCATTGTTTGGGACATGTGAAATGGTGATTTTTTACTCTAGGATTTTGGATTGTCTGAATAAGTTCTTTTAAAATGTTGGGCATCCAAACAGAGTCCGCAAATTAGGACATAGGCTCAGCGTGGGTGCGGTCACATGATGACGTTGGGAACACGTCCGCGAAGGGAACGGGTGTCCGCAGGACAGCAAATGTGCAGGAGCGGTCGTGCGCATGCGTGCAGGTGTTCTACGGACAGTTTTCGGGTCCTGTAACTAATTAAAAGTGCGACACAAGTGAGACGGACAGTTACGGACAGGTGCGATGTTCGCAGGACTTTTGGGTATGGTGCGCATGTGCATAGATGTTCTGCAGACTGTACGGCCAGGTATAGTGTCCTTAGGACACCTCCATTTTCTTTGACTACGGACATCCCGTACACCGCGCCTGTTCTACGGACAGTTCCATCATGGTTGCGAACGGTACGGACAGCTACACTGGCATTTTGTTTATTTACGGACAACCCGCACACCTGGTGTGTTCCAAGAATAGTTTCATCTTGGTTGTGAACGATGGGGAGAGGTATAGTGTCCTCAGGACACTTCCATTTTGTTGATTTACGGACATCCCGGACAGCTGGTGTGTGCTAAGAACAGTTCCATCTTGGTTGCGAACGGTACGGAGAGGTGTAGTGTCCCGAGGACATCCACATTTTGTTAATTACGGACAGGCCAGACCGGCACGCTGTCCATGGACATTTTAACTGCTTTTAAAAATTAAAAAAAAGACACAAAGAATTTCATTACAAGAAACATAACAAGAAACATAACATTTTTTTATTTATATACATATACAAATATTATGAAAGAGAGGGGGAAGCAGAGACTGATACAAAAATACAGGAATTAGGGGTTTGGAGAGGATGGATGGGAGGGGATAAAGGGATGGAAATCTCATCAAAACGTTTATTTTGTTGTTCACAGTTTGGGGATAATTCACTGGGACATGGAGAGGGGGCACAGGTACAGGTGGGACAATGGTACTTCATTTCTTCTTTTATGTGGTCCTCCACTAACTGTTTCAAACTATTGAAATTTTCCTTAAGAATGTCTACTTTCTGTTCAATGCGTTCTCTTTTCCATTGTGTCTTTTTGAGTCACATTTTCAATCTTTCTATGGTCTGTAAAACATAAGCATAAACATATATATATGTTAAGTACACAGTAGGTAATGATTATTAATTTCCTTGTATAGACAAGTGTCTACCATTATTATCACTGTCTTCAGATATTTCCTCATGTGGAAAATTTTCTTCCAGCCACTCCAAAGTACTGCACATTTCTGTGTGAAAAACAAAAATGTATTAATTATACTGTATCTCACACAAAAAGTAGAGCAATATATATAAAAATGAAGTTTACTTACTAGTTTCTGGTAGGTTGTATTCGTTGTGTTGTGTAGGTCTACTGTTGCTTCTAGCTCTACAGTTTCTGTGAGGTAATTATGTTGGAGGTATATCTTTTTTGTTATGATATAATCCATTTTATTACATATCGTATTTCAATGGCTGGTTGATGTGTTAAATATGTAGGTTCCACTGCTTATTTATTAATATATATAATGTGTATATGTGCTGCTTTTTCAACTTGTGTAGTGTTTATATGGTATGATAGAACAATTACCCCCTGCATGTTTGGGTAGTGTTGATGTCATCCGTGACCGTCCGCGGACATCAACATCATCATTAGCTGGGTGTTCGGTATGCTCTAAGTTAATTGTATATAAAGTTAGGGAACCCTAGTACACATCTATCAAATGTACACTATGAAAATGTATATTCAGTAAAAAAAAAACTTTGTTAAAGAGATGTTATGGTTAATTTGCGCTACTAAAACCCAATGAAATTCAGTAAAAAAACTTTGTTAAAGAGATGTTATGGTTCCAAGTAAAAGCGAAAAACCCTTGAAATTCGCCAGTTATGGTAAGCTAGGCAACCATAACTCGCGCCACAGGGCTGCCTCTGAACTGGTTGACCTCATTCCTCTCCAATCGATTTACCCAAGTCCAACTGGGCCTTTTCTCTCCCCTATCACACTCTCCACCTGCGGCTTCCCTCAGTGCTCTGTCGTCTTGCTGTTGCTCTTCAACATCTACCTCGCCCCTCTGGCTCCCTGATCTCCTCCTTCTCTCCTCACTTCCAGTGTTATGCAGACAACACGCAGCTTTCCTTCAAGCTTTCTTCCACTGCCTCATCTTCCTCCTCTCTCATCCTAGACTGTCTGAATGCTATTCAGGCATACTGTGCTTCCAATGATCTCTGCCTTAATGTCAGTTAGGCTGAGATCCTTCTAATTGGGACCCGACCTTCCTCCTTTCTTCCTACCCGCTGGCTGCCTTCTATGGGTCCCCTCCCCTACCCTTTTGTGAGCCAAAAATCTGTTGTGTCATCTTTGACTCCTCTCTATCCTTCTCTACTCAAATCACAAGCCTTGCTAAGAAGGCCCACTATCAGCATTCTCCCTTTCCTCACCTTCCCCCAGAAACTCATTGTCTCCAGAGCTTTGGTCCTCTCTAGGCTGTACTACTGCAACAACCTCTTCCTTCATTTTCCTTTATCCCCCCTTCAACTAATCCATAATAGGACAGCAAGACTTATCTTTGTCCTCAAGCCCAGGGACCCCATCTCTCCATCCCTAAAATCTCTTCACTGGCTTCCGGTTGCTGCTCGGTTCAAATTCAGGACCCTCTGCATCATCCACAAGGCTTTCTGGGGGGACCTGGGACCCACTACATCCAACTCTCCCTCCCTAAAAGCCTTCCTGCTTGAGCCCTTCAGTCTTCTAGCTCCAACTCTCTGCAGATCAGACGGCCCTCTAAGCAGAGAGTGGCAGGTAGATCTCTCTCCTCCACAGGAGCATCCCGCTGGAATGGTATTGCTCCCCCTCTCAGGCTTAAACTGGATCTCCTTAAGTTCGAGAACCTCCTCGAGACCCTTCTTTTCTCTTCTTCCTTCCCTCTCACCCCTGTCTGCCGTAGTGAATGGATGCCTGTTTCCCTCTGAGTTCTGCAGTGCACCAGTCCCCCGCACCCAGTCCACCCCCACTCCTCGCACTTCACATGTGGGCCATCACCCCTTGCACCTCAGCCAATCCCTGGAACTTGCCGTTCCAGCATCCCCTTAGCACTCGCCTAGCACCATTATTGCTATCTTTCTCCCTTGTCCTCCCCTTTTTAGTCCTGTGGCACCTTGAAACACCATGATGTTGTATAGGTGCCTTACAAATATCCAATAAACAAATAAATAAATAAATAAAATAACCTCCTATAAGAAATTAATTGATATGGTTACACTAGCATTTGAAAATGTGCTTTGCTTAGTAAGACAAGTGTAACAAGTAAGACAAGTGTTCTTATTATGACAAAAATGTATACTTAGGGCCCGATTCATGAAAATGTGCGCAGAAATCCTGCAAGGGCCGCGTGCCGAGAAGGTCACTGTGTGGGCCTCCGCACAGAAAGAAAAATGTGCGCCCTGAGTATTTATGGAATTTACAGAGCAAAGTAACCATATTCGCAAGTCGCGCCTGGAATGCCCCTGACACGCCCACACGCAAAGCATAAAAACCCAGAACAGCTACCTTTGCGCGCTCCCCTGGGCACAAATACACACACCCTTCGAACAGTGCATGAGGTCCCCCTTTAAGCAGGCCTGCGACTCGGGAACCCGGGGATGTGTCCCCGGTAACTGTATCTGGCATGCCGACAACATGCGTATAGAAAATGGTAACTCCAATAACTCAGGAAATCTGTGTGGGAACCCCCATAAAACGTTCCTGCATCCTACTACACCGCTTACGCACACCCCTAATTTACATCGTAATCCCGATTAAGTACACGCACCACAAAATCCGACATGCAACCCCAACTGGGTGCTGCAAATCCTACGCGCAGGTGTACTTACGCCTACCTTTGAGTGCCAGATCATATGAAGGACTTGCGTGGCCTTTTCCCAGCTGAGACGTTGCACAATTGAGTCCATGAATACGTCTTGTTCCACACAATTGTGGGTGTGCGAGGGACTGCCTGCAGGACGTCCCTCGGAACGCCCACTTTTTCGCAAGTTCTTCCCCTTTTTGGCATTCTGCCCCCTTCACAGCCCTCTGCGCAAGGCACTCTCTGCTTGGAGTCTAGCGCAAGGCCTTCAATGGCTCGAACAGACGTGCCAAGCCAGCGCGAACTCCACACAAGTCCAGGAAAAGTATTGCACATTCGATTCCATAAATCAACAAAGGCGGATTTGCGTGCAGTTGCGTGTGCAAGTACCCTATTTTCCACTCAAATAATTCCATGAATCGGGCCCTTAAAGTGATAACTTGAAATGAACATTGTGCAATTTAAAAAAAAGTTAGCGTACAGAGTTAATATGCACACAATATTTTCTCACAATTCGTCCTTCCTTATTGCAAAGGGTATTGCTCAGATTAAAACTGATTATCTGTTCTTTAATCAAGGATTAATTTGGCATGCTGGCCACTGATCCAGTGCATTTTTACAATATGCACAAACACTTATAATTGAAAGCAAATAGAAAATAAACATAATTGTAGACTTGGCAGCATGGTCCACTGGTCCCTTACAAGGCCTGTCATTATTCCAGTCCCCACCAAAGAAGAGCCTGTGCGCTTCCCCTTTACCTCCCCCTGTACAGAAAATGCTTCATCAGTGGGATGTTGACATTCCTGTAGAAGACACTCAATGATCATGTATATCTCCATTTAACAGACCTGTCCCTTCCTCAGGTGATGCCTCTGCTATTGCTGCTCTCATTCTACTTTTGCTCGGGTTAATTGCCAGGCCTACTTCATTTTTCTTGAGCGGACTTACAGGCAAATTCCCTCTGAGGGCACGGTGTCTTGATTCTCTTGTCGTCTTTAAGTGACAGGCCTTGCCCCTGTTCACTCTCTCCCTCTGAGCATTTCCTTTCCCCATCTTCCTCTGTGTCTCAAGTCGTCTCTTTTCCTCTTTCTTCCTCCCCTCTACAGACGTCCTCTCCCTGTTCCCTGACCCGATACAACATGTTGCACTCTTTCTTCCCATGTTATTCTTTGTATCTCTTCAGATGTCTTCCTCTTCATTTCCCTTGTCCAGGGTTCTCACTCCTAGGGCCGTTATCTTTCTCTGTAGCTCATCTGATTTCTGGAAACTGATCTTCTTTTCTTTGTGATGTTGCCAACCTCTTTCCAACCCATCCTGGTCCCTGTTTGCTCTCCTATTTAATTCTCTCCACCTCTTTTCCTCTTCTTTGACACCCTAGCAAGCGTCTTCTCGTGTCTCATTTTCTATAGTATTTCTCTGATAGGGTTACAATTTCTACCACCTCACTGTTGTGCCGTCTGTCTCTCGTGCCTTGCCTTCCTCTAGTTCTTTCTTTTCCTGCTTCTTCAGCTATGTCATCTGTTTATTACATTTATATGAAATCACAATCTGTGGAAAAATGTGTGGAAATCTGCATTAATAGTTATCACATTTCTCTGTGAAAGGGCACAGCTATGAGTGAAAACTGAACAACTATATACCAGGGAGGCATGTGAATGTTGTGAAAGCATTTTAGGGAGTCATACTGGTAAAGATTGCATTCTAGTTAGTAATGTGAATGCAACTAATTGACTGTGGTTCACGATTGCATGCTCGTAGTTAGTGTAGCTGAACTGTTGGTGTGTGCATAGTACCATGATAGGGTGGCGTGCATATGCAATTGCTGTACATTCGTGTCTGCCTATAAAAGTGTCATGTTAGTCTATCCTGAGCCACCAGTAACTTTCCATGATTATCCACGTGTTTGAATGGCAACCCGAGTGGCCTTCATGGACCAGGTCAACAAACCTGTTTCTCAAATCTTCCTGGGGAATTGGCCTATCACCTCTAACTAGGCCCCATTCACTGTCAGCCAATTCCCCACTACATGCAAGATACAAGTCACCAAATGGTGCTGGTCTGAGACCATCAGTAGCTCTCTTTAGCTGCCTGGAGTCGGCAGAAGCTAGCTCCCAGGCAGCTGATTTGCATGGCCCATTGCGGAGACTGGCGACATTTCCAGCCATGAGCTGCCATAGAACGTCCATGGCGCTATACAAAGCAAGTCTGCACGTCCTTGTAGACCTGTTGACCAGCCTTTGACAATATAATTCTTGATGTTCTGTTTAGTTTTTCCAGGAACGTAAGGCTGAGTAGCAGGTCCATTAAGTTTGAGTAACCATACACAATTCTGAAAAATGATCATTCCAGGAAAATAACCGAAGATAAAAGGAAGAAAGCTGGCTGATGCCAATTAGGATACTTTTATGTTTCCTCATTCAGGGGGCGAGGGGAAATTCACCAATGCCTACGGAGGAGGAAAGTGGGCGATTCTATCATTAGGATTGGGGTTGACCTATGGAACACTATTGAGCCTTATAAAGAATGGCCGGATAGCTGCAGTGAGTTGTTGCTCTAGCTTAAAAAGGATGTGAACTTGAGTTATGCTGAGAATCCTCATAAGCATTTGATCGTCAGAGGTGCAAGGAAATTGGAAAGACTCTGTGGCATCTGGTTTCCACTTCCTCTCCCTGAATATATATGTGCCTGGATGTCTGATGTCAGAGTGTGTGGCCTCATGTATGGAATGTGCGTGCAGGTAGAATGCCTCTACCCTTGGTGTTTCATTAGTGACCATTTAGGGGGGTTACCTGGTTGCAGGGCAATGGTTGGCCCTTCTACATGCATTCTGATCTTGTGTACTCTTCAACTAAATAAAGGAACGTACCTGCGCCTCTGGTACCTTCACTGGCGACGAGGATGGAGTGGGCATGGGTCTCAGTTTCCTCCGTGAAGTGACTTTGGTTGGTCAGGACCTCGGTTCGACCCCAGAATGCTAGGCAGTAAAGGTGATGCAGTGGGTGGGTGGCCCGACGTCTGCTTATGTGGTACGAGTGAACGCATGGGGCACACTGAGTGCCCCAGGAAAGAGAGGAATGTGAGCACAGCCGCCATCCGACACACGATGACCATACACTTGCCCTGATGAATTCGCACTTAAGAGAGGAAGTGAAATCATTGGTAAGTTAGGTCTGCATGCTTAAGAACTGATAGTGGCTCCAATTCTACATTCAGGATCGGGGGCTGAAATGTGATGGAGCCTTCTATTAGGTCTTTAGGATGCTCATAAGGTCTTAGCTCGGGTAGTGCAACAGTTTAAATTCATAGAATGTGCGATGCTTTAACACTTGTGACCACAGGGAGCCAAGAGTCAGAGATTTCTAGCGAACCATATAATTGACATTACAGCCATGACCTTTCCTTCCAAACACACCCTAGTCTAGCAGGAAGTATGAACCTAAGAATGAGCAAGCCAATAGCAATGGGCCTTTGCATAGGTGTAGTAATCAGTTGAGAATGTAGAGGTTTACTTATAATTTGGTTTCCCCTCCCACACATGGACGGATTGGGCTACAGCAGAACACATGCCAATGGTGTTGAAGTGCCATGTTGGCTACCATACATTGAATTATAAACCTTTCTTCCACAGATGGACGTATTCAGACATAACGTCAACCATTCTCATCTCATTGGATTAAATTCAAGACTCTTCCATTGTTCACAAGGCTTTCTGGGGCCTGGGTCCCCAATACCTTCAACTCTCCTTCCGTAAATACCTTCCTAGTCGAGCCCTTCACTCCTCCACCTTCAACTCCCTCAGGGTCAGTCGCTTCTAAAGCAACGATTTGGGGGTAGATCTCTTTCCTTGGCTGGGGCCTCAATCTGGAACAGCCTCCCTGCCTCCCTGAAACTTGAGGAGAATTATCTCTGGTTCGGAAGCACTTCAAGACCTCCCTCTTTGCTTCTGCCTTCGCTCCTCCTCTCCCCTGCTGATCTGTTATGCTTCAGCACCGGGCACCTGGTTACCCTCTGATTTTCAGACCCAGGTCCCTGCCCACCCAGACACTCACCCGCACTACCTCCTGGCAACCTTTGCACTTGGGTCTGTATCTGTAACCCTACAGTCCCCTTACCTGCATTTATCAGACACCCCTTGTCTGCGCCTTAACCTTGCACTTGCCACCTTGCTGGCTGCACTACCATTTGTTGTTGTTTTATCCCTTGCTCAGCACTTTCCACTCCTCCCCCTCCCTTGCACTTTTGCCCTTCCGTCTCCCTTGCACTTGCGCGTTCTCGATGTCACTGGGCCTAGTAAGATTGTTTTGTCCTGCCTTGTTCTCCTCCCTTGTCTCGTCACGCTCTGAAACACGTGTGTATGAGCACGATACGAATAAAATATCACATCGAGCAACCAGGGCACAACGTGTATGTTGCTAATGTACCCTCAGGTGTGTCTCGGGCTTCATGCTCTGTCTTTTGTCTTTTTGTGCCCCCTGATGCCTGCGGGCTTCGCCGCAATATAAAGAAATAAATAACTAAACAGCCAGAAGATCTTGAGTGAGGTGTACATTTAAGTTGTTCTGCAATTGTAGTTCATGTGTGTGCTTTTCTCTTTGTCGGCCCATATTACCTGATGTTCGCGAGGCAATGCATGTTCATGTGCAATGGGTGTTACCTGTAACTCAGCATGAACGGATATTCGTAGTTAAGTGTGACTAGATCACTGATATTCACATTTTTGTATACTGAGTCCCCCCCACCTTAGGAAAAATAGTTGTTGAGCCCACCTTTGAGTAAAATAGTGCTGCCATGCCCCCAGATGCCATATCTGCTTTTATTTTCTAGTAAAAGCAAACATTGCGCTATCCTTTTGAAGGGACTTGCACCCCCTTGCCACCCTTTGGGGCCCCTAAGGGGCAGCACCACAGTTTGAAGACCACTTGACTAAATACTAACACAGAGACAAGTGAGTGATGCCATGTCGGCTACAGATGTTCTACCTGACTGGTGAATTGTTGAGGGCACAAGTGCTGCCCATAATCAAAAAGAAAAAAAGATGAACCAGCAGCAAGGCATTGCAGGCTGATAATAGGGCATATTATGACAAGAAGTGTCCTACCACATACAGGTCCTACATGCATTAGTCCTGCTTGTTTCTGAGTCTGATGTGCTGAGGTGTTTTAATCCCCCTCTCCTTCGGGATAATAGGGCAACATGGCATTGCAAGTTGACAATAGGGCAACAAGGCACTGTACGTTAGTAATATGGCAACAAGGTGTTGCAGATTTGATAATATGGCAACAAGGCGGTGCTGAGAAGTGACCGTGGCAACGAGGCATTGCAAATTGACAATATGAAAAGAAGGCATTGCAATGTGAAATAATGGCAGCAAGGCATTGCAGTGTGCATGGTGTAGCAGTAGAGACTTGCAGGCTGCAAGTATGCCAACAAGTTGTTGCAGTGTGGAAAATATAGCAACAAGTTATTGCAGTGTGGAAATAATGCAATAGGACATTTCAGAGAGAAGTTACAAAAGAGGACATAGCAAGTCGATAATATGGCCAAAAGGTGTTGCAGAAAGGTAATGTTAACAACAAACAAAACAAGACCAGGCAAACCATCCCCAGTGCTGTATGTTTCTTGCGGATTGCTCCACTGCTTATTCACATCAATAATAAAGCGTTAGCCCTTATATATGTAGTGTCCTTTGATAGTTGATACACATCTGGAATACACATTCAGCAGGAAGCAGAAGAATAAATCCAATGCATTTCAGACTGTTCAAGTCCTTCAGGGCATGTATTATACCAGTCTCCTTCCTAGAATCTCCAGTGTTGTCCAATGGATATTACGCTTACGTGTATTCCTACCAATTTAGTGTAGAACCTTAGTTTTAAAAGCACAAAATATAGGTCCTACACTACATCCTGGACGTGTCATCTTGGAAAAGTTCTCTTTTATGCTTTTACCCCTACAAAGCTCCAGAAAATCTTCCCCAAGATGTTTCCAAGCTTAGTCTTCAAGATGGTTCTTCCAGATGATTCCTAAAGATGATTCTTCACCATGAGGCTCCAAGATGAGTCTCAAAGATGACTCAATTAACGGTGGGTTTTACGGCCTTAGATAGTGACTTTGCTAAACGGGATGGGTGCATTCCGGCCTTCTGTAAGGGGCCAATTCTTGATGTTGTAACATGGGGTTATTCCTTGTGTTGTCAGCTCCCACAGTGCATGTCCTGCAGGATGATAAGAGGGGTCTTAGGAAGTAAGTGGGGTCTGGAAAATCTAAGATTGCTGGCCTCTTCTCCAGTCCACTCCCAGCTACATTTTCCTTCCCCTATCACCTGTCTGCATCAAGCCAAAAGGACTCCAGTAATTATCTCATTAGTCTGACTTCTCCTTCATGTTGGAGAGGCACTTTTCAAGCTCTCAGCTACGACCACGCCCCAGAACAGGTATATGTCCTGTTCAATTGGGAGAGTTGCCAAGTTTCCAAGCAGAGGACAACGAGCATCCTGTGCATGGCCTAGCATACGTTGCAGGTGAAACCTCCAGTCCATGAGCAATACAGGAGTGGAACTACAGCTGCAGACCCAGTGGAAATTGAGTTGAAATTATAAATATCAGATTGTGTTTTGGCAATTGTTACTGTACTTCCTATATCTAGCCTCAATATATTTATCTTTAGCCAAAGCTCTACCACCAGACAAATGATGTTATGAAGGTGTGATGCCTTATGGAGGGACAGGGCCTCCTAATTCTTGTCCTACCACTTCTCTGTGTGTGTTTTCTCTATGTTTTCTGCCACTACGGTCCAGCCGGGGCCTCTGGAAGTGGCGCTCTTCTTGGATTCCTTTTGGTGAACAACACTCATGTTATACCCTTGTGGCTCCCATGGATGGGGTACACCATTTTACCTCTTATGTGTGTTTTGGGCACTTGTGTGTTGCCCACAGAGCAGGGTATGGGCTGGTGGCAGCTACATGCTGACTTGGCAGTGGCCCTGAGTGTCCTCCATTATTTGACACCCAAACCCTGCCATAGGAATCAGTGAATACCTGACAGAAGGCAAGATGGCCCCTGTGGCCTCTTGGTTTCTAGTGCCATTTACCTTGTTCCCCAAAGTCCTGGGAAGCCCTGTCTCTGTTCTCTTCCTCCTGAATGGCTGTTGGGTGGAAACACCATATGTGTCTATGTTCCCTTTCCTCCTGACTGGCTGTTGGGTGGAAATAGCACATATGCTTTTGGGGCTGCCTCCTGTCAGACTGACTGGAGTCTTCCCAGGGGCTATGTGTTGTGGGTACACCCTACGGTTGGGACCTGTATGAATGGAGTCTGAGGTGACCTCGCATTCTGTGTTATGGGTGTCTGGTCTCTGTGTTTGTGACACAATGAATGAGACATCCCTGACTAAAACTGTCATGAATGCAGTGTAGTGTGCTGAACGGTTGGCTACTTACCCCAATCCACATTCTTTGTTATGGGTGCCTGTGTGTACTGAATGGCCTGAATGCTTGTGAGCCTAATTAGCTGCCTGCCTGCATGACTCTTCTTCTGCGTGATTGGCTGACTGAGCCTGGCTCAGCCACAGTGAATGGGGAACAGATGTGTATATCTGGGGACATCTCACTTACCAATTTGTTCAGAAGCTGAAGTCAAAGCTGATGTCAAAGCTGACATTGAAGCTGAAGCAAGAAGAAGCTGTTCCTTGAAGCCCAGCTGGAGGAGACGTCTACTGCTGCATTTTCTTTGTGTAATCCAAAAGCTGTTGTGTTCTTTCAAGGACTGATCCAGAGAGGACCTGCAAAGGAGACCTCTCCCCAAGCTATGAGGGACCATCGTGCAAACTGCAACTCTTCATCCAAAGTGCCCTGGAAGCCAATCCTGTGTGTCTGCCATCTGGAGAAGGGATCTTTGTGAGTGCTTAAGAGGAGTGCCTCGACCTCTTGAGTCGAAGAAGGCCATTGGCATCGCCGAGTGTCTGCAGGTATGTTTTGTGAGCATTGAAAGCTGGTGCTGTCTACTGTCCAGAAGAGGGGGTACCCAGGTAGAGTTCTGCTGTACACCCAGAGCTGCAAAGGTTCCAAACTGCCTAAGCAAATTTCAAGGGACATCCTTGCCATCATTACTGACCACTTTTTCCCACCGTAGTGAGTCCAGAGTCGCTGAGTGAGGAGGAAGGTCCGTAAGTGAGCTTCTGACCATCAGACACTAACGAAGATGTTGTGAGGTTCCAGACTTGGTGGGGCTCTGTGCTCCAGTCCAGTGGTCCAGTCCAGTTTGCCAGAAGTTGTCCAGATGTTCATGCTGCAGCACAGAAGAACCGAAACTGCGATATTCCGAAACCCCGGAACCAAAAGTGAAACCCCAGCACCAAAAGTGACCTATGCACCCGTTGCTGCCAGAAGTCATTGAAGAGTCCCAAGGGCCTTACTCTCATCTGCCAAGCCTTTAAGCAGCCCACAACAAGTTTCATCTTCACAGGACTTCTACAGTCTGAGAGATTGTCGACCAAAGGAGAGCACCGCAAAGAGTAAAACTGCTGCACTACAGGAAGAGTTTGGTTCAATTTTTCTCATGGACACAGAATCCCAGTGGCTCCTTCTTCCAAGTGGGTCCATCCTCAGAGAGAATCATCAAGCGAAACCGAGGAACTTTGCCACTTCTCCTGCCAAGGCACCAAAGGTACTGGATGATGAGAAGCATCTTCTAGCCTCAGGAGTCATCCAAGGGTCCCAGACTCATTTTGGATCCTGTTCTCCTGTGGCTTCTCAGGTACATTGGGGTGGTAGAACCTTTTAAAGACAGCAGAAGGTTATTGAACAATATTGGACTGCGCTGTAAAAGACAAGATAAGTGACTCCCTAACTTTTCCATTACAGGTTGCCCAGGTGGGGGGATCTTCCTCACATAATTGTATATCTAGTATAGAGAAAGCATTCTGTTACTGTTCAAAACTAACTTTCCCTTCCCTATTCTATGCTGATACACCTATCTTAAGAAGGTACATGCCTATTTAAAGCTGTCTCCAGTTACTGAATTCAAGTATTGTGTGGTATCACATAGAGTGTATATATTTGCCTTTCTTTGAATAAGTATTTCCAAGTACAAAGAGTTATTTTTAAATGTATATATATATTCCTGAATCTTATTTTATATAAAGGAGCTGTGTTATCACCTAACATAGTGTGTGGACATTCCTTTGTGGGGGTTTTGGGGAAACATTGGGGGTCATTACGAGTTTGGAGGCAGCCATGGTGCTATTAGCACCATGGCTGCCTCCAAAGTCGTGTCCGGATTCTCTGAATGTGGACTTACCGGGTCATTCCAACCTTGGAGGACCCGGTAAGTCCCCATTAAAAAACCCCTTCCCCATTCCCATTCGAGCCCCCATAGGCCTCAATGGGAATGGGGAGCGAGCTAATAACGGGTCCGTAAATTACGGGCCGTTATTAGCTCCCTGGTCCCTTAGCGGCTCCCGCTAAGGAGGGCTGGTTTTACCAGCCAGCCTTAGTGGGACCCGCTATAGGACCTCAGAATGCAGCGGTAAGGGGTTAACGCCACTGGCATCCTTACCGGTGCTGTTAACCCCTTACCGCCGCACTCGTAATGACCCCCATTGTACTTAAGAACCAGCCTGCATCACCTCCTGAAAGCTTAAGCCTGGCTGCTTGTCCATTTCTACCAATTAGAGAGCCTTGGATGGTGTGTTCTGTGTCTTTACCCTAACATATAGGGGGCAGAAGTACAGATACCCCCCTCCAGTCTATACAGCAGGTAAAGGCATTTTGAAGGTGGGTGCTTTTAGTTTGAAGGCAGCGCATGGCATTGAAAGGAATTTGGTTCCAGTAGGCTGTTTAGGAAGTCACATCTTACTCCATAGCTGCATGTTTGCCAAATCACATTGCAGCTCCTGGTGTGCCAGTAGACAGGGTCCAGCAAAGTACACATGTGTAAACTATACTTTTCCATGCAAAAGGGCAATATCCCGACTACAATGGGGACTAGGAAGTAACAGTGCTAAACACAACAAAACTGTTCCCACCAGGAATGATCATAAAATGTCAGTTACTTAATTGAAATTGACTTCATTTTGGCACTTGCTGTGAGAACATATTTCATTAATGATGTACTAGCAATAACCCTATCTCACACAAAAGAACATGTCATTTTGATGAAGATCAAATAATGTCTAGTTTATATGACACAATGGGTCTCATCACAAGTTTGGAGGTAGCCTTGCCGATAAAACAATTACCGGGTCATTACTGCCCCGCCGAACCCAGTAATGGCCCATTTGTGGGTGCCGGAATGAAATGCTCCCCATTCCCATTTGAGCCCCATAGGGCTTAATGGGAATGGGGAGGTTGGATGCACCGGCACCATTCAGAATTGTGCCAATGCATCCGACATGCTCTGCTCGCGGGTGCCGGTACGCAGGACAGACCTGGTGTGCGGGAAGGCACCCACGAACAGAACTCGTAGTTTGCCGGTCCAGTAACTACGGTACCACAATCTTACCGGTACCGTTGTTACCAGACTGGCAAACTTATAATGATGCCCAATGTAATAAATAAAACATTATTTCAGAAGACTAATATATACAAGGAATAAATAAACCACAGACATACATAATACATGAATATACAAATAAAAAAGAAAATAAAACCTAAAAATCAAAAACTAAATTACACACAAGTCAGTCAGGGAGCAGGTATAAATAACACAGGTAGCCTACTCATAATCTAAGAGGATCAGAATCACTGAGATACTAATTGCAAGGAATCAAAATCACCAAGGTCTATGCTAGGTATTGCGTTGCCAATCATTACTGTGTGTCCATCTTAGATACCTTATGGACTAGGATGCATTCCAAAAGTTTTGGTTGGAATACAATTATCACCACCTTCATCAGGACAGAACATATAAATGGCCCTGAGATCAATAATAATGAAAACGTTCAAGACACAATTTATTACAATACATAATCAAAAGAACATAGGGTTATGGATTCTCCCAGTGCCTACATTGGGAGACTAACCATCACTCGACAACAACCAACCAGTGTAGGTCACAAATATGTATCAGTGATGGAGCCAACAAACCAGGAAGCTGCAACAGACTGTGTGCCGAAACGTCTGTGGTGATGAATGAACCCAGAAAGGAAAACAAACAGAAGCCCTAAAGATGAAAGAAGCCCCACATGCAGGCCCATTATGTAGATAAACTGGGTCTTACCCTAGGGCATAAAGTGACTACAAGCATTTACCTAGGCCTGAGACTACAACAGGTGGAACATTCAAATGTAGAAACCTGTGGGAAGAGAGGTAGAAGGGCGCATTAGACCACTGCATTCAATACTTTTCAGCATGGGGCATTTTAAAAGTGAGACCTGCTTAGCAGTGCCCTCTTTCTGGGAGAGAAAACCACCATTTCTAATAATAAAAATCAGAAAAGCTCTCGATTGCACACACTCGCAGAAGGCATTCGGTCACACTCGTGATAGCCCTTTCGGGGGTACTAGGCTTAATTAATGTATAAAATACATAGATAACACCTACCTAAATGTTTATGACTTGTTTCTCTTTGTTAAAGGGTCTTCAGTGTCATCTTTGTGTACTGTTAGTAGTATTTCTATGGACTTGTTTATACAATAGCAAGTGCATGTTTTTTGTTGACCTAGTGTGGCACATGGCATACTAGTGGGTGATAGCAAGGCCCCAGGCCTCATTGTTGTATGGGGCCTTTGGTTAATAAACACAGTAATTTAATGTGTGTGTCGGGGAGAATGTATACCCGGCCCGCTATTCTGGTCTTTATAGCATGGATTGCTCTCATTACCTTTTCCTTGTGGCACATCCTATGGTATTTAATATCAGCCAAGCGATTCCTGATCCGGCTCTTTGTGCAGGCTCAGCTGGGCTCTTTCACAATGCCTATGCTCACTCTCTAGCACAACACCTGTGGCTAGTGCCGGCCTTGGGGCAGGGCCGTCCTGGGCGACCGCTCGGGGCACCTCATTAGCCCCCTGCCACTCAAGCTCGGGTGAGTCTTTCAATGGCTCCCAGAGCTAGCATGGTGGGTGAAGGCGCAGCCGGCACCCTATTCTAATGAAATGCACCCCGCTAGCCTGCTTCTCCTGGGCACGCGAGCAGGAGAGCGGGGTCATTTTTATTACGATACAGCGCGGCTGTCAAACCAGCATGGAACAGCAGCGCCATGCGGATTTGACAACCGCGCTGTATTGAAGGGCTTAACTCCCCGCTCCTGCATGCGACTCAATTAAATAGAGCAATAAAACATTTGGCTGTCCCTTCTCACTGCCCCCCACACCCACACATGGACCAGGGTGCTGACTGACGGGGGAGGGGGTAGGAGTCCACATTTTGTTGACTTGCTTGGAGCGCCTGTGCCCCATCTTGTCAATCTTGTAAGATGAGTACACTCTGAGCAATCGCAATTCTACAGCAATGGCCCCCATGCATTGTCACTTTGTTTGTATTGTTTTTCTGTTATGCTATGTGTGCCTTACCCTCTTGCCTCTGTTAGTCCTCCCATAGTCCTCCCATAGTCATCCCTTATGTCGGCAAGCCCCCTGCCCCCCCCACTCAATTTGAAAACTCCCTGCCTTTCGTAGGATTGACACCACCCCCTAGTCATTTTGGCAAATGTTGTTACTGTTCTCCTCTCACACACTATTTGCCCTTCGAATTTAGCTTTCTAGCCATTATTGTTGTCCTCCCTCTGCAATGTCCCCAGTTTTTGTGCACATGAACCCCTTATATTGAATCTTTGTATGCACACTATCCCACACATCAATGAATCTGCCTGACGATATTTTGATAAGATGTGATTGTACCCATTGTACCCCCTGTTGCTCCTCTTTTCCGCTTACCTTGTGTCTCCCACCCGTTTTGAAACAACTGTGCTGCAATTTGTCACATAACAAAACTTCCACTCAAAATAGCATAAACATAACTAATCCCAAATATCTGTCCTTGTTTGTCTATATTTGTTATTAACTCCATTTATCTCACATATTTGCTGGTTCTTACATTGTTTTTATTTTTAAAACATAACCTTGGTCTTTTGTTTTGTTATATTTCAGGCACAGTTATTTACCACAGTTTCACAGTATCTCTTAAACTTTGTTGCAAGGCTTGCTCTGTTGTGACGCTAGAGCAAGGTCAAATGCATAGAGATGGCAGCGAGCATTTGAATGTTGCAGAATAAATCCATGGGTTCCTCTAAATCAGATGCAATCAATTAATATACATGTAACATGTAATTGAGTTTAGACGGCACCTGTGTCTCGGGTTAATTTGTGAGAAATGTGTCCCTACATTAAATGTTTGAAAGAGTGTGTTCCCATGTTGTTCACATTAATATACGTCAAGTCCTTTGAAGACGTGAAGGCCACTCCACAGGGTCCTCCTAGGTGACCAAGCAGGCACAATGAACATGATGGCTATGCTGACACTGGGGCGTGCCGCACAGTTTTTAATCAAACCTTGCATCTTTCACCTAGTGTAGAAAAGAAAGGGGTGGCTCATGGCCCCTGGCCCTCAAATGTACCACCGACCTCTATGTGTGGAGAGTAACATCATTGCGAATGTGTCAGTGATGAAGTCAGCTTTTGGTGCTACAGGGTGTTGGCAATTTGTGAGGTGGCACAGGCATTTTAAACACAACTAACTTAATGATGGCAAGTGAATATTTTTAGTGGATGGGCATTAATAATTTGCACAAATTAGCAAGAGAAGCCCAGTGTAAGGACGGAGCCCAGAGTAGTGTAGGGAGTGAGGGTTCTACCCTAGAGTGAGTTTTAAAAAGAAATGTGTTGAAAAAGTGCATTATACAGCCAATTATTTAGAGAAATGTGGTTAACAACCATATGATTTGTAATTGCCTCTTTAAGGTAACATATGAAGGCATGCAGAAGCTATCACGGCACCCACGGTACACTGGAGCATTTTTCCATACACCAACCTTTCCAATGTCAAAATGTTCATGTTGCAGTCACAGTCTATGGCAGTATGGTCACTGTAAATCACATCTCCTTCTTGACGCCATAGCCACAATCTAAGTCACTGTAGAATAGTATCACGAAGCTGAGACCACAATCTCTACAGGCATGGTCATTGTAACGCACTTTCATGAAGCTGCGGCCAGAATCAGTGCTAGTATGGTCACTGGAAATCATTTTCATGTAGCAGGACTCAAAATCTGTGAAGAAATTCCCAATATAGTAATTTGATGAAATTTCACAAACAACTTAAGTCAGCAATGTCACTATAAATAACTTCTATGCACAATGCTCCTCAAGCCCCTAACCATATGCATGTATCACTCTTGCATTGGCATGCACGCACAGAGACAGTCTGACACACGCACAAACTCACTTACGCAAGCATATACACATGTATAGACTTTCAAAATCTTACACACTCACATTGCAAAACATTCAGACACAAACGCATATAAACACGTTTTTGTTTTACTTAGTATCACCTTCCAGTGCTACTGCTTTGGTGGTCTGCTCTCAGTGTGGGAATCTGCATGGTGACCCTCTCACCATTGTTCTGGGTCTATACATCTTTCGGTTCTCTTTTTAAGGGAATTTGTTTTTGCTTCCTCCTCTTCACTGAAGCAAGCCCAATTTCCCTTTGAAAGAGGCCCAAAACATGCGTAAGCAAACAGCAACACTGCAAGGGTTGAGATGCAGACAAAATTTGGTGAATGCAGGAGCCCCATCAACACCTGTGATGAGAATGGCCCGCAGCAGGGTACCCACCTGCTCTGGCACCCTCACAATGCTACTCCACTGCTGTAATACTGCATTCTGAATGAGAGTACATTCATTTAATGGGGCAATCTACATTTTCTGAACTTCTCTCAGGGGCCAGCTGAGCTGAGTCTATATGCATCCAATCTCTAATATGTATAACCCTTTTCCTATCTCTCCTAGGAACTCCCTGTTATATTTATACCATTGCCCATGTTTTCCTCCTCCAGTGCCCCCTTTTCTTTTCTTATCTCATGATCTAGATACCCCAGGCAGGGGCAATATATACCACTTTATGTAAAGGTCTTGGCACTGGGAAACTACTATGATGGTAATGGATGCAGTGTAAATGCCTATTATCTTCCATTGAAATCCATTCCATTAGTGTTATGTGTAGACGGAATTGCAAATATTTTACTGACCTGATATACAGCAGCAGTGGTGAGAAGAAAGAAAGGAATTGCCCTGAAACCCTTACCTCCTGTTTTTGATAAAACAGGGAAGGCAAGAGTCCCACGAAAACGCTCTGGGGAAGAAACCCCTGTTGTTCAATATGACTGCATGCGTGGCTAATTGCTTCCGTAGTTGATAGAGGAAGAATTGCTACGAAGGCTTAGTGTGGAACAGAGACGTCTCGTTGAGGAACTCCAGTGGGACAGAGGTCCCCAAAGCAAGAGGTCATGCTCTGCAGAGGAGGAGATAGTATAAAGCGACATAAGTATTATGAACACACTCAGTTAAGGAATATTCCTCTCAGCAGTCAAATCGGCAGCGGTGCGTACGGTATCACAGAAAAGGGGACAGCTGCATCCGCACGGGTAATGATGCAGTTTGAAGCGAGAGGATATCCATGGAATGGTAATGAAGCGGGGCTTTGTGGCAGAAGGAGATTGTTAGCATATAAAGGCATTGATAGGTTTAGGAAATGAAATATAGCTGAAACGAGACAAGAATCAAAGTATGCGAAGGGCGAACTTACGGAGGGTCTTGCTTGAAGAGTAGCGACACACCATCGTCTAGAGAACAGACCCCTAGGTAGACTTTCTGGGACTGTGGCCAATGTCATGGGAGGAGAGCAGAGGACACAGCATCTGATTTAGGCAACAACTAGACCGTTACCAAGCACAATGGGTGCCATGTTGGATGTAGACTTACCCACCATGTGGATTCTCTACCACCGATGCCAAAGAGAATGCCGCCAGACACACGACATGACACTATGCTCGTTCCCCAGAGGTGAAGAGGCTGGCTTGACTGGGTGGTGCAGATGACAAAGACGGAGCAGGTGAGGAGTGCTCACAGAAGAGGCAGGCTAACAAGAGCAAGAGAATAGGTTTATTCTCAGCCGGAGAATGAACCTTTCAATTCACAAAATATTGGAGACGGCCTATGTAATAGAATCGCAGATACAGGACACTTCAAATTCAGGACCATTATCGGTGTGCACTGGAGGAGAACAAGGCAAGTCTCAGGAAATGGTCGGGGACATTAGGTTTCAACAGTGAGACATGAAACAACTGGTGGATACGGGACCATGAAGGAGGAAGACGTAACAAAAATGCTAATCAACCTCTAATGTGTGTCCAGGATTTCAAAGGGCCCAAAGTATGTCAGTGACAGTTTGGAAGGTATAAGGTAGCGTGGAAGAAAACGTGAAGCTAACCACACCTTGTGACTAGGAGCCAGTACAGGAGTTGGAGAGCAATGATGATCAGCAAAGCATTTACATTTATCCTGAGCTGCAGCAAGCAATGCCACAGCAGTCTTATGAAATCGTTGCATATCAGATACTAGGGCGTCCACGTAGGGACATGGAGTTGCTGCCGGAGAGACCAAAGGAAAGCATGGGTGATAGCCATAGGGGTAAAAAAAAAAAGGACTGGATCCCAAAGCAGAATGTTTGGCATTGTTGTATGCAACTTCCGCAAGTGGTAGAAGATCCACCCAGCAGTAGGTCTGTGCGGCCGAGATGAAACATCATAAGTAACCCTCCAACGTCTGCTTCAATCTCTTGGTCTGTCCATTCATCTGTGGATGGAAACCAGAAATGAGTGCCCTTTTGATGTTAAAAAAGAGAACACCAGACGCCAGTACTGGGAAGTATACTGTGGGCCACGATCCGATAAAATAGTTTAATAGTTTAGGCAAACCGTGTCTGAAAAATATGGAGCTCAATGATAGACGGGCCAACTGTGGTGCTGTGGGACTTTGAGTTAGAGCATGCAAATGAGCCAATTTAGTGATTAATTCAATGGTCACCACACAACATAGTGGTATTGCCATTTGCGCATGCTCAATTGACAATAAAGTCAGTAGAAATCACCTGCCACGGTTTGGATGGTAATATAGTTTGCACTAGATGTCCCAGTGGAGATGAAAGATAGTCATGCACGTCTTTGACTACATCCAGCTACCAAAAGTGTGTCTGGATTAGATTCAATGTATTAGAGATATCCCGATGTCCTGCCCTTACTGAATCATGACACATATGGAGAACCTCTTTCTGTAAAGTGGGAGTCAGTATCAGTATTTGTTTGTCATGAAAGTAATATCCGTCTTCCTGTATAAGTGTGTACTTCTGTGCAATTGCTCGACGTAGCGTGTCATGAGACCGAGTTTCATTTCTAATCATCTGTAAAAAGTATGTGACTGAATTCATGAATGCAGCCTTAGGGAAAATCCTTTCTGGATGAAAATGGGAAAATGGTGAATCCATGTTTTGGGACAAGGCATCAGCCATGAGATTGGTCTTCCCTGGTATAATGTCAAAGGTGATGTTATATGGTGAAAAGAAATGATCCCAATGAGCCTGATGGCTGTTTTGTGTTTCAGCATACTGGCGGCTTTCCGATTTTGATGATTGGTCCTGATCTCCACTCAGTATTTGGTACCTAACAGTCCATGCTACCATTCTTGAAATGCCTTTTGGATGGCTAACAGCTCTTTCACTAGAACCATGTAGTTCATCTCGAAAGGTAGTAAAGTCTTTGACAAATAAGCCACAGGGTATTCCTCGCCTGAAATATTGGGTTATTTGAGTACTGCGCTCAGTGCCCGGGATGATGTGCTAGATTTTACTTTAAACTTTCTTTCCTGCTCCAGGGCCTGTAGAATCAGGGATGAAGTGAAAACGGTTTTGACTCTACAGAAAACCTTTCAATTTCTTTTTGAGAACTGCCGTCAGATGTAATATGGTGCATAATGAATTGGATATTAACTTTTCATAAAAGTTAGTGGAGCCTAGATATCCTTGCAGTTCCTTTACCGTCGGGGGAGGAGGCCAATTCAAGACAGCCGTTACCTTGTTGGGATCCATCGCAGTACCTTTGGAGGATAGAACGTAATCCAAATACGTCAACTCAGATTGGTGAAATTCACACTTTTCCAACTTGCAAAATAAGTGATTCTCCCTCAGACATTGCAAGACTGTCTGGACATAATGTGTATGTTCGAAATGGCTGTGGGAGAAGATCAAAATAGCATCTAGGTAGACAATTATGGAATGAAGAAGGAGATCTGCAATAACATGGTTCATAAACCTCTGGAAAATTGCTGGAGCATTTGATAGACCAAACGGCATAACTTGATGCCTATAATGGCCATCAGAGCTGGACTGGGAACCAAAAGAGGCCCTGGAAAGTATGTTCAACGTGGGCCCATATTACACATTTTCAGCATGCCCAATCCCTTTCCTATGGTAAAATGTGGAAATAAAATAGGTTACCACACAAAAGATGCCCAGGGTGCATGGCGCTACCGGGAAATCTCCCAGGGCAAGATACAGCGACAGAGTTCATTTGTATTCTTTTTAGGAATAACAAATAAAGAAGCTCCAGCTGGTGGCTTAGATTCTGTTATGAGACCGTTTTAGATTGATTTGAAGGTACTCTTTAAGTCAAGTATACGAAGGGGCACCTGGCTACTCCCTGATCTACCCAGGTCATGATATATCTATCTGTATGCAAAAAAAGATCAGGGTGATCCCGGAACAATTTTAATTCCATATGCCACAAGTATAAAGACAAGTGTAAAATCACACGAAAATATAATACATTAGTCAGAGTTGCACAGGAAAACAGGCATAGTTGTTAAGATGGATTTCTATATCTGACCTGGTGGGCAGAGGTTTAGGAGGTCACCCTAGTTTAGTGGAACAGGGGAACCTTCTGGACAAGCCAGACCAATCACGGTGGCTTGGCAGGTGGTCAAGACTGTGGTGAGATTGATGGGAAGCACACAATGAGCACACACAGTAAAACTCCACAGAATACGCTTAGACAAGTGTATATACAAATATGTATACATTTATTATAGGCCTTAATAATTAAACATGAATAAACCACAGTAATATGAAACAGCTCCCACACACACCTTTCACTATTTAACATTTATACAGTTATGTTTCACCTAATGCTGTAAAGGGGAAAACACAGCCATAAACTGCAAATGAAGGGTAGGTTAACACAAATATAGCATTAGGCAGTTTTTTAGAATCGATCCCTAACTTAAGCAGTGCACCCTTACGAAGTGGGGAGTCTTGTGATCAAAAGTACAGTAGTGTGTTAAAAACGTTGTCGTGCGTAATGAGCGAAAGTGGTTTCTTTTCAGGGAGCTGTAGCAGTTCAGGAAGGGGTTTGAGGTGATGAATAACACGTTTCCCACTATTCTAAGAGGGTCTGCCCTTGCAGGCAAAGCGACTTTCTAGTTTCGTGAATAGCTAGGGAACATATGCTAGCCTAGTTAAGGTAAGTATCTTTTTAGGGATTCTCATGCGTAAAGAACAATGGCTGTGCCAGAGCACACCGGTAAGTGGTGCAAGTACTCACCGACCCTCAACACAGTCCAGGCCAAACTTTGCCAGCCTAGGTCGTTTGTGGGTTCAACCCCTGCAGTTTTGCGTCGCTCCGGCTCTCAGCGGCTATGGGATGGGACTATCGTCCGTGGCGGGACAGTAGACTTTTCTCAGCTCTCGATGAAGAAAAGAAGACAGTGCCAGTGCAGTACATCTCAGGGCACAAGTGGGCAGGAAGGCAAGGCTCCTACAATGACCGTCACCACAGCAGGGTGACACAGGGACCACAAATTCACACAGTGTTGCGCACTTTCTTAAATCATGACCCAGAGGAGCTAGGACTACAAAATGTGGCAGGAGAGGGCCCAGAACCACCAGCTAGAGATTCCTCAAGTCTTGAGTGTCAACTCAGGACAACGGTGCTCCTATGCAATATCCCTTGATCGAGCTGGTCCGTTCGCAGGATTCCCAGGAACACTTCCGATTAGGCTCTTTCGGAGGTTAATCAGGACGGTGCCGAGAGTAATTGTTCCCAATACTCGAGAGGGTGGAAGCACCCTTGCAGGCCTTCTGTGATCGAAGCAAAAACAGGGGTCTGGCGGTACAACAGTGGGCTAAGGGTGCCAAACATTCCAGCACGTCTCTGGTGGTTCCACAGGTCTGCTTTAGTGTTTCAGGATACTTGGCTCCTTCTGTAGTTCGGAGAGAGCTTCAGATGATTGACCTGGAATAGATGCAGATCCCCTTCTCTTATTCAAGATTTGTTTCACACTTAAATCTGGGATAGCCAATGGAAGATCTGCTTTCTTGCATGCATGCTAGGCATGGGCCAATCATGGCACAAGGCAGTTCCAGTCATTCATGCATACAGACATACCTGCACCAGTAGTGTGGATTTGGACCAGACCGTACTAATCCTCTTCCTGGGCACTAGCACACATGACAAGAAGGAGCTTGCGAAAGGTAAGCTTTTCGCAGGAGGCTGCATGCCCAAATAAGGAAAGCCCGGGCTGCTCGACTTAGGGGAAGGCAAAGGAAGAAAATTGCTAAAGGACAGAACAAAAAACTTTGTGGCACGCCCATTTTCGGATCTGGCCACAGTCTTGAGCTAAACCTGGTAAACGCGATACGGTTCATTAAAAAGAAGTCAAAACGCTATACAAGTAAACTGTTGCCACCAGTTCATCCTCGGCACACTTCTACAATCACCAAAAAATCCTTAAAGGGTGTCTAGGACCATAAAACAAAAGGACCCGTATGCGCGTTACTGTAAGGTACTTACCACATAGATAAAAAGTTACCAAGAAATGGCAACACAGTTTCCAATACTGACAGTTTGAAGGACGTCAGTTTCCCCATAACAGATGAGCAAAAGCCCAGAAGATTGCAGCTGAATGGACTCAGGTAGCAGACAAAACATTTATTGAAGATCTGTCCCTACTGGGAGAATAGAACAGGTTCTTGGTGCTGACTAATCCCCAAAGAACTGACAGCAGGCTTACGGGTCTAGCACAATGATTCCATGTAAAATCAGGAGCAGAGGATCTTGTGGCTGAAAATGTATTTGTCAGGTGGGTCTAGTTAATCAGGGCAATCTTGAGTGATTTGTCTAGCTGTTTAGTGTGTTATTGCTGAAAATAATGTCCCCTTTTTCTACGGTATGATTACGACAGTGGCAGTAATACACCTGGTAAAAGACAATCCGGTAAATACCATTACTGGAAGCAGTAAATGGAGGCATGGAAGCATGGAGATGTGCAGACCGACCTGCTTACAGTAACAGCATTTACGGGATGCGGTAACAATCAGACAAGGCACCTGGAAAAAAGGGACGTGCAGTCTTGCATCCAGCAATAGCTATACCAGAAACGGAAATTCTGCATTTCTAGAAAAGAACACGTGTCTGTATGGCCTTTAAAGGAAGCCTAATTCACTGTGCATCTCAGCCCCTGTATGCCACCCAGACAAAATGTTGGCTTCGTCAATGCGTGCTTTATTTGTGGTTTTCTTTGTGAATCTAACAGAGGGGAGAAATTGGGCTAAAGAGAGCCAGATCTGCGCTTTGGCAAGTTTTGTCATGACAGAGTGCTGTTCTGTGGAGGCCCAAGGCCCAAACCCACAACTCCCATGTTAAGGAAGCTCTCTGCAATGTATGCTCCCTCCAAAGGACTGGCAGTATGCCGTGTCATACAATTGATTTACAAGCTGCATTGAAAAAATGGCTTACGTTTACCTGGTGAGTCAAAGTTTGAATACCGAAGTATATATGGCTTGTAGTTTGCCGACATTTTACTATTAGAGTGAGCATTGGGACAGTTGAAATTAGCACCATGCCCAGTGTGCATTACTTGCTCAGAAGGGTTGCATGTACTACAGATATCACAGCATTACCCTCCAAAATCTGCACTCCTTCTCTGATCTACTTGAGCTAAGTTGATCAACATCCAAACATCTGATGTGTGTTTAAATCTGCACTCCATTTTCCCTTTCTTCTACTGGCTGGACTGGCTTACATCCAATGCCTGGCCAGGAATAACACGTATGTTTGCTTTACCCTTGATGCACAGTAACTGTGTATCAAGGGAAAAGCAAAACTGAGTGTTGTTACGTGGCAAGACTGGCTTACACTCAATGTACATACATACATACATACATGCATGCATAAGTCTATGCATACAACATTTTTTTTTTAAAACAGTTACCTTACCTGCATGCACCCTCCTCACATGCCGGATCTGCCACATGGAGGACCAGATGGCCCTCCCCTCCAGTACGCAACATAAACAGGTGGACCCCTAGTGCAATGATGAGATGTAGTGGGTCCAATCCTCCTCAAAAGCATCCAAGTGGCCACCTATAACACATGTAGTACCTGTAGCACTGTGTTGGGAAGGGTAGGTGGAGGGATGTGTTGGAAAGGCAGAGGGATTTCACTGGGAGTAAATTAATGGCTAGATGTGCTGTTAAATAAAGGGTGTTCAGATACAAACTTCAAATGCGTGTAGCCATGATTTCACACTTTATTCATGCGTCGTGGTTACAGTCTTGATTTCAAACCGCCGCCTGCCATCTCTATTTACTACGTTTGTTGTGCAGCTGAAAGGGCTTAGCAAAAAAAAGAAAATGCGTAGCAGGGTCATGCCCCTGCTCAGAGGCAGGCAGCTCAGTACGCCATTCAAATAAAGCACAAGGGTGACTGTGCTGCCTGCCAATCAGACGACGGGGCGACACCCCATGTACAAAGTGGCAGGCCGCACTGATCATGGGTCAAGTGAAGATAAGTGTTATTCCGTGGCTACACTAGCCTACAGTCAATGTATGACAGTCTAGCCAGGTAATAACACTCATCATGTTGCTTTACCCTCGAATGCGAACATCCAGAAGATGAAAATGTCAATTGTAAATGTTCGTATTCGAAATAATGCCCCCAAAACTAAATTGCCTTTGTATACCCAGCTCCCCCACCCCCTTGCTTACCTTTTGACGGCACACTTCGCTTTGTGCCTCGGGCTCCCTGAAGCGCCAGTTCCCTTCCGTGGATAGGAACTTGGGCAGCAGGATCCTTTTCTTTTTTTTTTTTCTTTTTTTTTCTCAAAACTTTCTTTTGGATGCGGGGGACACCCCCGATTCCATTATAGCAAACAATTGCACGGGGGACACCCCTGTAGCCCCTGCTTCCTTTTGTCGCTATAATGAAAACCGAATTGCTGAAATGTTCGGCATTTTCGGCTGTATGTAATTTTGGTACAGCCAAAATCCGATAATTTCAACCATTCGTTTTTTTAATGTTGTTTTCGTACAATACCATGCTCTCTCACCGCATGTTGCCTCACCCTGGTGTGGTGCAGTTTGTTGCAGTGCAAATGTCCCAGAAACTGCATTCTAGGATTGAGTACAACTGTCTCATTTGTGATGGTGCTGAAATCCGGGGAAAAGTGTGGGGCAAGCCACAAACCCACAAACAAATTTAGAGTTTTGCTGGAATCCGGGGAAAGAGCGGGGGTGTCCAAATGTCATGTAGCCAGTAATGTCCGGATGTTCCTAACAGGTAACTATGCACAATTTAGTGCAGACTGGTGGAACCGTGTGGAATGGTATAAGGAACAAGCATAAAAGTCTTTGACTTATACCAATGTGATCAAGCGTATCCTCTCACCATCTAATAAACAATAAATAGAAATTGACATATGGAACATTCTATATTCCTTTCAACACAAGGTTTTAATTGTTGTGTCAATACAGCATTTTGAATATCTTTCAGCCAACTTTCAGCCGACACATGTTTCGACCCATGGTCTTTATCAAGGCTTACATATGGCATAAAGCTAGTTTGCAAAGTTCTATTCCATTATCCAATGTGATAACAATTTCAAATAACAGAAAATACATATGCTATACCATAGAATCATTAGATCTAAGGGGAGAAGATAGGAGGGGAGAGAAAGAAAAATAAATAATTAAAACAATAAAAGAGAATAAAAGAAAACATATATTTTGTAATTCTTGCACTCCTGCAGTGCTACAGAATAACCTTTTACTCTATAAGTGTATGGTGCTGTGTGGTGGCACCAGCATCCCTGTGTCACATGCACACCGTCCTTCATGAACTTTCATTACCAAATTGAAGTGTACAGTTTACTGTGACATTTGAGAAAGTTGTTCATCTGCACTACCAAGTGATTCATGCATAATTATGCTAGTGGTAATATGGTGGCCAGGCTCGGACTGGCCTCTCGTGCAAAAGGGCAATTCCTGAACCAAAAACACCAAATGCTAGAGTGGGGCAGTTTTTTGGGTCATAGCGGGCCATTTCTTTGGCCCATCTGGGGCAGTTTGATAAGTTACTTCACCATGCGGCTAGTAATTTTGACCAGTCTTACTGAATATAATTGTTTTAAAATGCACAATTTGCATTACATTTTATTAACAAGCACCCCCTTGGGTACTACTCAAAAAGTCTGTAACGAAAGGAATGAATTGCCAGTTGCAACTGTAGGCCACTTTGTTTTTTGTTTTTTTTAACTTTATTTATTAAACAGTTAAGAAATGCAACATTAACACCTTTGGAACATATTTGTGTGCCATTCTGACCTCCAGTCATAATTATACAAGTGAATTCCGTTTGGTGTACTGTATGTTTATAAACCAAGTTAGTAACAGCTAATCAGAGGTAGACAGTTGACCACGCAAATATTCTTGAAACGGACCCCAAATGTTCTTGGGCCTGCAAATAGGTGTAATCAGTGATATATATGTTTCCTCGTAGTCACTTACAAGGGTCATTTCTTTCAGCCACATATCAACCTTTGCCTGAGACATTTGTAGGCCCCAGTCTGACCCTGAGGGTTGCTAATTTCGGGTCACCCCTTTCCTGGTTTACTGCCTCCTTTCTCATTTGAGTGTTGCATGCAATTTCCACTCAATCTTTTTCAAATTTCCTGAGTATGTGTTTCATCCATGCATATTGTGGACCACCCTGATTTGTCATTTTAACTATTCAATGTGTTACTTAACTCCTCCATTCATATAATTGTGGTCTAACCACCCTATGTATTTCTTTGATATGTTCACTAAAACATTTGAGAAGCGCCCTAAGTACCAATGATATCTGTTAAAATTATTTGTAATCATGGTTTACTGTTCTACTTTGGTTGTCACTATATTTAAATAATACAGTCTTAATGGACATTGTAAACCTCCATGACTCCACTATATTGTTAGTGATATATGAATAGCTCACCAAGTCTCATCAGCATGATAACCGGGCTTCTGGTATTCATTGAATAACTCTGCATCTTCGTTATGAGTCTTTTCCTGTCCCTAAAATTACATGTTATGTTATCAGCCCCTGGCTCTATCTGTCAGATATATATAGGTGCCCCATCAGAAAATGACATTTGTAAAGCATCATACAATTACCTTATTCAAAATATATATATCCCTCAAGATTTTCAGACCGGGCGTCCTGTCTAGAATCACTTGCGATCAAAACGGCAGTCTGTGTGCAAATGCAGCCGACATTTTGTTTATATTAGTGTGACAAGTGACATCATCATGGCTTATTAACAGCGGATTTCTGACTTCCCCGTTTTCTAGGCATGTCCTCTCTACTCAGGGTTAATCTTTTAAACTATTGTCATGAAATTATTCTTACCCTGAAATGTAAATATCATGATTACCAGCTCACAATATAAATGTCACGAATAATGTTGTTAGTGACTCCATAATGGTAGACCTTGTCCACCAACAACAGTACAATACCAACATTGTAGTATCAGCTTGCCTTTTTAAATGTTATGTTTATAAAGACTAAGAACTCAAGCGTTGTGATATCACATGCCCACCTTGTAACTTGCCCAATGCTCTACACCAATAGTTCTTCCCTAGTGGGCGCATGAGAGTATGGTCTCTGTTTTCTCTGACATCTTAGCTAGGTCCACATGAGATTCTAAATCTATGTAGGTGTCTGTGACTAGTTTCTTATGTCACAGCCATGCTGCTGTTTATGAAAACCATTAAGTGGTGTTGGAATTTTGATAGCTAATACATTAATCAAATGTAGGCATAACTAGCACAAACATGTTTGTGTTTTGATATCATATCTGTAATAACAATATCAGGTGGTCCAAATGCACAGCTTGAATATCACAATATGCTGATATGTTAGATCTAACCTCTTGCCAATGGATGATTACAAGGCATAATTATCAAATATAACAAGGCCTGATGGTGCCCAGAACATATGATTGAACAAACACCTAATATAGTCTTAATAATTGCAATTACATAATAATCTTCACATCTAAGTATATATTGGATGCAACTACAATTCAGACATTGCTGATGCATTATTCTCCTTGCCATAATAATACAGTTAACACATTTATGTGAGTACATTTTTTTCCTATAAAACACATTAATCTTGTGTTCCCTGTTCATACCAGCAGTGGTACATCACAATCTACAAATCATTCTTGATTCCATCGCCACTTCGGATCAACAACAGCTACATTAACATGAAGAATGTCCTCAGAGGAAGAAGAGGAGGTAGATGCAGAGGTGGGAAGAAATCAAGATCAGACAAATAGACTAACCAGATCCAGTCTCAAGAAACAACTAATACAAGGACAGAACAAAGTATTGTGATTAATCTTTCCAATAGAATTCTAAGTGATATAGGGGTTTCTGTGCTTAACAAAGGACTCTCATTTGCCCCAATGGCAGTAACTAATCTAGTTGATTTTCAGATAGATTTCTATAAATTTGTAAGAAAGCGTAAGCTTCAGAAATTCTTTCTCCACAGAGTACAAACTTACAAACCACCTGTTACTTATTTACCTAAGAGCCTATATACTATATCGGATATAGAAATACACACCTACTGTTATCATTGAAAACAGGTAGTCAAAAGAGCCAAGATGAAATTTGTCAAGAGTTGGGGATCCATCTCAGAAATTTGGAGATTCAAGAATTGAAACCCAAATCCAAGTTCAACCCACAATGTACTTCAGAAAGTGTTATAGAGACATTTCATAAAGCAGTCACAGGTGAGATACATCATTAAATGGACAAGAAGAGTGCTAAATTGAGCAACAGGAATTTAAACAAAGAGGAGAGTCAATCGTTCATGACTCTATCTGATGACAATCGGATAGTGATCAAAGAGGTGGACAAGGGGGGCAATGTAGTTGTCCTCAATAGGGAAGATTACATCAGTATGGGCATTGCACATTTGTCCAATCTAGGATTTACGAGAAACCTGCAGGCACCCCAACCAAGACTGTAGTAAAGGAATTGTTGGCATTGATACAGCATTGGCATAGTGCAGGTTTGTTAACAGATGATGTGAAATCTTATCTAAGTAGCACAGAGCCAACAATGCCAACAATATACTTCCTATGCAAGGTTCACACACCATTTCAGACATTGCCTGAGCTACAACCTATAGTGAGTGGTATAGGTTGGGATACAGAGGACCTTTCAGAATATATAGACAACGCCATCAGAAAGCTAGTAGTTTCCCTTCCATCCTATATTAGAGACTCCACTAACGCTTTTCAGTTAATTGAGAATATTGAGTGGCAAAGTAACTATTTAATGGCTACATTACTACATTAGATGTGAAATCATTATACACACCCATCGATCACAAATTGGCATTACAAGCAGTAGACCATGCATTTGCAGGTTGTTATGCTTCGAACAGGCAACATGTAGAGATGGTAGAGATGGTTAAAGAATTTCTCAAGTTTACTCTGAACACACCGTTTTGTATTCAGTGGTCATTATTATTATTAGACCAAAGCAGTGGCGATGGAGGCAAAATATGCCCCATCGTTAGCTAATCTCTTTATGGGGCATCATGCCAAAACAAAGTTGATCCGTGAATACCTTTCTTTTGGTATGATGCAGGAACGTGTGCAATGACCTCATCCCGTCACGCACTTGTTCTGTTTATAGTGATGGACATTTTTACATAGCGGTTAGCAACACAACATCAGATTTGTGTAGAGCGGTCTACAGCAGAACGATAAGTAAGTAACAAAGGTACCCTGTTTCCCAAGTAGTAGTGAATGGGAAGAGTTCTGAGTATTTTTACTTGCTCGAGGGACTAGGCAGGAATGCACATTGTCGCCGTTGCTGTTCACACTCTCCATTCATCCACTGGTGGATAAAATCTGAGCAAACAAAAAAGTGGGATGTGTACGTGTGAGGGAGACAGAGTATACAATTGGAATGCATGCTGATGATATTCTTCTCCACCTGCATAACCCAAGAACTTCAATCCCGAAAGCCCTACAGGTAGTAGCCAACTACGGACGTCTAGCGGGATTCAAAGTGAATTCTAATAAGTCAGTCATATTACATATAATAGAGACCTGGAACAGTCGGTTGAAGACCTTTGGGAGGTGAATATGTCCATAAACCGTGGAGAGATAAAATACCTAGGGTTAATGATCACAAGAGACTTAGGTGATTTATACAAGGCAAACTACCTCCCTTTGCTGAATGCGTTGTTTGGTGAAATGGAGATATGGTCACATATGACGTTGTCGTGGATGGGTAGGTTAAATGCAGTGAGGATGTCCGTGCTGCCGAAGATAATATATCTGTTTCAGAGGCTCCCTATAGAAGTTCTGAAAGAGCTATTCTCAGAGCTGAAAAGAAGTATAGTGAGGTTTGTCTGGCAGGGGCAGAACCAAAGGGTGGCATATGCTGCACTGATAATGCCAAGAGATAAAGGAGGAGTGGAATTGCCAGATGTGTACACATATTAAAGAGTGACCCAGTTAAGGGTGATAGTCCAACACATGTGTAAGGATGGGAACAAACAATGGGTAGCACTGGAATATTACTGATTGCGTACGGTCACAGTCAGAGAGAGATTATGGCTTCCCAGAAAGGATATCCCAATGAGAGTCCATAGACACAGGACAATAGGTCTTTTGTGGAAGCTTTCGGGGGATCAGAGGCAGAGCAGAGGGATCACCACATGGCCTACACCACTGAGTCACCTGTGGGCTCGCCCATCTGTAATGGCATGACGGATCCAATCCGCCACCAGTCATGATTTCAAGCAACGCTGGAAAGGTTAGGGCAGTTACTAAAATCGTGGGACTTTGTTATCCGTCTTCATATACCTACAGATGAAGGGGGTCCTAAGAGCGGATAAGTGGAAGGCTAAACTGCAGAGGGAATTGACAATACCAAAAGAATTCTGAGCAGAAGTACCAGGACAGCCGGATTTATATTGGGTATTTATGGGTCCCTATTAATGGCGATGGGTGGCGGAGCGGAATCCCTTAGGAAAAGGTGGGAAAAGGATTTTGGAGTGGAGTTGGATGAGCAGAAATGGAGGAAGGTGTGTATCAATGCCCACAAAACATATATTTCATGCCAATATAAATTGCAGTGTCTGAAATTATTATGCAGATGGCAATATGATCCAGTTCGCATTTCAAAAATGTTTTTGGGTGTGGACCCCGGTTGTTGGCGGGGATGCAGGGAGATGACTACATTTTGGCATATGTTGTGGACATCCCTAATGCTACGGAGTTACTGGAAGGAGGTGTTGGGCTGGATCCAGCACCTACATGGGGTGGACATAGGTTTAGACCCACTGTATTGTTTGGAAGAAAGGAGGTGGATGGGCCATGGAATCATCTATCACAGATGGCCAACTTTACTTTCGGTAGGGGCATGTATTCTTATTGGGTGTAAGAGAAACAATTTGGGCATTAAAGGATCGAGAAATATACAAAATGGAAAATATTATGCAGGCCCTACATGGCCTTATAGCTGTCCAGGGAAATTAAATGGTCAGCCTTTCTCCAGAAATATGCCACTCATGGCTGGACCAGACTGAACAGATTAGATGTACCCCTTAGGAAAATGCACATGTCTCATAGGGTGACCAGACGTCCCAGTTTTCCCGGGAGAGTCCCAGGAAATCGCCCTCCATCCTGGGGTCCCGGGAGGGCTAAGGTCCTGGTTTTTGCCTGGACCCGATTTCGAAATCTCAAAATCAGGTCCTGGCATGACTCTTCCTGCGCAAATGGGGGCGTGAAATGGTTTTCACTCCCCATTTCCTCCCTCTTCACCCTCCACGGCGCTCTCCTCCAATAAGAGGAGTGTGCCTGTGAGCACACCTTCTCTCCTCCCCTTGCAACAGGCCAGCGACATTGAAGTAGGACTACGGTTTTATTTGTATTTGCGTTAATCCTACTTCTATGTCTATTGTTTGGTCCGTTTTTTTTCTCTCCAAATCTGGTCACCCTAATGTCTCAGTTACAGAAATGTGTACATTGGAAAAACTATACGGATGAGATCATCATTACTAAAGTATTGTTGATGGGTTTTGAGCGCGACACGTTACCCAGAGAAGGTGATAAAAGAAAATCAGGGAGGAAGGGGTGGGGGAAGATTGGGGTGAAAACTGACTGTAATGCATATTGGCTTTGTCTAAGTTGAAGTTGAACTTAGAGCTGGAGTGTTGCAATAAAAACGAATTTACAACAAAAACAAAATGCATGAATAGCTTGCAGAATGGTTAATATATGCAAATGTATACTTTGCAAATGGAAATTCATATAATATTGCCTACAGTAGAGAAAACAGATCAGTGGGATGTAGTACAGTACTCCTTCCCGATACACATCATAATTGTGGTTGCTATGTGCATAATCCTGGCTGTTATTTTTAAAGGGTATGTACTCGAATTTCCTGCCAGCTATATTGCCAAATTCTTCTTGGGAGTCCACTTTTGAGGACATTCATTTGTGCTCTGATAGGTTTTAATGCAATCGTGTTGCCTTGCAGTTATATATGTGTGAGAACTCTCATTTTAGACCATAGTCTATTCCATACAGACCATAGATATGTATGGACCATAGATATGTATGGCTGGTATGGAAAGGAAAGGGACAGTGGGAAAGGGGTGAACAATACAGGAAACAATAGAATGGAAGAGAAAGGAAAAGGAGTGGGGAGGAGGCAGAGAAAAGATTTACATGCAGGGTGGGAACTCCCAAAAAGAATGAACAGAAAGCGTTCCCACAATATTTTAAAAAATACTATTTTTTGCAATTTCTATTTATGACAGACATTTCTGAAACAGTACTACCTTGCATATTGTCCCTGTTCACTCTGCCTGTGCTTCAACTTATGATCTATTGTTGAAAATGTCAGTGCCTATATCCATGTCTGCCCATATCGGGCTCATGTAACTGGTAAAAGTGCCCTGCTCTACAAATGTCAAAATAAATAAACAGAGCTAATCTCGCTGGTTGTTAGTAAACAGTTTTCCCGGGCCCTGAAGACTGCTCAGCACTGTACAAAGAACAGGTTGTCGAGTAAACTGAGTTGGAGTCAAGGTTAACCCAACTGCCACATGTTAACATAAAAAAGCAACTGCAGCGCACTTAAGTTTTCAGAAAGAGGTGATTTATATGCAGAATATTCCCAGAGGAGCTCAGCAACCAGCTTGGAGGAGCCCTGGCTTCACAATGTCCCAGGGATTCACAAAGGTTTGCTGACCCCGAGGGCCTTACATTCGGCAAGGAACATGCAAACTGATAGCCACCCTAATCTGGAAGTGACTGTAGGGTCACCCAAAAATCCCGGCCATAACTGTATGTTCATCGTCATTCAGGGCTCTGGGGCCGTTGTGTGCTGTTATATAGGGACGCTGGTGCTTACATTGTTGGCTGAGAGAGTCCTCTGCCGCTTCACGGCGCTGTCTGATGGCCTTACTCTAACATGAAGCGATATACAAGCAACATGCGTGCCACTGATGCATGTCGTACAATCTAGCAACACACACAGCCCTCAGCCCAGGATCTTTGAGCTGCGCAACCACTGCCCTCTTACACAATATATAGGCCAGTCACAGTCCGATCAATAGAGGCGCATTTACAGATTTTACAACAAAAGTCGGCAACTTCCATAATCTAGAGGACGAATAATACGCGGGGACGTCAAACATCATAAAAATGCAGGTCACACTACAAGGCGCCCAGAGACATTAAACCACAACAAACCCATTTGGAGATATGCAAAGAAATATCGTTATGCCAATAAAGCTGCATTGTATTACATAGAGGGTTCCCTCTCCACCGGCTTCTTTCTCCCCCACTGCTTATTTCAACGATTGCATTTGGGAGCGACCGCTGGAAAATCTTTCTTTCTCCTTCACACACATCTCCCCCTACTCTTGTCTGACAGCGCCTGTCCAACGGCTCCCGTAACAAGCCCCCCCACCCGCGACCCCCCTCACTCTGCCCTTTTCAGGAGAGAAGGGAAGTGTGAACCATCATCTAAGCTGAAAGCTACGGGCGCGAAATGGAGGCCGATTATGCGGCCTGTGTGTGCTAACGCATGCATCTCTAATCCCTCCTCACAGCTCTGCTCTGCATGCTCAATAACACACAGCGGGGTGTCCATTAAAACAGCAGTTTCACACGCTCGCCCCGCGCAGAATGGAGCCGCGCACAACCCTCGGGGATGCCAGCATCGGCGAGGCTGCCCTGGCTGGACCGTGTGGTGGCGCAGACAAAAACGAGCCCCGCTGGAGCACATCTGGAAACAAAGCGCCCTCAGTCAGCGTGGAAGGCGCCCGCCGCGAGTGACCCTTGGCTGCCCCACCTGTGTAGGGTGATTTACATGGCATATTGCGTTCCTTACTCACGTGCTTTGTCCTAGGACTACTTGAAACGCAGATATTCTGAATGTTAAAATGGCAGCCGGGAATTAATACTTCTTTTGAGGCGCCGTTTTGAAACGAAAGGAAAAAGGGAAGGTGATCGAGAGTGAGGCGTCACTGCTGATGCAGTGTAGAGAGATATATAGTTTAAATTTTAGTCGTATTTAACGATATCGAAAACAAGTGACGGCAATGGCAATCTGGAGCATTTACATACACTGCCGGCGTGAATGATACCGTCGCTCACTGACAGGAGGCGGAGAATATAGAGATGCCAAAACAGTCCTCCTCACAAACTGGATCTGGAAGAAGAAGAATCCCTTTACATTAAGATCTATAGGAATGTTGGCATGTTGAAGAGTGGCATTGAGTCCAGGGTGACACCCTCCAAATGAAGTTGCCCTGTGGAGTTTTCACACTATTGAGGGACACAGAGCCAGGTTTGTAATAGGACCGGAAGAGCTACAAGATCTTCAGTTGACCCGATTTCCATTTGCCGCAGTTCGGCCCTGTTCACCATGGATGACCGACCCCTCTATATGAAAGTAGAAAAAGTGAAAGCACTTTCACTCGAAGAGCTTTGGCCGTCGGTTGGGTGGGATGCAGGGAGTCATTTCATTTCTAATGAACAACGGTCTGTATCCATAAAAGACCTTTGCACAAAATACAATGTCGTGCTGTCTGGAAGCAATTGATCTCACTTGAAGCCATTGAAGTATGTTTAACACCTTTGGTTGTGGCCAGTCACTTGGACAGGAATGTAGGCTCCCCTTTGTACCCCGCCACACCCCTCTTTCTTACCTGGCTACCTAAGGCAGCCGTTTGGGCCTGCAACTGTTTTCGTCCTGCTGGCACCCATACCAGCATTTTCCTGTTGCGTTGCACTCCTATCCAGTGGTCGAAGTGAGCGGGAGCGGTTGGGAGCGGTGCTCCTCTACTTTTTAAAATTAAGTTTTACTGTTCCTATACTTTTATTTTAAAAAGAAACTGTCCGGAATGGTTTGATTTTCAAATACAAGTGTAGGAAGAAGTTGAAACTTGCACTTTCAGTGCACTGCACTGAACGTTCCCTTTAACAGCAGGTGCATGTGTTTGGGAATTTCTATTGTGTTCGGGAGGAGGCGTGGTGATGGGGTTTGTGGGCAGTGGGAGCAGGCCAGCAGAGAACATAGTTCCACTACTTCTTTTCGTACAATTCGACCACTGCTCCTATCCTCCCACCGGTGTCTCACCCTACTCCGCAATCCATTAACAGCCCCAGACCCAGCCTTCCCTTCCCATATTCAGATCCTCGCGTAACGCGCCTAGCTTTACTGCCTCCCTCTTCCCCTGTTATGCAAATAGTTACTGGAGAACTCCCCTTAAGCATTTATTTGGCAGAAATCTTCTTTGTAGTTTCTTTTCAAAGGAATTTCAGTGCACCAGTGGCACACCCACCCAGGACCTTTACTCGATGCTGAAAGCACACTTCACTGCAAAAAACCAAGACATCCTATCCTCTCTCTCCTCCACACCACCTCATTCATCAACACCTCTGGAGCCTCCCTTGACCCCTCCACCACTTATCATCTCTTCTATCACTCCCTTCACACCTGATGAGGTCACCAGACAAGTCCAGTCTATGAAGGTTTCATCCAAACAGGTGGACGCCTGCCACTCCAAAAGCATTAAGGACAGCATTGACTCTCTCGCTCCAGCCTTGGCTGATCTCTGCAATCTATCTTTTCCCACTGGAGTTTTCTCAACTTCTCTTAAGCACTCCCTCGTGCACCCTCTACTTTAGAAACCCTCTGCCGACCCCTCCATTCCGGAAAACTACCATCCTATATCCATCACCCCTTTTCTGGGCAAACTTCTGGAGAAGCTGGCCATCTCTCAGCGCACCTTCCACGCTGAAACTGCTGGTTGCTTCGATGACCATCAGTCTGGCTTTAGACCATCCAGAGGCATGGAAACTGCTCTTCTGAACACCAGTTGAGACCTGCTCTCAAATCTCGACACTAAAACTCTCTCTATCATCATTCTTCTTGACCTCTCCTCTGCCTTTGACATGGTAAACCACAACATCCTGATCGCATGTCTGCATGACACCCTGGGAATCACAGGTCAGGCTCTGGTGTGGTTAACCTCATTCCTTTCTGACCGCCCATCCCAGGTAGAACTTGGATCCTTTCTCTCTACTATAACTCTTTCAACCTGTGGCGTTCCCCATGGTTCTAACCAATAACGCAGGTTCTTCATTGTCCACATGGCTTCACTTGCACGTGTGATTGCTGCTTTCATCTCTAACTTCCAGTGTTATCTGGATGACACGTAACTCTCCATCAGCCTACCCTCAGCCACCTCCTCATCCTCGCTCATATCTGTCTGTCCCAATTCAGTCATGATGTGCTGAAAACAACCCCTGCCTCAACGCTATTAAGACTGAGATTATTCGCATTGGGACTCCTGCTGCCACTTTTCCACTCTCACTTTGGCCGGCCTTCCTTGGCCCTGCACCCGCACCCACCGGCGGGGCAAAAAAACCTTGGGGTTCTCTTCGACTCCACTCTCTCCTTCTCCACTCACATTTCAGACATCTCTAAAAAGTCCAACTACCACCTACACCTCCTCAGAGGTACTCTTCCTTTTCTCACCTTCCCCCAGCGGCTCATTGTCTCCAGAGCCCTGGTTCTCTCAAGGCTGGACTACTGCAACAGCCTCTTTCTCAACCTGCCTTTGTTCTGCGCCCAACTCATCCATAACAGAACTGCAAGACTTATCCTTGGCCTCAAGCCCAGGGACTGCATCTCTCATCTTTGGGGCAGACAGGGCCAAGGAACTCACTTAATTTGGGCCTTCCCTAGGGTTAGGCTAGTAGGACATTAACAGCCCTGTCCCAAACCTAGAACATGGGAGTGATAGCTATATTACCCCAGGTTGTCATATGTGCAGCGCACTGTAGGTTGAATGCCTTCGGAGGGATGGAAGTCCAAAGTATGGGAAATTGGGAGGTGCTTTTAATGCATGTGTGCATAATGACCATTAGCGGCTATAAGGGGCCAAGTCCTGCTAGCCACCCATGTCTAAGTGACATGAGGATGGGTGGCGAGAGGTACACTAGAGAAATAAACTTTTTGTGAATGGTAGCTGCATTGTTAAGGTAGAAGTGTTGTACAAAGTGTCATTCGTGAAAGCAGATGTGGCTGCGTCTTTGTCTAATTCCATAAACACGGGATGCGAGAGGAACAATGCAATGGTTATATTCAAGGGGAATGCCTGGAATCGGTACATCCGGCTGGATTCTAAACATCTGGTTAAATAAATTAAGGCGGCATCATTCTGCATGCATCCAGCTATCATAAAGTGTTTACATTCGAAACCCCAAATGACCATAGAGGCTGTGTTCTGCCGAAACTTGAATTACATGTAATAGACACGTTCTACAATCGCCTAAAATCAACAAATTGGCCACCCTCATAGAATCAATGAGGTGCAGAACCATGGTCAGCTCCAAGAACTTTCAGGTGTTATGTGGAGGCTGTCATGTGAGATCTTCTAGGTGTATTCTGTGGAATACAAAGGGTGCCCTCACAAATCTTCTGGGAGCAACACCCAGGTCACCCTCAAGAATTATTCCAGGTGCATCACATTGGCCAGCCGCTCAAATCCTAAGTGCAACACTTTACATACACTCATGGATTCTTAGAGCAGTACCTTGACTACACTTATAAATCATCTAAGTGCTAGACATTGTCCACCTTTCTGGACCAACTGGTTTACCATGTTGGCGATCACCAAAATCCATCTGAGTGCATCACATTGTCCAACCCCCAAATCCATATAAGTGCAACACATTGCTTATCCCCAAGATCCATCCAAGCGCAATATATTGCCTACCCCAATAATCCTCTTTCACTGACCTGCAGTTTGGATTCAGCTAACTTCTTGGGAGAAGGAGCCAATCACGGGCAGGGTGGGTGAGAAGAGGACAAGGGAGGGGGTTGTGATTTGGGAGAGATGGATACACAGGGTAGAGGGAACAAGTGAATGGACATAAAGTTTAATAAACGTTGGCGAACTTAAAAATTAAATAAATAAAAGGACACAGCAAACTAAATAAACGCGGGAGGACTGATGGGGAAAAAAAAAATAAAGTGTATTTGCAAATCAAGGAGAGTGGGATTGTGAGTGGGATTGTAAGGCAGGTGTGGGGAGCCGGCGGGATAAGCACTTACCACCAGCAATGAACACTGAGCACATATTTTACAAACATTGTCACATATTCATAAAACTGGCATTTATTACACTCAAAACCACAAAGACTCAAACATCCGCAAAAATATCTTAAAATGACTAACAGTCCTAAAATACAAGTTTTTGGCTAATGCACATATATATATATATACTTTAATTTATTCATCATTTTACTTTCCACAGAACTGCTTTCCAAATACTACAGGCACAGTTAGATAGTACTATTGATTGTCCAGATCACAAATAGGACTAGAATTGGTTCTCTTTGATTGTAAATCGTGTAAAAATGTCCCATTTTGCACCGCATAAATTGATTCAAGGGTACCACTCGTTGTTAGCAAATGTTGACTTGTCTCTATGCAACCGTGGCAAAACCTACAGAGCCTCAAGTGATATGCATTATTTCCCTCTGCCCCAGTTATCGCCAAGGAAGAAGGCAGTTGGATTGCAGCTGCATTACAAATCAGCAAAGATCTCTATTGTGAATAACTTTTATATCATTTTAAATTATTTAAAACTTAAATGATTGACTTGCATATTCAGATGTATTTTTTAATTTTAATACAGCCAAATTATTAATGTTCTGCAACCAATCCCATTGAAGAGCCTTTTCACACAGCTATTTTTTATTCTCCCAATAGCTATATTCCAGATCAGGGAACCTCTGGATCTGCCAATAGAATTCTCTCCAAGATGTTACTAAATCATTCAGCAACTTGCTTCTCCTGAACAAACCATTCTTTATCAGAGCACAAAAGTCTGCCATTATAGAGTTTTCCTCGGCTACCATCAATTTCAAAGCCATTATCGTAGATTCATTTTATAATTAACATATAATGAAGACATCCCTAGCTCCAATCTCATGGCTTCCACCAGAACCCACTACCCAATCCGAATATTCTGTGCCTCAAATTACCTTCAAAGCCCTTTAACCAATACACATTATTTTTCATTATATACTTCTAACACATAGGTAATGCTTGGGACAATGCAAGTAGTATAGCGTTGTATTAGTCCATCCAATGACTTCCTACCTGCCACTCTAATAAAGCTATTGGTAGCCATTAATTTGTTATTGATCTTCTTCACAACATTTTATTTCAAAGGTTGGCAACAATTTTGGGAGGGCAACCGTGTACATAACTGATTAAGAAAATGTTACCTGCTTCAAAGCGTATTCATCAACCATCCCTGGTAATCAGTTAGATATAATATTTTAGCTGCCTACACACATTTCTTGTGTAATTCCCAGATTTATAACAAGACTATTGGCTTTGGAGTAGGCGACTAAAAACAGGGGTCTTATCCAGGACCACAATACCGTCAGCATACCCACCCATATAATCTGTTTATAGTTAACTCTGGGTGGGGAATTGTTTGCTTCCTTAAAATGTTTATCCAGGTCATAGACATATACATTAAATAATAGGTGTGCCAACAAGCACCACTGATTTAAGCCGTTATTCGTTTTTATACTCTCCGACATTTCTCCTTGTTCATGTAATCATATTTCTACATTGGTGCCCTCATGCAATTCCCTAATGAATGATAAAAGAGGTGCAGGTATACCCTTTGTTTTTACTTTTGACCAAAGGGGGGGTCCTATTAATAGTATTGAAGGTAGCCTTCCAGTCTATAAATTCTAGATACAGATGCTCTCCAACCTTACTAGTTGCCTTATCCATAATGAATCGCAACGTTCACATATTTTGGAAGGTGCCATTCCCAGCGCATAGTGGTAAATGTATAACATTTTCCTCTCCTCTACCCATACTTGAATCTCACATAGGAGCAAAAGACTGACAGTTTTCCAGATAACATCTTGCATTGCAAGCATCCTATACTTACTTGGGTCCACATTTGATCCTTTTTTAAATATCGGGATAATGTGTCATGATCCCCATCCATCATGAATTTTACCGGTTTCATAAATCTGGTTAAACAGTAGGTCAGTGGTATTGAAATTGTGAGGCGTGCCCCCGCAGGGATCCACGGCCGCATCCCTAGGGGGCCGTGAATGCCCACCAAGAAATGTAAAAAGAAAAAAAAAGTTTAAATATTTTTTTCGTTTGGAAGAAATAGGCAGGGAGGTTACATGTTCGGGCTGAATCATGAAACTCTCTCAGGCACCAATGAAAAAGTGGCATGCAGTTGTAAATGGATATTCATTCCTGTAGTCACAGACTGTTTGACTAGTACCTAAGGGGGTGTTTTGTGTTAAATGTAAGTAAATTGTGATATTTAAAGAGTATTTATTCTGAAATAATGGTCAAAATGACTAACTATGTGTCGAATTAACTAATCAAACTGGCCCACATTGGCCAGAAAGGTGGCCCATTTTGACTGGCCCACACTAGCATTTTGCATTTTTGCTACAGGCATTGCCCTATTGCCCTATAGACCAGTCCTAGCCTGGTGGCTCATCCATAATGGCGACGGGATGGAGTGGGATGAGGGAGACCAACGACTGTGATGGGAGCAGGTGGGGGAGCCAAGGGACTATACTGGAAGTAGGATGCAGTGACAGCGCGCAACACATACTGGCCATTTGGCATTTTTGGGGGGGCCCAGCCTGCCCAAATTTTGCTCATTTTCTCAGGAGGGACCCCGGCCAAACAACCTTGAAGACCACTGCAGTAGATGTAACAGTTTTGCCCACGCTACTGGGTCATTCGTTATTACTTTGTTTGATAAGCCATCAGGGCTGGGGGCACCTGACACACATAGAACATTAGTACTCCTATGTTTGTTGCATCAAGGCAAGGTACAGGGCTAGGTTCAATGCAGTACACATTTTCTAAATGGATGTTCCAACCATGCTCACTTATTGGATTCAACAGCTGTGCAGTATAGTACCTCTGGAAAGTATTGATTAATCTCCAAAATGTCACATTATCGATACTACTCAGGACTCTAACCATAAATTGTCATTGAACATTAAGCATGGAATTCGTGTGCCCCCAAAAGCCAATTTGTATACTTCATTTTTAAGGCTGCAACATTACTCATCTTGGATGCACTACTCGTAAATGGTGCCTTCTGTACGAATCTAATGTTTCTCCTAAGCTCGCATTTCTTATTGGCAATGTGATGATAATAGATTTTATAATTATCATTAGAAGCGCTATAGTGGACAACATTTGTCATACGCCCAATTTGTCCCGATAGGTCAACCAATCACATTGTCATTCAGGCTGCTACAATACCCCAATGAAAGAGGATCAATATTAATAGCTCCATTCATTCTAATCATATGTTTATGGTTCCACCTTATACTATTTTCCTATCGATTTGACTCATAATTACCATCTAACTTGAAGGTCTCCTTACAACTAACAGACAGCATTAGCTCTAAGATACTATGATCGCTCCTGTCATTGGGGATCAGTTTTGTACTCACAACTGAGGTTTTGATATCTCTAGACATACATACCTAGTCAATATTGCTGTGAATAATAATAATATCCCTATTCCATGAAAAAACAGGGGTAGCACCCTCTAAATACATATCCATTAGCATAAAAAAAGAAATTATTCATCAAGCTTAACCACGTGACACCTTGGCTAACCTTAAATTTGTGATTTCTTTTACCAGACCAGACTCCATGTTGACAGAGCATTCAATATGGAAATACGCATTTAGATCTCCACACAATTAGATCTCCCCCTCAGGATTCAACCATGACCATTGATTTAAAAGCTTTTTTTAAATAGAGAGCAAACAGGAGGATTGTAAACAGAAATGATTAAATTAAAACCTTCTTTTTGTAATTTCTACCAGGGGCAATACACACATCCAACCATATTTCACCACACAAGATGTCTGGATGCTGTCTATTCAATACATATTCTAGAAGGCCATATTGAGACTTTGCACCTATAATCGGAGCACCCTTAAGACAGCCAAAATACCCTCTTACATCATTTCTATTAATTCAATTATAGCCATCCATAACAATATTCGCTAGTAGCGACGTCTCTTGAAGCATAAATAAATCATGCCGAGTCGATCCCACAGCCCCCTCTGAGCCAAAAAATAAGTGGGAGTGCCCCATGGTATTCCATGGCATTACCGCCACTGGTACATCCCCTTTATTAGGAATTCCGTTTACCAATCTGAAGCGCCCCTACTAACCATTCTCAGGATGGCATTCCCTGAGGAAGGGCAACCCTAACTTTCTTACATGTTTCAGGGACAACTTTCCTTCCTTGATCCTCACAGATCACTTTTATATCTTTAAACAAATAGTCATCACACAATAATTCAACGCATTTCTTGGGAGGATAGCTCAGGGACAACATGCTCACCTTGGAAGCAAGACGACACGGAGCACCACAGGTTTGATCCCCAGGTCCGCGCTTAGAAATCTCTGGGTATTAAGCGCGTTATAAGTAACCTATCATATTATATCATTTAATTTTTTCAAACTTATAGCCCATCATTATAAATGCCTGGCTATAATTCCAAATTGGCTCCACCAGATACTCAGTTGAGAAACACATTTCCAACCAGTTTTCATGTGGATCTCTTAAGTCTGGAAGAGTTCTCTATATATGGACCTCATTAAAAGTTGGCCAGTCTGGAAATAAAGTGCAGGTAATAACGTATACAGGCCCTTTTCCGGACCTGCCAACTACAAGTTTGCCGGTAGGGTGGAGGATTTACCTCCAGCTCTAAGCTGGAGGTACATCTGCCACACCAATGGCAAAACACTGCTAGTATTACTGGCCTGGTAACAATGGTTCCAGTAATACCAGCAAATCCACCCATGGATTGGGGATTAACCAGTGTTTCCACCACTTGGAATACAAGGGTAATTCTGGCAGACGAATTGGCGGAAACAGTATTACAGTTTTCCGGTATCCCACTACCCGCAACTCAGGTATTATATGCAGCAAGTTTAATACAAATTATCTATTTAAATAACGAATGCTAGTAGAAGGCAACAGAGCAACCAACTTCAACACTGTGGGATTGCAAACAACAGGGCTATCTATCTGGGTTACCGTTTAAGGTGACTTAGAAATTATTTTGGCTTTTGCCGTAGTCATACATGTATTCTCCACACTATAATTCAATGTTTCTCTTGCATCAATGTGTGGTTTAGCATGATTTCTCTGGGCTGATGTCATAGAGCTATTATTTATTTATTAATTTATAGCATATTTGTAAGGTACCTATACACAATGTGTTTCCAGGCACCAACAAGGCAAAGAAAGCGGGGACAAGGAGATAAAAACAGTAACAGTCCTACTAGGCCTTGTGACATTCGGATTGTGCAAGTGCAGCAGAAGTGCAGAGAGGAAAGGAGCCAGGGGAGGGGGGAAAGGGGGAAGTAGGTCCAGGGTTAGGCAAGTGCTAGGGAGAGCCCAGGAGGGCAAGTGCCACGTGATCACCATCAGGTATGGGTAACGGGTGGATTGGACTCAGGAGGTCAGTGAGGGGGCCCAAAAGAGCAGTGCTGGATTGGGCGAGTGCTCAGGTAGACTATTATGCAATGAGTCCATCGTTATTTGCAAGGCATCTGCGGCCTCTCATGCATTTGAGGTCGTTCCCAACCTTGCACCCACAATCCATCTGGCTAAAGTTGTTGTTTGTCCCCCACGATTTTCTTAGATGCCTTTCTTCTTCTTTTTAGTTACATTCTTACTTTCATCTGTGTCAATTAGCATAACTCCAGTATTTATTGTACTATTACTGTTAAAAGATGTGCCCTTTTTAGGAGTAGCTATCTTATGCGCTCTACTCTTTTTTGTGTTCTTCCTTCCTCTGGTGTTCCTGCCGTGTTTTCGACGGGTATAAGAGATACAGTTAATGCTAATGCCATATGATTCAAATAATTCTCGCCAGCGGCATTTCCTTGATTTCCATCTCTCTCATCAGATGCCCTAGTTTCCACTTGTTCAAATAAGTTCACCAATTCAGAGATATCTCCATTTGGGGCATCATGTAAAGGTTCATCCGCCTCTAAGATACTAGATTGAAACCTATCGATGTGTGAGAAGGCCGGATCCAATGGAACTGTTGACCTATTAAGAATCGTCTCTAAAATGGCTTGCTGCATTTTTTGCGTTTCTTGTATCATAGAGATACCTGCTAAGATAGATTTCATGCAAATAGCTATAAGATTCGTATTAGGTCCACCAGATAAAAATGAAAGGAATCTTAAATCACTATGTTACATGATAGTAGTTTTCCCAATTTCCTCCAAATTGGGTGTTCCAGAGAGATTTGTAGCAGTCAGGGACATATTCTCAGCAGCCATTATCTCCTGGGCTGCAGAGTTCCAAATGGTCGTAACCTCTCTTTGGTTTTCCAAGCACATTGCTAACAAATAATTTTCATCAATTGGAGCTAGTTCTTGCAATTCCATAGCACGTCTTGTCTGCTGGCCTCAACATGATTTTCTTTATCCCCCAATCATTTAGTTGTTATTTTCCCTGATTTAACGGAAAAAAGGAGGTAATTTTCCCCTGAGTTTGAGCCTCTCACAGCACATTAACATCGCTGCGTAGGTGTAGGTGTGCATCTAGATTCAATGCATTAGAATTCTCATAATTCAGTGAACACGCCATATCTAGGCCGGCACTACAGACTTTATACAGCATAATAAAAAGTGCTTGCAAAATAGTCCTCGCTGCATGGCCTGTGAAAACAAATCCAATATCGTTGATGAAGCCCAACTCACAGCAACAACATAGGAGGGAATGAATCAAACAAGAAACACCTCTATTGCCTAATAATTTCGAGGCTCACAGCATATACTTCATAGGCAAATGTGCAAGTCAGACCCAAGTGATGCCTGAGGGGATCACCAGATCACCAGCAGCATAGCGTTCCAACCGGGCTCCACCAGCCAGAGCTAAAGCGACACCTCCACCATACAGGGAATGCCCTACTAAAGCTCATCTCCAAGTCAGAAATAACTATGTCGAATATCACCACAGCAGAGAGGGACCACGCTCGAATGGCACTACCGACTCCAAGAAAAACCATGGTCTAACCATGCGGTCTAATGGTACAAGCTAACAAGAACTTGAGGATGCTTGAGGCTTGAGGAAAGAACCTAGACACACATGGCGTATAGCATATAGCGTGTAACGTGTAACATCCCTGCATGCAATAGCATCAAGCCGCACTGATCGGATCAGCAGTCAGCCACTTCTGACACTCAAGTGCTGCAGCCACAATCGCGCTCCACCGAGGAGTAAAAGAGACCACATGTGCTTTTTCAGGCCTGTCTTCAGTGGGCTCAGCTGGGAGGCAGAACCAGACAGCTGAACAAAGAACAAAAACACAATCTCTTTGACCATTGATCAACACACCAAAGTATAAATGTGACCCAAAAAAGGTCAAATGCATAATCATCACAGATACATATCAAATCATATTCATATATTCACAGTGGTTCCTCCGAGTGACAGGTGGTCCAGGTGAAACAGCTAACTTCGCCCCCCTGGGTGATGTACCGCAGTGGGATTCCCCCTATGTGTCATGGACCGCCCTGCCATACCCTACATTGGGGGGTGATCCCAGGAGGCAACACCTTCTGCCTCCTGGCCCCACCCCCCTTGAGCCACCTCCCCGTTGGGCTCCCGTCGGCCTGAAGCCACCCATTGAAAGGCAGACCATGCCCTCACCACTGCCCCTACCGGCGTCAGGGTCCCCCCAGGAGGGGTAAATAAATGACCACATGGTCCACCCCCACCTGCCACAGGACCCTCAACCAACCAGTCGTGTGTATGCTCCTCAGCTTGTGTAGTGCGTATTAATGCCATACATTTCTTGAATAGTAAGTCTGCTCACTGCTTTGACAAGTGGGCATCATCACGGTGCAAATTCTCAGTTCCTCTCACCAGTCTATTGGCTATCACCCTCAGCTGCCCCCCGGCCCCCTGCCAACAGGACCAGTCTAGCAGAACCCAAAACTCCCCATCTTGTCCTTGGTATAATTTGTGAGCAATCCATAATGGCCCCTGGGCAACATCTTGTCACGCCCCTCTGAAAGCATTGGTCCCTTTGCCATTGTTGGTCCCATAGAAAGGTGTCGTCCATTATTCCTTCCAAGATGGCGGCCATATCTGAAGGTGTTGGACTAGTTGGTGCGCCCTCGAGTAATGGGCAGACCCCGCCCTCCTGTTTGGTTTCCGGCATATCTGGTCCTGACGACAACGCGCGGATGCGTTGCTACTCCAATTCAACAACGCTTCGTAAGTTCGATTCTAGAACGCTTCTTCGTTACCTTTCTTACCTATTGTACATCCATTCTTCTAATCTTACTTCCATTCATAACTATCCCTAGATTCTACCTTCGAAGACCGAATCCTTCCCTTTGAAGGCGGCTCGGTCCCTTCTACGAACACAGACACACACTCAGGTGCCGGTCGGGAACCTATTGATCGGACTTCGCAGCTCCCCCCATTTTGAAAGCCCGGTACGAGGAGTAGAGTTAATAGGTTTATACAGTAACAGACAATTCCGACGAATCCTTCAGTTGACATTGTTCTTTTCTGTTTATACCATTGAAGAGGATAGGTGTGTTAACTGCGCTACCCCTCCGCTCTGCTTACAAACCCGCGATAGATCTCCTGTGGCCATTACGTTCACTTTATCAGGGAACGTGCCAGATTACCCCTCATCTAACACAGTAGATCACCCACGTCCTCTTTAAGGACGCCTTTCTGCAATCAACTATAAGACCGTGTCGCTGCACCTCTCATCTGACGACATCAGTACGGAAGACGACGACGCACGTTTTTTTCCCCCAGAGGGTTTCCCTGAGGCCCTTCTTCTCTTCTCAGCTTTGCCATAGAAAGCAGAGGAAGGGTCTCAGGGAGGCTCTTCTTTACTATTCATCCTTCTGAAATCTTCCGCGAACAGTTTGAGAGGAGAGGAAGAAACCTACTGGTGAGTCCTTGTGGTTATCTCTTAGTCTCTCCAATCTGCCCAACCATCCGAAAAATGAGACCTGTGGAACTCAATGTTCCTTTCACTCTATGGGCACCAGATCATTTCCCCCTATGTAGAGGATAACCAACTCTTGCTCCGGCAACCGATGGGTAACGCAATGTTTGATCAAGATGTCCCGCACTTCACTTATCCTTATTCCCCATCTGCCGATCCAGTGGAATGCCACCTCCATGTGCTCGTGCACCCTATGGCATTCCCTCACTCTTTTTTTCATCCACCTTATGAAGGAGTGACCGATCACCCAGACCTCATGCACCAGCAGCATCCTTTATAGATAATAGACAAGTGAGATATGTTATGCAAGGAAAAACAATCTTTACATCCTTTGGTACTGATGCAAGGGACCCAGTGCCTGATGGCATTCCCTTATCCTCCCCCTACCGGGCCATGCTGTCCCGCTGTGCTAGCAGAACAGGTGTGGCCTTATATATCCCTTGTAGGCCCCCGACTTCCATCTCCCTAGTTTTACGTTTTCTTCCCCCTGGTGTCTGTATTTGGCTGCTGTTGCAGCAGCCCCTACTCAGAATGAGCAAGGGGAAAACCCTACTCCCTTCAAGCCTGCTGCTTCAATGGAGCTCTGGAAAATCATCATCAACTGGAATTTCGATGCCCAAGACCCGTCCTGGTGCCTGAAAAGCGGTCGATCCCCGCCACCCCTCAGCATAATAAAATCACCTAGCGCAGCCACCAGACAAATCATTCTGGCACCGTTATTGGCTAGGTCAAGTATAGCACCCTTCCCTTTCTGATCTGTTTTTGACTTACGGACATACATTTTCACCAAGTTTACTCCCTGGAACCGGATGTCAGACAGGGCTAACCCCACATTGTCTCCTCCGTTCTTGTGGACCCCACTATTTACCCCAGGCTAAACACCCCAAATAATGCTGTGACAATGGTGGCCCTGAATAACATCATCCTGTATTTGTCCCTGCATTTCACTCCTAGTGCCTGTACCATAAATTCCAGTTTTTGAGGGTCGAGGGGTCGCCTTCTGTCTGCCTTCCTTGACCCATAGACTGCGCCAACCAGCCAGCGCTTCCTGCCAGTGCTTTCCTAACTGAAAAATCGTCAGTTGGGATTGTTACTCCCCGCAGGCCTGCAACAAACCTAATGGCTGCCACTCTCCCTTTAGTCATCCCTGCTGATGGCCGAGAGTCATACAAGTGCCCCAGGAAAGCAACCAAGGTGTCATGGTGAAACAGGGGACCCTTCCCCCCTCCCTAGTGAATTCCCTGTATTCCTGAAATGCTTTTTCATATGCTGTCTTTGTCTTCTTGGCCAGTGACCCGGCGATCAGGAGTGCTAAATCGGGGCACCAAACCTCCGAGATTGTTAGGGAATAGGGTCATCTTTATCTCTGCCTGAGGCAACAATCTCTGGAATTCATGCACTTGAAATGAGACAATGCATCGGCAGTGTTATTGAGACACCCCGGGGATGTGCTTTGATTGAAAGTGCAGCACCGTTTTTAAACATACCCATACCATATAATTCAATAGTCTAAGTACCATGGGGCTAGATGCCCTTTGATTGTTTATTGCCATAACCATTCACATATTGTCTGACCAGTAGGGAAACAGGGAGTCCACAGTGAGCTAACTATTAATGTCACACTACAGGTTGGAGATTCAACATCACATTGGGTGAATGCAGGCTATCATCTTTTGTAAAACAAATAACAAGAGATGAAAGAAGGTCAGGGTTATAAACACATATTACATTTTATTCCATAACACATAATAAAAGTTGGATACCAGCTATTTGTTGTGGCACAACAAATATGGGGACCTTCGTTGAACTGAATTATATATTATATTGTTTGAAGTCACCCATAAACTACTAACATCACTTTAGTTTTGCTGTACATTACTGTGACACAAATACGTGAATAAGCACATTTGTGCTATAGAACGAGCTTTTGTTCTTTGTCACATTGTGTTATATGTTGTCATATTTGTTTTTAGACAAGGGACCGATGGTGTCCAACCTTCTGTTTTTTTCTTGTGTCAGCGGGACCCCCAGTTGGTGTGCCATTCTGTGCCAAAGCACTACCCAGAAAATGGTGGGCCCAAAAACAAGACATCGTCCAAGTAATGCACCACTCCAGGCCCTTTCCATTGCCATTTTGCGACCCATTCTAGGAAGTAACTGAATGACTCGAAATAGCTACATGCTATTGAACAACCCATCGGCATGCATTTGCCAAAGTAGAACTTTCCTCCTGCCTGAAAACCCAGTAGCTGGTAGGGGTGGACCAGTAGTAACCTTAAGGCTGACGCTATGGGCCTCATTATAAGTCAGGCGGTAAGGGGTTAACGGTGCCGGTAAAGGTGCCGGCGCCGTCAACCCTGTACCGCTGGATTACGAGGTCCCCTCGCGGGACCCGCTCTGCACGTCTGGTTTTACCAGACGTGCAGAACGGGTCCCGCGAGGGGAAGAGGGAGCAAACAACGGGCTGCTCGTAATCGGCCCGTTGTTTGCTCCCTCTCCGATTCCCATTAAGCCCTATGGGGGCTGAAATGGGAATGGGAAATGTCCAGGCCCGGGTTCCTGAAGGGAGGAATTACCGGGCCCTTCGAACTCGGAATGGCCCGGTAATTCCCCATTCTGGGAACCAGGACCCGGACCCGATTTTGGCTGCAGCCATGCCGCCAATAGTGTCATGGCTACTGCCAAAGTCGTAATGACGGCCTATGCCAGCTTTTGCCAACATGGCCCATTTATCAAGTACCCATAAATGGCCCAATTGAGATGCTGGAAAATCTACCCTAACCTGCGTCTACAACCCCTGGATCAACTCACTTCAAGGTTAACCTTAAAGGGTACTGCATCACGAGGGAATGCCAGACTCGATCAAGGCAGTCACACTAACACTCCCAAGTTATCACACAACCCACCTGGTGCCTCCTCTACATTGAAACATATTAAGCTGGCAAAAAACGGTATCACCTCATAATTTTGCTACCCAAAATCCTGAATCCAAAATGCTTGAGGGGAATATGTGGGGCTAGTGGGGGTCTCTCCCCGCATATAATTGTGCTTAAAGGTGCCAAAAGAAAAAGAAATGTGAAATTTTGGAATTCAGGATTTTTTTCTCGTAGTATTCACAAAGATCTGAAAAAAACCAGAGACAAAATCAGCTGCACCTAAATAGAAAAGACCACTCCCAAAATAAGATGTATTACACAGTGATCAGGGTCACAGATTAAGGCCATGGTTTCAAACAGAGGGCTTCATCACGAGTTGGACGGTATCCTGGCTGTAATACTGCCGAACTGTAATAGCGCTAGCGTCCACCGGTCCGGAGGTATTACTGCCGGATCAGGGCTGGGCGTTAAGAGTAAATCCCCATTCCCCAATTTCCGGTGCTAATACCGCACGCTCATACATCCGGCAGTAATACAGGGCACTAAATGAGATTTTCACCTCCAGAAAAAAGCTGAAGGTAAAACAACCGATTTAGCACCCAACTCGTGATGAGGCCCAAAAGCATAACATCTGCACAGGTTGCATCTTAATGTGGAAAAGAAAATGGATAAGGTCCAGGGCGATGCTTAAAACTAAGCATAGCTTTCAATAACACATATTCAAGATGTCTGGTTCCTGCCACTGGACTAGCTCTGGGTAGGCGGCATACAATATTGCCCTGCAATGCGATACAATGCATTCACCTGTGCCTGCTTTCTTCATCACATTTTACTGTTGGGATGCAAAAGCTGATTTTGTTAAGTGTGGTGCTGTAAAGGGGTATGAGGTGCTTCATTCCGCCATGTTTTCTTTGTCTAGACTTAATTGCGTTGTGCATGCCAATCATGTTATGTGGAATTTGAAAAGCAAGAATTCTAAATGCATCTAGAAATCATCATCAGTCTTGTCAAGAAGATGAAAAAGTACCAATCATACCATGCACAAAATCACCACCTGGATTTTTCACTTCCACCAGGCAGAGAGGCCTGCATGTTCCCTAATTTCAGAAAATGGATAGCAATGTCACCAGGGGTCTGAGGAATGTTTCAGAGAAAGGCAATCCAGTACCTCAAACCTTCCCAATTTTCTTCATTGCAGTAAGGCGATATCTCTGCCTTAAAATCAAGATGCCTGTCCACTTTTCCAAGCAGATATCCTGGAAATCAGAATGGGGAACATTGCCCATATCTAATCCTCACATAGGTGAAATCATCAAGGAGTGTCAGGAACAAAGGCATTGCCTCTTAAAGCCCAGAAATCAAGAGCTATTTGCTGTTTGTGTTTGTGATCCAAATCCAGTTTAGTCTTCCATTGGTCAAACAAAATGCATACAAAAAACTAAAATGATCTGTTGCTCCCAAATCTCACATCTGCGCATTGCAAAGGGGGCAAAAACCTATCTGCGAAAGGTATTCGATGCAACACTCGCATGCGTACAGCCAGGCCCCGCGTCTTGCCTCTCAAGTATGCAGGCATCAGGGAAACAGCAGACATTGATGATACGTGATGGAGATTTTCAGACCTGATTAGCATTTTCTGATGCCAACAGCAATTTGTATAGATTTTCACAGCATTTGCGCTGAGCGACGATCAGACCAAGTGGAGAGAAATGAAGCGGATTGCTCCGCTGACCAAGGTAAATCAAGCCTCGTTTGACTGTAATATCCAACGCGCCCGAGCCATCCAGAAGCAGTTACATGTTCAGGAACATCAGTTACCATCAATGCAATCAATAGCGAAGCCGTTCCACAGTACATCAGACGTTCACCCGTGCGCCCTGCATACCTTGCAAGACCACTTAATTTCCCTTGCTAATCAATTGGAAAGCTCAACATTGTTGGAAGGGACTAGACATCAGGGGGCTTGTGGGGCACAATGGGTGAGCGGCTGCTTGGTCTGCCATTGGGAATAGTGCCGTCATCAGTACATGGGGCACCAGTCCTCCACTCATAGATGATGAACGTGTAGGGAGCGACACACATTTCTCACACAATAATGACTCCGTTTATGTAAGGATGAAAATTGAAATGACTACACTATGTGCATTGAGTTGATAAACAGATGTTGCACAGAGCAAAACCTCTATCATGCGTGGTGGCTGTCAGTACTGGAATTGTCCAAGCTTCATGGTTCGGAGGAGTCTCCTTTTTATCTGAGGGTTCAGCTTTGGGTTCACCCAGATAAACAATAAATTTGGACATGCTGACATGAAAGCAGCTCTCCCAAAGAGTGTTTGCAATGCTTTTGTGTTACACACAGGAGAAAATTAGGATTCTGGTTAGTCAGTCTTTATTTTAAAATTTTAAAACATCAGCAGGCAACTACTTTGGTGAAATCGAATTGCCGAAATATCAATAAGCAAAACAAAAGGGGTGTTGGCTGGGAGGTTTAAAATTAATGTTGTCTGGGGTTGTTTGTGCTCTCAGGCAGAAGGCATGTGACAAAGCACTTTGGGCTTGACTGCTGCTTTTCGGGTGGGACGATGCCTGATTTTCATGTGGTCTTTCCCCTTTCCTTATTGGCTAGGCACACGAAGAACAATGGTCTGTAGGGGTGCCCAGAGCCATGTCAGTTGTTAAGATTAATTTTAAACCTTCCTACCATCACCTCCTTTTTTTCCAGATATCAACAAGGACATGAAAAAAATCAAAAGCAAGATTTCTTTTAACATCAATTCAACATTTCTAAACTGACAAATGTGTTTTTTCAATTTTCAGAAATGTCCCTTATCCATGGGGTTGACTTTTTCAGTATAATTCCAATAATGAGTGGTGCAACCCTCATAATTTTTTAGAAATGTGGACAAAAATAACTATGACACATGCAGCTGATTTTCATTTTTACCCACTTTATTGGAATGTGATCGCCAATTGCTGTCATCCATGAGGCTGACAAGCACTTTGAATCAGCTGGGTTGTGGCACAAAACAATAAATAAATCAATAAAAAAATAAAAAAATAAAAATATGAGCAACACTCAATCCATCCATCAAAGGTGCCTCCCTAATGCCAAAAGCAGACCTGCAAGCTGTTAAGCTGTCTCTACACAGACGTCGAGCCAAAGATAACTCTACTGCATGTTTTAACAGGAAAAGGTAATTGCAGCCCGGGTCGAGATGTGCACAAAAGACTGCATTTTGCAGATAACTCCCAGAAGAGACCAGCCTCAGCCTACGACGGATCCAGCCACCCACACCACTATCACCATCCTCATGAAGCTTAAAACAAGCCACAAGAACTTCCATGCAGCCCGGTTCTGGCCAATGCTCCCAGATAAGCCACTGGTCAAAGCCCAGACTCATTTAAGCATACCCAGAGTTGCATACCCAGAGTTGCATACCCAGAGTTGCATCCTACGTATGGAACCAGAACGTTTGTGGCTTGGGGAATGAGTTGAATGGAATTTACTCTTATGTCGCGTGTGCATATTTTCAACACAACCTCACTAATACCAACACCTAGGTTCGTGGAAAGCCTCAGCCCGACAACCACTGAACCAAAGACTTACACACCTCATACTCTAGGGTGTCGGAAGAAGCACAGTTTATTTTCTCCCTGAATAAATCTTCCCTGAAAACAGACCACCGCTGGCATCAGAACCCCTCACCTCTGTGGATCAAGAAGCCATGGAAATGATGACGTATATTAAAAATACCACTTAGCAAAACCTGCATTTCATTAAAAAGTCATAAGTAGCTTAAATGAAATCAAAAACACATTACAAGACTGCCACTTCCCTGTGCCTTTGTATTGTTTAGTGGTTGAGAAATCCGGGTGGGGATAAGGAGTTAGAGAAAGGGAGAAGAGAGGGTCGTGCTGGAAGATAATGGAAGTAGTGGGTGGGTGATTGAGGGACCAAGGAAGTAAGGAGAATTGGGGATTCAAGGGGTATAAGAAGGATTCTTGCCATTTGTTCACTTTGGTCAGGAAAGTGATAAAAGTAGAAGAAAGGGGATATGGGGCATTCAATAGTTTTTCACTTTAGGCAGAAAGGAGACAATGTGTGATGTCCCCCATTAAAAATAATTGAACTGCCAAAGGAGAGAGAGGAGGAGAAACTAGAGCAAGCATGGCCTGTTTTTCTGCTTAGTTTTGAACTTTGGCACTGTTTTGACTGCCTCTGGCTCTCTCGCACTGAACAGGAGGGACCACACAACAGCAGCTCTTAGAGCCCTGCACTGGCTACCAGTCAAAAGATAATCCAATTCAAGGCCCTCTGTATCACCCACAGAGCCCTCAGAGGTTAAGCTGCAGAATTCATCCAAAGCAAAATCTAACAAGACCAACTAACTGAAGATTTGGATATGATTTGCTAATAATAGACAGGAGATCCCTCAGAGTAAGAGACAGAGGATCTACCTTCTCCAATATGGTGGCCAAACCTTGGAACATGTTAGCAAGGGGAATTCCAAATGCCTGGGTTTTTAATGCAAAATCAATGAAAGTTAGACAACACTCAACAAACAAAGGAAACAGCAGTTCTCAATCAACCACTCCCACACACAGACACACCTTAAGGAACCCCATAGAGCAGTGGCCTTCAAACCCTTTAGGCCTGCCCCCCCACCCAGAGCAAAATGTGGGCATGCCAGCCCCCCCAAAAATGCCAAATAGACAGTAAGTTCAAATGGCCATGAACTATTGCACGCCGTCACAGCACCCTACTCCCAGTATAGTCCCAGGGCTCCCTGACCTGCTCCCATCACAGTCTCTAGACTCCCTCACACTACTCGTAGCCCGTCACTGTGCTTTCCCCAGCCCACCACAGACCCTGAGCTTGCCAAACCCTGCTCGCACCACTATCCCATGGCTCCCGCCAATCCTGCTCCTACCACAGTCCCTGGGCTTCCCCACCCTGATCCCAGCACAGTCCCAGGGCCAGTGGTGGCTGGTTAATTTTTTAAGCGGAGGGTCATAAATAGTTCCACCAGATATGCCATAGCGACCGAGCCTAAACCAATCAATGGGGGTTCGGGGGTTGTTCTCCCATTAACTATTTTTAAATAATGGGTTAAAATATTGCATTTTAGAGCATACCTTTAAACAAGAATGGGTAAAAAGCCATAAAGTTTGTAATTGGCACTGGCTGGCACAGGGGGCAGGCATGATATATTTTGCTGGACATCTATTATCTGACAAGTAAAATGATACCATCCTTGTCCCCTGGGCTCCACAGTGCCTAACACAATCAACTTGATTATGTGTGTATGCAAGGCGCTGGGGGGGCCAAAGGGGAAAGCATGTTATTTTTGACTGGACATCTATGATAGATATCCAGTAAAAATGACCATCCCTATCCCCTGGGCTCCTCAGCGCCTCAGAGGAGAGCAGATTTTGGCAGGCGGGTAGGGGGATTGAGCAACAAAGGCATTTTTTAAATGCCTTTGTTGTACAACCCTCCTTCTCCTCTCTACCCCCCACTCGTCAAAATCAGCTCAACGGACTAAAACAAACACACACACATTCACACGAGCACCCATCAACATACACTCACTCATAACACAATCATACATGAATCCATACACATATTTAAAAAATAAATAAATAAACATAAATGTACCTTCTGCAGGGGCCTGTGCGTGGGTGCTGAAACGCACTGCTCTCGGCTGCTCTGTCCATATGTGCGAGGAGGCGCAGGAGCTCCCCCTCGCCCATATAGACATGCAGTGCAGCAGCCATCATTTCCATTGAGCCATGCAAGGCTGGCGAAGCAAAACGCCCCCACCCTTGCATTGCTCAGTGAGCATGTGCAGCTGGGGAACTGAACTGAACTGTCAAAATAGTGTTTCCCTTTGACAGTTCAGCCAGCCCAGCAGCACTCCCTCAGCTGGAAAAAGCAGCTGAGGAAGTGCTCAGTGTTTCACTGGGCTGGCTCCTCCATAATGTGTTAGGGGGCCACTGGGTGGAAGCCCCCTCACCCATTATGGATGAGCCGCCAGGCTCGGACTGGCCTATGGGTCAATAGGCTAATGCCTGTACCAAAAATGCAAAATGCTAGTGTGAGCCAGTTAAAATAGGCCTCTTTTCTGGACAATGTGGTCCAGTTTGGTGAGTTATTTAATATGCAGCTAGTAGTTTATACCATTGTTGCTGAATACATATTCTTTAAATATCACAATATGCTTACATTTTAACAGAAAAAAAACCTTGGGTACTATTCAAACAGTCTGTGACTAAAAAGAATGAATATCCATTTGCAACTGCAGGCCACTTTTTCATTGTGCTCCAGTCCGACCATATGAACTGCCCCTGCCTATTTACTCTGCTGGGCTCTCGAGCTTCCCCTGGGATGCTGCCGCGCCCCCTTGCGGGGGCGCACCCCACAGTTTGAAGACCTCTGCCATTGAGGCTCCAGACGATCCATTATTTCAAAACCAACTCATGGCATTCAAAGAAAGTTGCCTATGACTACAATGCATCTTCACCTTCAGGCACGACTAAAACTAAGAGGATTATTCTCCCTTCTTGTTTAATATACAAAATGCAACACAGGACATCAGCCCTCTACTATCACAAAGACGCTCAACACTGCTTACGACAACTCAACCAACAGTGACATGCTCTTGTACCCAACAATGAAAACCTGCAGGACCAACCATTGACACTATCAGCTAATCCTCAATCTTTCCGCCTTATTCACCAAAAAGCAAACTTAAACTAGCCATGCAAACATGGCTTTTAAAAGAGCATGTCCCCAGGCTTCAAATAACACAACTATACAACTCAAACACTAAAGCACCCCCAGCCAACACATGCCCACACTGCAAGCATGAGGTTCTCCCTCTGGACACAAAGCACTGAATGCTCCTAGCACATCAAACCTAGAAACATGTCACACGCGCAGAGGTCAGTGTACTTCAGATCTGCATTATCAATGCAAAGCACTGCAATCTCTCCCTTTCCCCCTCTAGCAACTAACTGACCCCAAACACTCTCTTCCTGATCCGTCAAAGTGCCTGAAGACCGTGCAAAGGGAAGCGGTAGGGGTATACATCCTAATAGCATAACATATAATATGTGAATTCATTTTTGTAACAAATTGTTTGTGTTTTTTGCAATATTTGTCTTTTTTTCAAATTGAATATAGATCTATATTTCGCAGTGTACAATATAATGCATTGTTACCATCTTTCTGTGTTAGAATCCTTGTAATGTCTTTGGAAAGCATATAAAAGCCACCAACATTAGATTCTTCTAAGAGTGGCATTTTGGCTGCAAAAGTGGGCCAGTCTCCAAAATTACATAGCTATACATTGGAATCGGCCACAGTACATTTTATAAAGCTACAAATCCAGATTTTACACAGAAAGGCTATTAGAAAAAAAGCGTATACAAACTGGATTGCTACTATGTGAACATGTTCCCCTGGAAAAAGTTCCCTGCACCCCTAAAAGCCTCCCCCCACATATTCTAGGACTGGTATTAATTACTTGTCTAACTCCAGTCCCAGAATATTTGGGGCAAGTGCTTGATTCTCGTGAGAGCGCAAATTTGGGAAAAACTTTACCTCCTTGTGACCTTTTTCCAGGTGACTTTATCAATGGTTACCACGGGGTTATGACCGCATCAAAACTATTTCTCAAGGTTTTTTGGGCAATCTTTGAAATGATGCTCCCTATAGCTCTTTGAGTTGAGATTATTGGGTTTGAAGTGGTTGAAAATTATGGCATGAATGAAAACTATAGGGGGACATTAGGAAGTAGAGTATTCCTGCTCACTCTGAATAGCTAGGCTCACCGTTCTTCCATGTAGCCAACTGTTTAAGATGGGCCTTAGACCAGAGCCTGTTTAGCATATAGAATGCGATTTGCAGAGAAGTTACTGACAGTAACTCTGAATATAAAATGCAGGAAAATGCAAGAGAATGCAAAAAATATACAAAAAACAAAGCTCCAATGTTTCATGCAATCACAGGTGGTGCATAGACACATTTATAGTGATGTCAGTAGCACAGTGAAAGAGGATTCATGATATATATCAAATAGTAATTCACTACTGGTGTCAACACGTGATGTTTTTCTGGCTGAGTAGGGTGAACAGTGTTCATAGCATCCGTTCATTGAGTAGTTGAAACCTTTGACCCGTCTTCAGGACACATAAGTGTAAGTGATATATGAAAGACAAATATCTCATGGGGGGAACTCATCTCCCGTCGAGTCCTGTGAATCAAGTATACGAAAAAGATATTCAAAAAATATTTAAAAACCCAACCTTGAAACCAACCAAATCGTCTGATTGGTATTAGGACTGCACTCCTGTTTACCCACCTATCATTTCTTCTCTATGTGTAAGGATGGTTCATAATTGACACATCAATTCCTCTTTCGAAATATACAGAGAAGTATATTTGTATCCTTTCTATGTCCAAAAGATATATATTCAATTGTTCCGTTTTTATAGTACATACATTATTTTGTCATGTTAACCTACTTTGCTATGTCAAACATCCTTCAACCAGGATATGAGCGAGGGATTATGGTGACTTCATGTGCAACCAAAATGTATTGCTGGTGCCAATGTGCATCTGTTCAGAGTCAGATGGTCAACCTATGTAAGTAGAGACAGGTGACACGACAATGTAATGTCTATTGTGTTCAGGAACAACTGCATGTGTGCTTATCCACAGCAGTGTCATATATGTAAGGTGACCAGAGTCCATTAACTTAGTTAATATACTTTTGCCTGTGCTCGTATGGGTGTTTTAACCAACATACCAGTTCAGTCATAATGATAAAGCGGATTGGGGGTATTACATGGATGACAAAGAATAAATATCATAACTCTCGCTGGCCACGTCTTCCGCACCTAAGAATTCACAGATCCAGGTCCAAACACAGTTTTTTTCCACAGTCAGCCCGTGCCTTTGGCTTAACACAATTTTTGTCAAGAAGCGCATGTGCATACGTCGAACAACATGCTACCGCCATGTTGAGAGGGGGTCCAACTGACCAAACAAACATGGCCGTCACTGACTTTTAGACGGTGTGACAATCACAGCTTCAAAAAATCCCGCTATCGTCCACCACTAAGGGGGCAACAAAAACAGCGCACTGAACACACATGACATTCAACACCAAGATCTATTAAGAGGTATAAAATACAAGGTGACTGAGAGAACACAGGGCCAGGAATACTGGCCAGGAAAAAAAGAGACACAATGGAAAAATGTAGAAAATGGGGAAACACACCATGATTAATTCTCAGTGTATAAATAGATTCCATTAAATGGCGATGTTGAGGCCTTTATTTACTGTGTCTAGTCAACAAATCCATTGCTGCCATTTTGTTTGTTTACTTTTATTTTTTTTTTAATTTAAGGGCCGCCATGGAAAGAGAGAAGGGAGGGAGCGGGGAGTTTCCCAGAATAAATGTTCGCCATTTCCAGCAATGCTGCGGATTACATGTTTCAGAAGACTGTCTTCTGACAGTCTTGAGTTGCTTCAGAACCCCATGTTTATCTGCTAACACTCAACAGATTTTTCACTGTTAAAAGTCAGACATATGGGCACTGTCAATGCTGGTCTGTTGTAGAACGAAAGGTGGAAGTGTTTGCATTTAGACACTCCTGCCTGACCTGCACACACAAAAGCTCTGCCACATTACCCAGCCGGCCTACAAGGTACCCAAGTCTGCAATCAGTGCTGCCTCAGAAGAAAGGCATAATGCGTAGACCGAGTTCCTGCAAGTTAGCCGGGGCTATCCCTGTGACCACCGAAGAGTATGCCCGAGATCTATTTTAACAAGTTTCATTTTACCGTGGCAGCTCTTTCTAAGCAGCTGTGCATAGAGCAAGGCAGGTGAGTGCTCTAATGATCCCAGACTCCCTTCAGTGCTCTCGAGTCAGGGGGAACCCAGGTGAAACCACAGCATGAACCCCAGAATGACAGTACCATGTGAAGACGTCGGCCAGGAGCTAGGGTGAACTAAGGCACCACCTTTGTCAAATTAACATGTTGCTTCCCTTCTCTCCTGTCAATTGGGCACATTTACTAAATGTGTATGAGTAACCTGACCTCTGCAAGCCCTGGAACCTGCCTGTGCTAGGGGCATGGGGCCCATCAGCACGGGGGGCTCCAGACCCTGGCTTGGGAGGGCTTAAGCCCTTCCACTTTGAGAGAAGGCAGCACTCTTCTGTGAGGCCCAGGGCTTGATAGCAAAAGGTGCGATGGCAAGGTCCTGTGACATTCATCAGCTCGAGAGCTTCTCATTTACTTACATTTAAACAACCATTAACGTAGCATCTGCCCATCACAAAATCCAACAATAGTAATTACAAACCATGGGTGGACTGGTCCAAGGGAAACAGAGAGATTTCCTGTCAGGGCAGTGCTTCTAAATGGCAGATGAGTCTGGGTCGAGTCAGTCACACTTGAAGCGCCCAATATAGTGGGGGATTGTCTGGCAGGCTGGTGCAGGAAGTGTTTGGGCAGAATCACTCCTTCTGGCATGTTTGTGGCTTCCCCAGTCAGTAAGCAATTCTCCTCACAGTCCCGGCTACCAGAGCTCAACACTGCCCTGCTTCCTAGGAGAACTTGCGTGAGGAGCCGGGCAGCAGGTCACAAGGAATAGAAACAACACGAACGCGAATCCCATGAACCCGTGGCTCCTTCCAGCTCCACTGGCCGCCCCATGCAGATTACCCAATGCAAATTACCCGTGGCCCCTGACTGCCAGAGAATTGTGGGCTGATGAAAGCTAGCGGTTTCTATATTGATACCATAGATGGGGACGTGCCACTGGGATCTGGGAAGAGCTTTAAATGCTCTGCATCTATGGCTTCTGAAAATCGAGGGTGTAGGTGTGCACACATTACCGAAATGTTGTGTGAGGGCTCTGCAGAGCAGATTTCAGGTTGATACAGTTGGATATGAAAGATTGTTTGTGATTTCCTGTCCTTTGTTATCCTCCACAGTCAGACCCCATGTGGACCTGTTTGACGTACTCTTTAGTTAGTATTCTAATCGCTGCCACCAGCTGCAGGGCCAAAAAAAGAGCAGCGCGGATCCATGGAGCCTTAGTTAGTTAATCAGGCTGGCCATGGCAGTGGAAAGGTTTGGTCCTCCCCCTTCTGGAGATGCATTGTGTACTCCTGCTATCATATCCCAACTAAATTTGACAGGGGGACTGTGCCGTTAGGCTTTGTCCACCCAGAATACACAGGTCTATGCATTTGTCGTACTGTGAGCATAGGAAAATGTGTCTTCTGAGAATCGAGGGTGTAGGTGTGCACACATTACCGAAATGTTGTGTGAGTGCACTCCAGAACATATTCAAACTTGACATACCATACACTGCGTTAATAGACTTCAGTCCTGAACCACTACACACACAACACTGGTAATGCACTCGAAAAACGACCAACTACAGCGCTGCTTTACACAGCTCGGTAATCAAACCAAAATACACACCCACAAAAACATTTACTGCACTAATACACAGATGAGATGTATAAAACCTCTAAGACTGTACCCACAACCCTATCTAGAGCCAGAACAATCAAGGCCCCGGCGTGCACTTGCCGCTTTGCACGCAAGCTATGGTAGGCATGCACAGGCCCTTTGCTCCCCATTAACAACAAAACAAAAAAACTGGTTGCTGTCTGTGGCACCTCATGTGTGTGTGTGTACAGTGCAGCAAACATTGGCAGAGTGGTGAGTGAACTCCCTGCTCTGTCACAGAATGCCATGGTGCTCTTGGGATAATACTGACGCATTTCTCCTGCCACTCTGTTTGGAGGGCATTAGGCCCAAAAAGAGGTCTGTTACCGGCACCTGGACACCCCCGCCCTTGCCCTATGTAGAATGGCATACTCGGATTGAGCTATTTCTGCAGGCACATTTGCAATCGGGTTTCCCTAACTGCACCCGGCATGCCCTATACAAACGATGTAACACCCTCTTTGCAATCCATGCGTGCAAGGAAAGAGGACGGACTTTCTGTATTAGGCGAGGGGTCTTATTTATCATTCTCAAATTCTAAATTGTTCCACCTACAGGACGTGGAATTCGAACAGGGGCCAGACTTTGCACTTTGTGTAATGTGACCCTTGATGCTCTTCTGCATAGTGGTCTGCCAATGGACCTTAATTCTGATGAGGACTGGGCCTGCTGTCCCACTGAAAATGACATCCCGGCTAATTCTTCAGCATGACCACAGGTCACCGAAGAATCCCATCAAAGAATGTCATCACATCTAAATGTTTCTCATAGGTAGGTATTGTGGATAGCCTGAAAACCTGTCAGGATTTTACAAATTGGTGGGTCGAGTGTGGAGTCGAAGCTGACCCCGAGAGCAACACCTGCTTTTCTACAGTACACAAGTGAGCAAATAACGTTTGTCAAATCTTTCATGACACCAACTACATAGGCTAATCAAGTTAATTTAATGCACACTTATCAACAACTGGGGCTCTAATCAGAAACCACTGCCTGCCATTCATCTAGCAAGCAGACTGTGCATAGCCCTCTCCAGCACTCCAGCAGTGGAGCAGAAAGGATCAATGCATGGCCAGGTGCTACCATCAAATCCAGGATTCCCACCACCTGGCTTGGTGCCTATGACAGGAACGAAGAGCCCAATGACCACAAAATCAATAAGCAATAACACACAGCGCACTCCCGGTGTTCCATCACCCCAAAATCAACCCTAATGCTCTCTTCTTGGATTCATTGTTAACTCTCAACTCTCAAGGAACTAACAGCACACATCATAACAGAGCTGCTCGCAAGCGCCTCGGTACAGAATACACAAACATGAGAGACACTTCTCTCCCAATGTATGCTGCTAGCCTACCAGATCATCTCAAGTATGATTCTGCACATTGCTCTCAAATACATTGCAAGACTGATCTTTAGCACTCACATGTTCTGTAATGGTTCTTGACCTACACCTCAAGAACAATTCACCCAGCAAACGTGCTTCCATCCCACGTTCAAGCCAACTGCAATTCTATCACGCATAAATCGGGCAACACGTGTCATCAGTCCATTGACACAACACCCGTGGACATTCCACCGCAAACTAAACTCTCAGTTCTGGTCCTTTCTTACGGTATGTACAGATTTCCATTTCACACACACCTGGTAACTATACCCACCCAGCCAAGCCTCTAGGACATTACCTTCCCTCTACCAGTATCAGAGTAGTAGTTATAACCATTAAAACCAAGATAACGAAACTCTAATCCCAGCCTCATGAAACTGCTCCTATCTCCACCGACCGCAGAAAACCGAACATCATCACTCAAGAAATGCATCATTATTTCCCTTTGCTCTCCCACTGCGATCTGGTCAACACCCACTCAACCATGTCAAGGAACACACATAACACACTCGAACCACCAAACCCCAGAGAAAAGACATTCTTGCTGGTCAAAAAATCCCAAAATTCTTAAGAGTATAACCAGAATCTGATTTCCTGAGCAGCGTAACTTGTATGGACTCAGACAAAGGCATATACACTGCAGAAATCTTACGATTCGATCAAATTAACTCTGCTCCTCAAGTGCCGCAATAACAACAGGGTTCCTGGATGAACATTAACGAATCAAATTGTTTTATTTTTCAATCACTTCGTGCATATATATGTTGTGGGGATGCCCTGATCACCGCGCGTGAATTCAGTCCCTAAAGGCTGGAGTTGCACACTCACTGCACTGATAAAATACACGAAAGCTTCAGCACAGTTGGAGAACCTGTGTCTGAAACACTTGTGTATGAGCGTGATACAGATAAAATATCATATCACAGCAGGTACCCTCCCACCCAAGATTCACCCCACCATGCCAAAGCATGTGTGACAAAAACATAGCTGCTTCAACGGTATAAGAGCATCAGGAAAATAAGGCCAATGACTGCCAATAAAAAACAATAAATAGATCCAGCGATATTCCCCTAGTTATCTTTCTCTCCACTCATCATCACCACACTGTGCCCCAAAGGTTTATATATGACATATTAAGTTATGTGGCTTTTATGCTGGGTGAGTCACCACCTTAGTGGTCTTAAAGCGCTGAGACCTAGTCTGTGGGTGAGCAAACGCCTGACCACACTAGGGTGTTCAACCACACCGTAGTCTGTTGGAGGAGAGGAGAAAGGGAAACGGAAAGAAAGACAGGGTACATTGGGGGAATAGGTGAACAAAATAGAGGGATGGATGTAAAATATGTAGCTGTTTCTTTGGAACAGCAGGGTACATTGGGAGAAGGAGAGAGAACAACCCTGAAGGAAATCTTCCTCTTTAAGTGGTTCATGAAATATTAAAAGGCGTAGATTAGATGTATTAAGACTGGATATAGATGCTTGATGGACTTGAGATGTGCTCAAGAGTTCCAGATAGTTTGGGTGGCTATTTATACCAAATGGTAATGTAAAAACCCTCCCCTGATAAGAGTTCCTGCAGGCTATAAATTGTCAGTCTAACAGATAGAAGTGTGTTCGAGCCAAGAGTTGGCTATGCATTGCTGTTATGTGGGTGACACAGTGGTGAATGGAGACAAAAAGGCATTCCCACACTAAGTCAAAATGAAAGGCCTAAGGTCTGAGAAAGAAAAACAAATATCCATTCTTAAAGGGCAGTGGGGCTCATTCTAAATTATCTGTTGCAGTAATAACGTGCCTGTATTAATGCATACCGGCGTGTTACTGCACCGGCCATCTATGAGTTGGTCGATGGGGCACCTGATTTACCTCCAGCCAAGCACTGGAGGTAACTCAGGTACCTTACAGGAAATAATAGCCTGTATTACCGGCTGACGGTAATACAGGTAAATGGAAAATCCCCCATGGAGTTCAATGGGACTTCATGGAATGGGGATGTACCACATTTATCGCCACTTGTAATCCAGCAGTAATTCAACCAGACCAAGTGCCGGTAATAGTATTTCTGTTTGCCGGTATCCTGGCAGATTTTCTACCTGGACAGCAGCAAACTTAGAATGAGCCCAGTGTCCATTGTTCTGTTAATAATCCTAGAGAGACCAAGGGTCCAAGTGCCAGTTGTCCTAGAGGCATTACATAGGTGTGGAAGGTTGCGTGCAATGATGGTAGTCAGTTACTTTAGCTATCGAGAGCAAATGTAGAAGGAGTAGACGCATTTACATTTATTTAATGAGGGGTAGAGGGTGCCTATCCCTTACACTGGATGATTAAAGGGTAAACATAAATGAGAGGAGTGAAGCAGAAGTGTAGCAGACAAATTTAATAAGGAGATCCTTAAACAACTATATTATAGAAAACTAAAATGCAAGAGGCAGATTAATTCTTTAGTGTAATGGGAGCGAGAAACTGGTGTGAGCCAAAGCGAGACATCCTAAAATGTTACTATTAAACTTTGTGAATATTCTGAGTCAAGTGAGTACTACAGGACATACTGCAAGTGATCATTGGAAACCAACTCTGCAAAATGTCAAACAAAGCCAGTTCACAATATAAGAGCAACCAAACTAATTTCTCCCAATAGCCTCTTTTGCCAATGACGCACATCAGTTTGTCACTGAAAATGTCCTTCCAACTTCGAAAGGGCTGTGCTTTGATCAAAACACAAGATCTGTTTTTCTATGAGCATGAAAGCAAAGTCCAACTTTGTATTCTGGACACTGATTGGCTGGCAATAGCGCTCAATCTTATAATATGACACACCACGACAATTAGCAGAATACCGTAGGTGACGAACACATTGCAGACATTGTACCCCAGTCCTCTGATTCGTCCACAGGTATGGTGGAGCCCCAGCAGCCCACGCAATCTATACATGCTCACTCGCCTTCCTCCAAACGGACAAGGTGTCCCCACTGTGATGGTGGCTCTCCTGCAGATTAAATGTTGTTATGCATGCAGCCTACCCCTTCAGAATATCCCTCTGTCAGTGCTGCACTCAACCATTAGGTGCAGAACAAACGTAAAACATACAACATGCAGTCACATGCAATCAACATGCAATAACTGTATGATACGCTAAAGATACACTCAACGCATGACCTCCCATCTGGACCATAGGGTCATCACAGAACAAATGCTAAAAATAGACATGACACCAGTGATTGCAGTGTTGAAATGTAGCAAGAAGCACCGCCAGTGATGTCAGTAACACACAGCCATCCCCACAGGAAACACAGCCCAGGCCACTACCCGCAGCTGAGTCCATAGCATGCAAACCATACCTTGGACTTTTGTAATACATAAGCGCATCCTGACAGTCGCCCCCACCAAAACTCAAGGCCCTGAAACAATGCAGGAACCGAGAAGATAAGAATCGTATCTCAGTGTGAAACTGCATTGCCAAAATAATTCGATAGATACCTTACCTAAAGGAAGGTATCCTGGAAAATTACAAACTCTGGCCACTGTGCCGCCCCCTCACCCTACTCTGAAAGACTGCCGCTCAGCAGTCCCTGTCAACTGCAATCCTCCTGCCCACCAAGGCCCACAGAGTTTCAGAACAGACCTTACATATCAGCAACCACACATGGCACCCAATCTGCACTTGAACTCCCGAACCAAATGTGCGAGAAACTCAGGGACTGAGCCGTTACCACGTCCAAGAGTGCTCCCATAGCAATTCCAGATATACTGCCCCAGAGACTGACGTAGGGTGCATGAGAGGTGACCAGGGGTGTTGCAAGGTCTGGAAAAGATATGGGGCTCGGCTAATATTGGGGCTGTTGGGATTGGGGGCTAGCTATCATCTTGACTGTGGCTAATGGGTATCTATTCGGGCTCCAACCAAAAGATCCGGGGCTTTGGCCTCCTTAGCCACCCCCTAGCAATGACTCTGGAGGTGACAAAAGCAAGGCATCCTCTCTTTCATAGCTCCGTCTTTACATGGGCCCCCCCAAAGCACGAGGAAGACCAGGGAGGCCGAAGACCAGGGAAAGGCAGAGACATCTCTCACAGCTGCAGCCCCGTCAATGCCAGGCTATCGCGCCAGCACAGTGCCCAACATCACGATCACCTCGCACTTCTCCAATCCCCCCTCTTCACAGATGGAACCACAGATTGAGAAGAAGGGCAGATCCAAGCGTGAGCTCTATCGTGGAAAACAAATGGCACAATGGACTACCAGTTCAACAAGGCCATCTTGGAAAGCACCAAATGGCAGAAAGAACAAGGAAGACACACGCGGCCATCTAACAGTGAGAGTGCCACAACAACAAACACCAACACTGAACATCAAACACCAAAGAGATATTGTTGGAGAGACATAAAAGGTATATATGAGTGAACACAGCAAAAGAAGGTATAGAGAAGAAACAGAGCGAGACCCTTCAGATGGCAAGGAAGGGCAGATCTGAGCCAGGAACAATGGGCACTGAGAACACATTGAAATAAACCAACATGTACAGAGTAAAGAGCCAACAGGGCGAGAGGAAACACCTCTATGGAGGAGCAACAGCAGAAGGTGAGGTGGCTATGATTCCAGCAGACATAAATGGAATGCAATATGAATTAGATGGCTAAAAGTGTCTTAGACTGTCTCTGCAACCCCAATGGCAGCTACCAGCACAGCCTGACCACCCAGCGGCCTTCTCCATGGAGCTCACGGACCTTGGAACATCCTCTGGAACAGGGCATGCCGTGTGTACGTGAGAATAAGTAGCAAGCATAGCGATCTTGTATAGTGCCCATCTGCCAGATATTATTGGCCTCACTGGCTGTTGTGTCACAAAGAAAAGAGGGAGGGGTTGTTATTGGGATAGCAGGAGATTTAAATGCAAAACCCATGGTGTTGACTGCTGTAGTTCAATAGCCCCCGGGTCCAGTGTGTCGGTATGTTTCGATGGGTTTGGCATGACCCTTAGGTAATGTTATCCGGGGCAGATGGTCCAGGATCTGAGTGTCTACATGTACATTTGGTAATGTAAGGTTCCCCACTGATGTGATGAAATCCAATAGGGCTAAACAGGGGAGTTTAGTCATAGCTCAATACTGTTTGTGTGGTATTAACTAGGCCTGTGTGTGGGGGCTGTGTGTGTGTAGTGTGAGGTTTTAGGAAGTTTTAGTAGTGGGGTTGTTTCGCTCAGGGGAGCAGAGAAACGGGTATGAGGAGTGTGGGAGAGAGCTAAACAAAGGGCACCTTCTGGGAGGGTGGTAGCATGCACCTGCTTATGAAGTAAATAGGCGATTTGTCAGATGTTCGCAGTGGTAATCGATCATTTTTGTTTCTGTTGCGCAGAGCCCAAGCCAAGTGAGCCTGCTTGCGGAAGATTTGTGGGCAGGATACATGGGCGTCTGGTAATTCTTTTGTTTAAAGGGCACCATCCCAGAAGCAAGGTTAAGAAAAGTATGTGCTTCTTTTGGTGGGTTCTAGGCTCGTGATTAAGTTAGTTGAGAAGTCAAGTTTAAGGTTGGCTGGTCTGCTTTTGCATGGACATCCTTGGGTAGTGAGTTAAAATTAGTTGATTATTTATATCACGCTACATACCGGACTTCAACCTCTCAACATAGGACCAATATCAAACCCATGTGCCCAGCATTGTCTTGTTCTCAAGACAATCACCTTGCTCCTGAGCAATCCTCCTAGCCCAGTTCCATGGGGTGGTTGCAAGGAGGGAGAATGAGGACCCTACTTACCATTTCTGGTTAACATTTGGTACCCTTACTAGTGCGCCCTTGCCAGATTGTTGTGTTCTTGATTATGCGCTAGTGTGGGAAACCATCATGATGAACTAAGACCCCCCCCGGACCCCCATAGTAAATGTTGTGATCGATGCATAGCGTTTTAAAGTGGACCCTCTTTTTTGGGGGGAGTCAGTGGTCAGTGATGTGTGCAGAGTGCTGGCCCGTTGCATTTGTCTCTTCAGTTTTAGGAGTAATCTGGCCGTGTCATGTTTGACCATTTTGTAGTCTGCTGTGTAGATGTCACAGACGTCCAAACCAAAGATGTAGTCCCAGTGAGGTAACTACCATGGTCATGTGCATGAAGGTTAGGTAGGGCATGGTGCATCATAAGGTGCTGAATTGGAACACACAGCTCATTACAATAGCTTTAACCTGTGGTTCTAGTGTACGGTCACACTCGATTGGGTAGTAGGTGTTGGGCAAATGCCCATTACATTTAGCTAGGCTATTGCTGTGGGGTTAGGTGGTATTGCACTGCATGTCATGAGTTCAGTTTTGGATGAGCTGAGCTTGAGCCTGTTGGAGATCATCCCAGAGTCCATGTGCAAGGCACATGCTGAGGTCAGACGTATCCATTGTTGCGTTGTGGGTTAGCTTGTAAACAATTTGCGCATCATGTGTGTAGTTGAAGCATGCAAGGCCCCCGCTGCTGATACCATACAGTCAGGCAGTCATGCATATGTTGGAGAAAAGAGGAGAGCCTGGAACCGTAGGGTACTCTGCATGTCAGGTTGCTAGGTAACCTAAAAGGGGCCATGCATGTTGTTTCTGTTCTCTTGATCAGGAAAGATGTGATCCTGCATACAGTGATTCCTTTAACTTCAATGTCCTCTAGTCCTTTTTGCAGGATCTCACGATTGACGTGTAGGATGCAGAAAAGTGTCTAGATGGATGAGTGCATTGGTTAAATGTTTGCTGCGTTATTCTTTAGCATGACCCGACTTAAGTGTGGATTCGATTCCCTTCATTAGCTTGAATCCAGGTTGAGATTTGTGCAGGAGTTTGTTGGTTTCGACATATTGCCACATCTGTTGGTATAGGACGTTTTTAAGGAATCTGTTGATGAAAAGTGTGTTGAAGATAGGACAGTAATTAGCTGGGTCATTTGTATCGGCCATAATCTTTTTGAGGCGAGGTTTAATGAAGGCTGTTTTGAAAGCCTGAGGGATGTCTGATGGGGTCATTGAGAAGGGGTAGGAAGGCAAGTGCTAGTCCATGTTGCTTAGTTCTAATTTTGAAAATGATGGGGGGAACATGATTCTTCCAGACAGTCTGCTGGATTGCTGGAGTTGACCTTTGAAAGCAACTGGTAAGGGCATCATCCCATCACCTGAGCGGCCGGCAGCACAGTCCACCCGTGTGCTTTATTTGCTTGGGGGACTGTGCTGACTTCCTCTGAGCAGGAATGCGTCCACCCGCTATACTTTTTTAAATTTTATGTGGAGCTCTTGGGGCCCTGCAACAAATGTAGCCCATGATAATGAGAGAGGCGGGGCATCAGAGGTTTGGCACCCACCACCTTTCATTATTCCACTAATAGTGTAATCATGCCGACCGACAGGAGATGAGCCCTCTCCTGTCAGTCAGCGCGTTCACATTGCAAAGAGGATGGGTGGACCATCCTTTTCTCCATGGTGGCATGGCACACACTGGGAGTGCAGCAGATAAGGGAAGTGATTTTTATTTATTAAATGTGTATTTATGTATCTGTGTTTGTATGTTGGTGTACTTGTTTTTGTGTATGCGTGCATGCAAGGAGTTATTTGAATGATGTAGGAATGTGTGGAGTGTTGTATGAGAGCTTGCGCAGCTGCATGTTTGAGGGTCGAGTGGGGCCACTAAATTTATGGGTGGGGGCTACTAGTGGCTTGGCATTCTTTTTGCTTTACCCTTGATGCACAGTTAAGATACGTTATTGTGCATCAATGGTAAATCAAACATGATAATTGTTGTTGCGTGGCTTGACTGGCTGACATTTTTGGTGCCAGTCTGCATATACTTTATTAGTGTGGCATGGCATTTTTTACTTTACTTCAATGGTATAGCAAAAATGATATGTGTTATTATGTGGCTAGGCGGGCCTACATTAGTTGGGCCAATCTGCATTTAGTTTTGTAGCTACTCTTAATCTGCTGCACTAATGCACCGTAAAGTGAATCTCTGTGCTCCATTCAGTGCACCTTGATGCGAACCTGCAAACAGGTCTACTACTACACTTTATGTGAATATTCAGAGTCCACAGATCTACTGATGCAATATAATCTCTTGAGCCTACAGGTCAAACCTATAGTGTCTACAGGTCTGCAAATGCACCTGACTGAAAATATGTAGTACGAGACGGTTTTACTGAACTTTCAAAATGACTTTACATACACCTTAATTTGAACATGAATTGTCTGTGGGTCTACTTTACCAAAGAACCTTTTGGTGAATTTGCAGTTTCCATGGGTATATAAATATACCTTAATGTGAACATAAGTGCGAATGGCCCTACCAATGCCCCCTAACGTGAATCTGCAATGATCACAGTTTTATCAATGCATCTCAATACAGACATGTAATGTCCACATGTCTGAAAATGTATTTGAATCTGAAACTACCTTTGTGCATAATTGTACTGAGGCAACCGATTTAAACATGCAGTGGACACGTGTGCTGATATATGAACATGTTTCACTATTCTCAAATTAGTGTTTAATTTGTAACATGTTGGTAACAGTATACATACGTTTTTATAAATGTGTCCTATTTTTAAATGACACCTCATTATGAGTTGGCATTGCATTAGGATATGTAAGGCATACGATATAAATAAGCTACTGCATAGCGTAAATATCCCAAATGTACCCCATGCAGTACTTTTTAAGTGCCCCATGCCACACACATCTCATTTAACCCTAGCTCTTAATCGCGTGGCATTTTAAAAGCAAGTGATATTCTAAAATACCATGTGTTTTCTGGTTACGAGGGTACTCATATAAGGGCCTTAAACGGAAAGTAATCAGTTCAGGCGATCAGGAATTATGGCATTTCTCTGATTCCTAGAGAGACCTAGATTGTAACAATCTCATTCTTGGATGAAAACACCGTGTTGTCCCTGTGGCAGCGACGTTCAAGGTCTCGAGCACTTATAATTAGTAAAGGTTACTTGTGAAGCACTGTATCGCGACTGCCACCTTCCTAACATGCCGGGGTGGCATTGCTATCTTGGCAGTACTCTATCAAAGGTGTCACACCCTTTGCGGAGGAGCAGCCCCTATCATCACTGTCACATTATTGAGAGCATTCTGACTTCTATGTGACAGGGTAGCTGGAGAGCAGTGTTGATGCAGCCAGCAAGCATCCTCTGTCATGAGAGGAGCCTACTATCATGATTGCTAATGTAACGGGTCAACTGCAGTGAGGGAACAGTGAAGCACCCAGATTTTAGGTGGTCCGAAGTCCCTAGACCTTTAGAATTTGTTCAGGTATCCGCCTTGAAAATGTTGAGATTCACCCATTTTGTGAGAGTCGTGCAAGGGAGGGCAGACAGCCACCTCAAGCTATTCCCTTTAACAAGGCCCACTACCCCGCCTATATTTGTTGTGGGCGGGCTCACTTAATTTAATTTGAGATAGTCTGTCACATTTCATTTTCAGTGCTGTAAATCCTGAGGGAAAACTGTATGTCCTCACTGGATTCCCACGCCATGCAGAAATCAATTAAATAAAAGAACGAATGAGAAAATAGACACAGGGTTATCAGGATGTATACTAATTGACCTTTTCACAATTGATCGCGGGAGAATTGACCTTTTCGCAATTGATCGTGAAATGGAGGTCAATTAGGACATATATGTGGGGGGAAACACCCCGCAACCACCCACTCAATCCAAAACCCCTACCCAATACCATTATATTATTTATTACCCCAAACCCACCCCACACATACATATAAGAAATAAAAATAAAGGTAAAGGTCAATTGCGCAAAAGGTCAATTAGGACCACTATTATTAGGTCAATTAGGACAAAAGGTCAATTGTAAAAGGTCAATTTGGGTAATACCGGTTATATCAATATGATTTTAGCCGTATTTCCCACAGAAACACTGTCAAACTCTAATACCGTTTCCCTACTAGTAGCTGCAGTAAATAGACCTGAGTGATTGACTGACAATGTGGATCCCCTTTCATGAAGTTCTTATGACTCCACGGAGATCTGGAGAATTTACTGCTGACAGTAATCCTGCCCAAGAGAAATCCTCTGTGTTTGGGGGTAATGTGGAGGAGAAACCTACCGCACAAGGCTGGTAACTTTTACTCCACTTTACCTTCAACATTGCAATTTGGCACTACTGTGACGTGGTGATAATTACAATACCAGGACCCATTTTTACCACATTGCCAAAGTCATAATAACGTCTAGAATGTCTGCTTCTGTTTTTTCCCTGCATCTGCCCTCTCTCTTCCATTGCAAATCCATCACTTACCTGCTACAACTCCCAGCTCCCCTCGACCCAGCATTCAATCACCCCCACCATTACTCATGGAGGTGGTGGGTTCGAAGGTTCTGACACAGGCTATATTTTGGCCAGATGCAGAAAACTAATTTTAGTGCAACAAGTGATGTTACTCCATTAAATGGAGCATCCCCATTCACAAAGGGCATCTGAATCTGAGCATTTTAATTGCACACGTTCAGATGCCCTTTTTCACCCATTTCTGTGTTTGCAAAAACAACGGGGCATTTCTGCGCACTTAAATGCGCATCCTGAATTCACAAACGAGATGTGCTTTTACATGTACAGAAATGAGGCACAGTCCCCATCGTCTGTTGAGAGGGGTTTACCAACTCATCTGTGTACTACTGTCCACCCTCCCCGTCCCCTGAAATGCGCAAGTCACCACTGAGAATAAGGGGACCTATGCATTTCTACAGTGAGGGCAAATGAATAAATTGCATCCTCTGCGCGTTTTTTTCGTTTTGGGCCATTTTTGCGAATCTGCCCATATGTATGTCATTTACTCAGGTATGATGCTGAGTGATGTTGGCCTTTTGATTTTCAGCACTCGTCCATCAACATTAACTCACAGCACCCTTTTTATCTGTACAGCACAGTTCTACGTATTTTCAATGCTTGAAACCTATTTTCATGCTGTCAAGCAGAATCCTTTACATTTTAAATATTGAAGTGCTTCTTACATTAATACGTTTTTAAAGAAAGTTTTGCATTTACTTAGTCATTTTTTACTTTTGCATTCATTAGAGAAGTGGGCTGAAACCTTTTGACTGGAAATATGAGCAAAATAGGTCTATATAGTCATGACATAACTCCGTGGATTACATGGCGAGAATGCATTTATATTAAGTAAATATTGGGACCACTTTAAGACCTTTTCTGTAGAATGTCCTCACTTCTCCTGTAATAAATAATGCAATTGGTCCTCAGCCTTTCTTAGCTGTGCTCTTGTTAATGTGCAGGTTTGCAAAACTGTGGGAACGTCTTTACTAAATAACTCTTAAATATACGTCTCTGCAGACCTACATCTGCGACATATACAACCTATCCTATAAGGATCTTTGTAAAAAAATCGATAGATTTGCCATCACAATACAATACAGCTGAACTACTGCTAATTTGAATTACACCCACTGCTTATCGTCCCCTTCTGAGTCCTTGTATTGTGAGGTGAGTCAACAATCATAGACCGGCACATCTCTCGGACACCTTAACATGGAAAGAAAATATAGGAAGGACCCTATCCTGTGTCTCATAACATGACGCACCTCCATGAAATGTAGTATTTAACACACCTCTGGGAAATGCAGTATGTAATGCACCTCTGGGAAATGCAGTATGTAATGCACCTCTGGGAAATGCAGTATTTAATGCACAAAAAGATACAGGAATGGCCCTACCTGGTGTCCCATAAAATGACACACCTCGATGAAATGTATTTAACGCACCCCTAGGAAATGTGGCATTTAACATTAAAGGTTGTAAATAGGTGGAAGTAGTAACACCGAGAGGGCGGGAGGGAAGGAAGTACTGGAGGGAGGAAGAGGAGGACTTGGCACATTGACTATTAGTGGTAATCAAGCCAACCATTACAAACCTATCCCTGTTCCTCACCTTAGTATTTGCTTTGTGAGGATTTACAATCAGTCAAACGAGGGCCTTGCAGCTGAGTCATCATGTGCAATAATGAAGACAGAGGCCTAAAAGCTATGAACATGAAACACTTGAATAGACATTTTCAGAAAATGTCAATGGAAAGAGATCCAACCAACACCTACTCCTGAGGGATCTTCCATATTATATCTCAAATGAAGATTATAATGGCTTATAAAAGTAAACAGAGAGGATCAGGAAGCGGCTTTACCAATGTCCAAGAGATAAAACGCCCCCTATGTTCAGGGGGAGCACGACCCCAACTTGAGCATACGGTTCTGAAATAGGCTATTTAATCCATTTACCCAAGGAGGTGGGGAAACATCCAGACATCTGACTGGAGCCAACATTTACAACAAAGCAGCATGATCTGTGAACATCTGAAGATTTTTGAAGTAAAGTGTGCCTGCTCTACAGCAAGTAGAGTCTTCCTGAATGGACAGAGAAGAAATGTGGGAGAGAGACTTTCAGTGAGTATAACATCTCAGCAAACCCTTTGCTAAGAAGAATGGGTTCAAGTGCCAGAGGAGACCCTGCTCCCTACATAAGAAATGTGTGGCTGAACAATTTCCCCCAGCAATCGAGCCAAAGTGATGGCTACAAGGAAAGTATTTTATCTGAAAATATTAAGTCATCCACTGGCATAACAGGGGCACCCACAGCCCCCACGGTGCGGGGGGCATAACCAGCACATGTCCTGGGAGGGGGCCCCACTTGAAAGAAAAAAGAAAACACATTTTCTTTCTCAAAAAAAGGTTCTTTTTGAATTCACTCTGCATTAATAAAGACATTATTTCTGTAACAGAAATCATTTCTTTATGAAGGCAGAGTGACTACAAAAAGAAACTTTGTTTTTGAAGTCTGAGGGCTCCCCCAACCCCATGACATGGAAGACCCTAGGCAAGAGGCATCCATGTCATGGGGCGGGGGGGGGAGCCCTACGACTTAATAAATAAATAGTTTATTTTTGAAGTCACTCTGCCTTCATAAAGAAATTATTTTCATTATGGTTCGGTCCTTAACTTAATAATTTCTTAATGAAGTTAGAGTGGCTTCAAAAAGAAACAATGGGGCTCATTCTGACCATGCTGGTCCGGAAACAACAGTGCTGGTAAGCTTACCGGCACTGTTGTTTCTGGACTAGCATATTAAAGGTCTACCTGCTTGGGCCGCTGTGCCAGACATGTCTGACCCTGCCGAGCACAGCGGCCATGGTAGGCAGACCCGTCAGGGAAGCACAGGCACTGTTAAAAACGGTGCCGGTGCGTCTGTGTCCCCAATCCCATGGAGTCCTATGCACAGTTACTGCTGAATCCGTAATGAGCCCCAATTTCTTTTTGAAGTAATAGGTCTCCCCTCAACCCCATGACGTGTGCGTGTGTGAGTGTATGGTGAAAAAGAGCACACTTAAATGTATAGGTGGCTGCCTGTGTGAGCGTATGGTGAAAGAGTGCACACAAATGTATGGGTCGCTGCCTGGGTGTGCCTGTATTTTGAAAGATTGTACACTTAAATGTATGGATGGCTGTGTTGCATATGGTGAATGGTGTGTATGCTTGTGTACAGAGGCACAACAAAACCTACATTTCGGGGGGATAACCCGTCAAATGTTGGGAGAAGCGCTAGCTTCACAGGTGGTGGGGAGGGGCAAACTTATTTGTGTGGGGGCATCTAACTTCTTTACGCATTTTAATGAGACTATTCTAGTACATATTCAATGTTACAAGCAGTTAACTCTCTCATTTAAGTCTCCTATTCCCTCTCTACCCTTCCAATAACTCCCCTGGCATGCAAGCAATAGACACACATCACGATTTCAATTGCCTAAAAAATGTGGCATTTGTATGCAGGTACTAACAGTGAAATGCTTTACGTTGGTAATTGCTGGGCCCTTATTAACAGCAAAGCCCAGTTGAAATGTAACATCTGTGTCCTGTTCTGTCCGGCAACTGCTCTAAAAGTCAGCCAGGTCGAGCCAACATAGCCCAAAATTTCAGGGGGGGGAGTGCTGAAAACCAGTCAACTCAATTGTATTGCACCACTGCTTGTGTTTAATGCCTTGATTACTCCTAGCCCTATTCTTCCTTGTCCCAGTGCTTATGTATCAGGCAGTACTTGTGTACTCTGCCTCATACACAAGTACTGGGATGAGGTAGTAGTACATGGAGTTAATGCCTGACTTAGCTACCTGTAATCTTCATTACTTCTAGTCCCACTCTTCCTCATCCCAGTAATTACCTATGAGGCAAGGAGCCTCATACGTAAGCTCTGGGACAAGGAAGAGGGACGTGGAGGTAATTCTTGGCCAAGGAGCTGATTTAGGAGGTTTGGGTAGGGGGTGGGAGGGAGAAGGGACGTGTGGGGGGGTGGGATTGTGCAATAAATGATAATGGATGTCCATGTCCAGGCTAAGCAGGCATGATATGTGGTATTAGTGGCTAGAGAGGAATTTTGGTGCATCCAGTCTAGTCATTCTTCAGTTTGGGATGACTTTCTTTTAACTGGGAATTTCTGATAAAGCAGTCCTGCTAAGTGTAATTACCTGGCTAGATTGGCATTTGGGTGCTGCCAGTCTAGCCATTTCTTACTGCGGCATTGTATATTTTTCTGGTTATCTGTGATAAAATTATATGATAAAAGTCATTCACAACGCACCTGCACACCAGTGTTTCTATGTGCGACAAGACAAGGGAGGGAAGATAGGGGGAGAACAAGACAAACAATCTCACTAGGCCTTGTGTCATTGCGAGAATGAGAAGTGCAAGGGGAAAGGGAGAGGGGAGGGGAAAACAGGTCTGCAATGCTCTGAGTTAATGCAGCAAGGGCAGCACGGCTATCGGTAGTGTAAGGAGAACAAGGGGCTGCAGCGTTACAGTTATAGCCCCTAAGTGCATGGTAGACACAGAGACAGTGCAAGGGTGACAGATCAAGAAAGAACCTGGACTCAGAGAGACTCTGTGGGTATGCAAGCAACCAGTCAGTACAGCAGACAGGTAGGTCAGTAGGGGAGGGAGAGAGAGAAAGCAGAGGAGAAAAGGAAAGTTTGTATCTGCTTCTGAAAATTCAGATGGTCCAGCTCAAGTTTGAAGGGGCAGGGAGGCCATTCCAGTGGGAGGCACCAGCAGAGGAGAGAGATCTACCCCCCCACTCTCTGCCTGGTGAAGCATCTAACCCTTAGAGAGTTGGAGGTAGCTGAGCGAAGGGCTCGAGAAGGAAGGTATTTTGGAAGAGAATGTTGTATGTAGTGCGGGCCCCGGCCCCTGAAAGCCTTGTGGACAATGCAAAGGGCCTTGAACTTGATCCTTGCAGCCACTGGGAGCTGGTGGAGAGATTTCGGGGCTTGAGAGATATGATCCCTGGGCTTGAGGCCAAGGATAAGTCCTTGCAGTCCTGTTCTGGATTAGTTGCAGATGACAGAGAGTAGAGGAAGGCAGAATGAGAAAGATGCTATTGTAGTATTCTACCCTAGAGAGAACCAGGGCTCTGGAGAAAGTGTGCTTCAGGTGGAAAGTGAGAAAGGGAAGAGTCCCTTTGAGGAGGAGCAGCTGGTAGTGGAACTTCGTGGTGACATCCGAGATGCGAGGAGAGGAAGAGAGATTGGCATAGGAGATGACACCATGGTTTTCTGCCTCGCAGGAAGGTGAAGGAAGAGGACCCAAGGCGGTCGGCCAGAGGTAGAGAGGGAAAGCTGGTGCCAGGGTCCCAATGAGAACGATGTCTGTCTTCCTGGCATTAAGGCACAGATTCTTCGAGGCGCACCAATCCTGAATCGCGGATAGACAGTCAGGAATGAGCGAGAGAGGAGATGAGGCTGAGGGGAGCTTGAAGGAAAGCTGAGTCACATGCATAACACTGAAAGTTAGAGGAGAAGGTAGAGATCAGGTAGGCCGAAGGGGCCCACTAGGGGTTGAAAAACCAGGGTGAGAGTATAGAGCTCTGGGGAACGCCAGTGGTAGAGAGAAGTGGCATAGAAAATGGGCCCAGGTTAGACCTGGGAGGGGGGGCGGTCCAAGAGGAAGGAGGTCAGTCACTCCAGGGCCTGATCCGTGATGCCCAGGTTCTCACGGAGTTCATTGATCAGGGTGGCGTGGTTGACCGTGTCGAAAGCATAGGAAAGAAGGAGGGTGAGGGCAGAAGGAATGCTGGAATCAAAGTTAGAGAGCAGATCTTCACGTGTGTTCAGGAGAGCAGTTTCCCTGCATCTGGCAGCTCTGAAGCCAGACTGATGGCCACGGATACAACCAACAGATTCAGTGCGGGTGGGTTAGCTGGGAGATGGCAAGCTTTTTCAAGAGTTTGCCCAAGAACGGGGTGATGGAGTTTGGGCAATAGTTTGCCAGGCATGTAGGGTCAGCAGACAGCTTCTTGAGGAGTGGGTGCACAAGGGAGTGCTTAAGGGGAAGAAGGGAACTTTCCAGTGGCTGAAGAGTGATTACAGAAATCGGGCAAGGCTGGAGCGAAGGTGTCAATATGGTCCTTGATGGCTCTGGAGGAGCATGGGAGCGCTTGTTTGGAGGACGCTTTCATAGATCGGACTTGTCTAGAAACCTTGTCATGTGTTGTCAGAGAGAAAGAGGAAAAAGGAAGGGGAGAGGTGGAGATGACCAAAGGGGGCAGAGAGAGGAAGAGGGAGAAGAAGAGGAGATAGAGGACAGGATGTCCTGAGATTTAGCAGAGAAGTGAGAGGCCAGAGCCGTACACAGGGCCTAGGAGGGAACAGGAGAGGTAGAGACCACAACAGGATTGACCAGTTCCTTGCAGATTTTAAATTGTTAGCCCATGTTAGTAGAGGCCGCAGAGACGCAGGCTTTAATGTGCTCTCTTCTTGATGAGTGTTATTGCTATGATTGGCATTTTGGTGCAACTAGTCTAGGTATGTCGAAATGTGGTCTGGCATGCTTTACTGTAATGTTATTATGTGTCTACATTGGTCTACATTGTGCATCCAGTTGGACATGTTTTCATTGTGGCATGGCCTTTTTAATAGCAAAGCACTCGTGTTCCTGTGCACTTTTGGTGACTTGCATGTATTGGATTGGTGTTACCCTACAAAACAATTGCAAACACTGTGGCTTTATAGACACTTCTTCTCAGAAAGTGTGCTCTATATTGCATTAAAATGCATATTTATATCTTCCTCCTAGTGCAGTGTCAGGCATACCCCTTCAGGAGCACGTTTGTGTGTATTGCACAAGCTTTACAATCTGGGCCGGCCCAGAGTGTGACGCGACACGTGATTTGTTGCTGAGTTGCGGGGGCCCTCAGCATGGCTTGCAGGGGGGCCCCCACATTTTGTGTTACGCCACTGAAGTCATCGACTCCAGATCCTGAAACGGGGGAGGCCACAACTTCCTTAACATGAGGGAGAGGCCCAGAGAGAGGGGATAATGAAAGGTACCAATTGAGAGAAAGAAAAAGAGCAGGGAAGTCGACCATCCAAATAGGCCTGGCCCACACCTCCCTGTGGAGCATGAAATGCATGGACAGAAGTCACTGGACTCTGTGGATTCAGACCTCCAAAACTCTTTGAAATCCTGCTTCAAAAAATGGAAGACCTAAATTGGAGAGCAAGACACAGACTGCAGGCCTCTGCCCCCATAACATTGCCTGAACAAAGCCCAATCACCATCCATCAAAGGATCTTAGCAAGGACGGCCGTCTAGACTGTTGGAATGAGACTGCCAACCCGCAGCCTAGCAAAGATGTTCAGCGTCTAGACATTCCGCTTGCTATATGAAAACATGCTCAGGTTGGTAGATGCACACTGGGCAGGCTCTTGAAGGGAAAGGGCACTGGGTGAATCATCAACCAAGTGAAGGAGTAGGAACCAGTGCTTCCTGCTCCAGTAGGGCACTACCAGAGGGCAGGGCACTACCAGAGGGCCCATTGAGCCCTCCTGATCGCGTACAGGACCCTTGTGGGAAGGAGGAAAGTGTCATTGGGCATGGAGAAGGCCGCTTGGCCACCCGAAATACATGACGTTTTTGTCTTAAAGTTATCTCCGTTTTTTTAAACATAATATCAGACGTATGTACTGGATAGTTTTTCTAAAACAACCTTAAGCACAACTACATAGGTTTATACACATAAAATGAGTTTTACCTTTACATAAAAACAGCATTTTCTGTTAACGGGAGCTATTAAAAATAGATTCCAATATAACGCCCAGCCAATATGTTCATTCCTCACTTCGTTCCGGGCACAAAATAAATATATTAAGCAGAGTCTCTAAACTTTTTACAGAACGGTCGTTGCTTTCTTATACTTTGCAATGTTCCTCCATTATTTAATATAATAATGGTAATATAGTAATACCAAATGTAAAAAGGAGATCTCATGCTTGCGTTCAGCAATTCACAAACATAGCTTTGGAAGTGACACCCCCTACTGCCCCCCCCCCCACGACCGCCTTCATCATGAGCCAAGTGATTCAATGATTTTTTGGCTTTATAAATACTTAAATGTTTCTCATTACTAATCCTGGGTAAGGTAGCTTTCAATTCAAACTTCCAACACACTTCAGAGGCAATTCCGACAGGATTATTATATACGGACTGTAAACTCTTAATTATTTTCAGCATTTTCTTCTTCCATTAATATTAAAATCCTCATAGAGAAATCCCTTCATGGTTCCTGGCTTTGCATTTCACAAACTCACCCAAAGAAATTAGATGTCTGTTTCAATTTTGCAGGTGACAATAGTGATACCCAATTCTAACTGTATGATATGATAGTTTATTTGTATAGGGTCTATACACAATTGTTTCAAAGCTCTTCAAGGCAAGGGAGGGAACAAGGGAAAATACAATGGACCTCATTACAAGCATGGCGGTCCGGGAACTACGGTACTAGGTAAGCATGCCGGTACCGTAGTTCCCACACCGCCATACTACATGCTCTGGTTGCGGGTGCCGTTTCACCTGCCAGGTTTTTCCTGGCGGGTGTAACAGCACCCACGAGCAGAGCATGTCGGATGCACCGGCACAACTCTGCATGTGCCAGTGCATCCGATCTCCCCATCACCATTCAGCCGTATGGGGCATAATGGGGATCGGGAGGCCCTTGATTCCGGCACCCGCAGATGGGTAATTACCGGGTCCGCCGAGCTCGGCATGACCCGTTTCTTGCCCATTCGCGGGTGCCAGAAAAAATGCAACTCCGGCGGTACAGCCAGAGTTGTAATGAGGCCCAATGACATTCTTACAGGCCATGAACAGTAAGGATGTGAAATTAACTATCGTACTCTGCCTGACGACATTTCAGATAGTGCAAGAGCTAAGACATAGATAAGGAAGGGAGGGGGAGAGTGGGAATGAATGGAAACAGGCAGGCGACTACTGTGCTAGGCCTGACAACATTTCTGATAGAGCCGGAGAAAAACAAAAGGTGAGGAAGAGGGGTGCAGAAAGGGGGGAGAGGAACAAAACAAGTGACTTTCGTACTAGGCCTGACAACATTTCAGATAGTGCTGGAGTGGGGGTCGGGAAGAGGACAAGTAAGGGGAGGGGAGGAGACAGACGAGGTTGCTATCATACTAGGTCCAGGGACAATTCTGATAGAGTAAGTGCATAGAAGAAAGGTGAGGAGGGGGGAGAGGAGGAGAGAACAGAGACTAAGCAGTCAAAAAGAGTGGAGAAGCAAGAGGGGAGAGAGAATACAATTGCAGAAGTCAGTAGTAACACATAATGTTGCAAGCCAGGATACAAGATGAAGATGGGAACAGCATTATTCAGGGCCACGATGTGTACAAGATGCAAAGGAAGTCCAGTTTGAGAGTTGAGAAAGGGTGACGCACCGTGAATCAATGAAATCCAGCATTGGCCACAAGACTGTGATGGTGAAACCAGAATGTATCAGGACAGACTCCTGCAGAAGTAGGCTGGGGGGGGGGGGCAGGGTAGAAGAATCAAACAAAACAGGCAACACCTGTGTGCAAGAAATGTGGGTGGTACAAGGGAACATCACGGGGGACCAGAGGAGGCGGGGATGGCCTGTGGGGGCAGAGGGAGTAAACACATGTTAGTGCATGCTTACTTGTTGTCTGAGCAGGGGTTCGGGCCATGGGTCCTACAGGAATTGACCTTTTCTTCAACTGCTCTTCACTTTGGACGCCCAGGCAAGAGACGCCCTTGATCTAAGAGTTAAGAGCAGGAAGGAAGAGGCAGTCCAAGAAGATGGGTGGTTCTTAGGCCAGGTGACCGAGAGCCACTTGTACCTGCTCCCCATCTGCAAAGGAAAAGAGGCTGGAGGGCTCCTTAAGTAGGGAAAAAGAGCAGCAACCTGGAAGGCACCAGGTGGGCAGGGTTTGCTAAGTGGAGAAAAATAGCGGCAAACTGGAAGGCACCATGTGGGCGGGGTTTAGGCAGGTGACCTAGATCCACTTGCACCTGCTCCCCATCTGTATACTTTCAACACTAATCAATTTCCTACGGTTGAGTATTTTGTTGAATATGTTATGTTACTTGCTATTTGTATATTGCCGTACCTCCATTGCTAAAGCTGCGAAATGCTGTGGGGTTATTGGTCCATCCACAGACTGTAGCCTGAATATACATGAAAAAAGCATGCAAAGAACCATTTATAATTTTAATCAATTGTTTAACTATTAGCTGCAATGATTAGTGCATTGGCATTATAATAGTCATAGTATCTAGGGTGTACAGGCGAAACGTGTATTGCTCTGTCATGACCATACAATAGCGGGACCCCATTTTCCAAGAGACTCAGCCATAGTCTGTGGAGAATAGCATTGAAGGTGGAGGGGAGCTTATTAAAATCAGCCTGTAAACACCAAGGCCATCTGTCTACAGTTGAGGGCTCTGCTATACTTAACATGCAAAATACACACACAATACATAACGGGAAAAAACATGCAAATACATTTCACATTTGCCAGACATGTCAAAGACACATTCAATATGTGTCCACTTGTGATTCTGATGCACAATTCCAACATAGTATGAAAATCATTGTATAAACTCATGGGACATGAAACAGTTTCACATGTGGTAGTTCATTTCTGTTACCCTGAAGAAGGGAAAACATACTATGATGAATTGCCCCAAATATAATGTTTCATTAAAACCTTTGCTTTAATTGAAGACACTTAACTGCTTTGCGGAAGTTATCTCGGCAGGAGGACCTCCTATGAAAAATCAGCTGTTTTACGTTTACACGCTGGTTTACATTCCATCTTCAATCAGAATAGCGACAATCCGGAAACATAAAGTTAGTGCTATTGACATTAGTTAAATTGGGCCTGTGTTGTTCTATTAAACGTAAAGTGCATCTGTAAATCAGAAAGGAAGCAAGACACATACATTATTTTAAACAGAATAGACCAGATAACTGTCGTAACCCATACATGCAAACACTATGTTATATGCAACGCAATGAAATAAGACCACATTTTAATGTGGTGCTTCTTATGTGGGTTTTCTTGCTACCACCTCAAGGGTAAAGCAGTAGAAATTGTCCCTCGCAGTTAGAGATGTGTGAATGGGTGTAGACGCCAGGGAGTCTGGGATCATTAGCCAAATGGAAGGGAGGAGAGAAGGAGGAAATGAGTGGGGGAGAGCAGAAGGAATCCTGAAAGCAAGTGAGGGGAACAGAAGGTGGAAATCAGGTGCCCAACGAGGGCGGAAGAGAAGGGTGGTCTTTAAAAAGTAATATGGGTGAATGGACGGACACCCTATTATTATCAGACCTCTGGAAAGGTAGCCCAGAGGAAAGCATGGCAGGGATGAGAGATAGAGGGAGGCCGTTTTGCAGGAATCCTGTAAGTGCAGCATCAAGAAGCCCAAATGTGTCATTGGGAGCGTTCCCACCAAAACATCCCTGTGAACCAGGCTTTGGAACAGATGCAGCTCAGAAATGCGTGCAAAATAATTGTTTTAAAATATGCAGTAAATACAAGTGTTAAATCAAAGCAGCAATTAAACATAAGGACAATTCATATCATACAGTCGAGAACATTGAATAAAAATTGATAAAAGGAAAGAAAACTCTCCTATACATAAAATGTAATTCTTAAAAACCACCATTGTCACACATAGCTCAAAAAGAATTAAGAGGAGTAACTTTCTTCAAGATTAAAAATGTTAACAAAGCCCACAACCACAATCACATCACAAGTCAATTTACACGTCAGGCATCTCTTCCAGAGGGCAGATACATCAATATAAACAAATGAATGAACATAATGGCTAAAATACGTAATCCGATTAGCATGATGAATTATGAAAAGATGTTTCATGGTTTCAATTTCGCTCAAGCACCCATAAAACCTACATTGAACGTGTTCCAGTTCAAACTGCTCATATCTGACCATGATTTGCCTTGTGGGTAGTAGATGCCACCTGAATCTCGAAAACATGTGCCTCACAAACTGATTCGGTGTCAAGCTAAAAATGGTGCAAGTACCCCCATTTTATTAAATCAAGTTGTAAGTGATTAAGGGAACGGTAACTGTGCAGATCTTCCAATGTCATCCGCCAATCCAACTTATATAGTGAACCTTTGACATAAGCTGGCCTTTGCCATTAGATCTTCTCTAGTAGAACCTCTGTTGGGCAAAGGAGAATTGCGCTGAGAACCAAAATCTTAAACACGGTTGTCGACTCTATCATTCAATATACTTGACAGATCTTATATAATGAACTAGCTATAGATTTAACATTTTACTAAATATATTTAGACAATTCCACAAAGCATGACATTTTAATGAGCAAATGCCTAGTTCATACATAATATCAGGCAGTGGAAATGAAATAGACAGTTTTAAAATCCTTCTCTAAATTACGGCTTCCATACAAGACACTGGTTAAAATACCCTAATCATTCAGAGTCATAGGCTAGTTTTCAAACTATCTTTCCTTCATTATAGTTCAAGGCAGGGCAAATGGAAAAACTTCCAAATTGGCCATTTATTTTTCAACGTTGGTTAACCAATCCAACAGGTTTTAAATGTAACCAGTCTTTGGTCCAGGTTACACATGGCCTATCATATACAGCAAACCCCAGGTAAAAGAAATCGTCAACCTTTTCCAGTTTTTCATTACCGTTCCACCCCTGGAATTCTTCCCTCTTAACACCAGCAGAACATCTCTGTAGGCCCATAGATGACAAATCAAATATTAAGAAAATCATCGACATAGGAAAGCAAGGTCACGTTTTCCAGATTCTCACCCCATCACAGATATATAAATTAAAATGGTAGGGGGCCACCATGCACCCCTGTCTAACAGCTGTGTGCATGAGGGTCTTTCTTGAAAGGAAGTCTTGATGGTCTTGTCTGACCTGAATATTAAATTGTGTAAACCAAAAATGAATTGTAAAGGACCGGCCGTAATACCACAGTTCAGCAACTTGCACCAATGAAGATTTGAAGAAATATTCAAGGAATGCCATAGCCCTTACATGTACTCTGCTGGTCCTCCAATGGATTAAAATAGATAACTAAGTAGGACCACATCTACCAGCATGCAATATGGTTTATGTTTCTTTATTTTAATTCTGTTTATGTTTATGAGGTCGAAACATGTCTGGGGATGATTGTGGTCTCATGCAGAAGGGATGTGACCTAGAAGTTCAGGCCGGACTGCCCCTTTGGGAGTTGGGACCAAGCCTGATTTGCATATGGTCTTTCCCCTTTCTGTAATAGCTTGACATGTGAAGAACAATGGTCTGAAGGGTTGCACAGAGCAATTACCAGAGGTTTAAGATTAATTCTTCCAGCCATCACCTCTTTGTTTTTGCTTTGTCACCGCAAGTGTGAGGGTATGCCCAAACGTGGGTCCTGTGTCTGCTGGGCCTAGAGACCCAAGTTACTCCTCGTTGATGATGCCCAATGAGGCCGAAACATGTCTGGAGATGCTTGTGGTCTCATGCGGAAGGGATATGACCTAGTAGTTTGGGGCTGAACTGCCCCTGTGGGGGTGGGACCAAACCTGATTTGCATATGGGGCCTCATTACACGGTAGGCGGTGGGCCATGGCGCTATTAGCGCCATGGCTCATGCCGGTAAAATACCGGCACCGCCTTGGCGGAAAGGGAATTTACCGCCCCATTTTAAGGTTGGAGGGGCGGTAAATCCCCTTTCCGCCATTGCCCTTCCCCATTCCCATTTCTTCCCCATAGGGCTCTATGGAAATGGGGAAGGCGCTAATTACGCCACCGCAATTTTGCAGTGCCGTAATTAGCTCCGAGGTCCCTTAGCGGGTTGGATTTTAACACCTGCAAAAAGCAGGCGTTAGATCCTCCAACCCGCAAAGGGACCTCGTAGTACGGCGGTAAGGGTTAACGGTCACCGTTGCCATTAACAGTGACCGTTAACCCTTACCGCCGTCCGTGTAATGAGGCCCATGGTCTTTCCTCTTTCTGTAATGTCTTGGCATGCGAAGAGCAGTGGTCTGGAGGGTTGCCCAGAGCAATTGCCAGAGGTTTAAGATTAAGTCTAAATCTTCCAGCAATCACCTCTTTGTTTTTGCTTTATCACTCTGAGTGTTCGAGTATGCCCAGACATGGGTCCTGTGCCTGCTGGGCCTAGAGACCCAAGTTACTCCTCATTGATGATGCCCAATGAGACCAAAACACATGCTTGTGGACTCATGCAGAAGGGATGTGACCTAGTAGTTTGGGGCGGAACTGCCCCAGTGGGTGTGGGACCAAACCTGATTTGCATATGGTCTTTCCTCTTTCTGTAATGTCTTGGCATGCGGAGAGCAGTGGTCTGGAGGGTTGCCAGAGCAATTGGCAGAGGTTTAAGATTAATTGTAAACCTTCCAGCCATCACCTCTTTGTTTTTGGGTTGGTAACTATGACATCCTATGTAACCCTGCAGTATGGGGCACGTTTCTCTTTTTCAGTCCTCCTTGAAGGTTTGCTGGTAATTAGCATCATCTTCCAGAACAACCAAACTGCCCACTGAAAATATCACTTCCTTTTTAGAGCGCCCAAAACGAGAAGAAGCACTGAGAAAGCAAACATCAAGAAAGGTGAACTTCCTGCAAATGAAAACTTAGTGATGAACATTTCTAGCTACAAATTGACTTAATTCGAAGAAAACACATTGCAAAAAGGGATATCATTTGTTCCATACCACTGTAGCAAATAGTTAAAAGCTATTTTCTTTTCAAATTAACACGCAAAATGAGTTTGAAAATATTTTTTGATACATGTGAATGGGGAAACTCCAGAAGAGAAAATAAATTTCTGCAAATGGATCCCAAAAGTACATTCATGCCACCCATTCAAAATCCCCTTTTGGAAGTATTTCAAAAACAGGTGTTAAAAGACTGAAAAATGTAATTTAAAAAAAAGAACCAAAACAAACTTCACATCTAGAGAACACCAAGCATTAGACAGATTATGGAAGAATCCTAATCTGGTTATAAAACCTGCAGACAAGGTTGGCGCACTTGTGCTGATGAACACCACACAATACAAAATGGAAATTGAAAATCAATTAGCAGACCAAAACACGTACCTGGACATTTTTACACATCCCACAGATGAAGTACGACAAATCATCAAAACTGTACTATACGAAGCGGAAGCAGATGAACTCATAAGCCATTGCACTAAAAGTTTCCTCACAAACCTATATCCGGCTATGCTAATAATATATACCCTATCAAAGGTACACAAAAATCTCATGAATCCACCGGGAAGACCAATAATTTCAGCCAACAACAGCCTGCTAGAACCTCTACCACAATATATAGATAGGGCATTACAACCGCTGACCCATAACTTTAAAACATACATCAAGCACACCAATTATTTTTTGAACAAATTGCAGAACATATACTTAGATGAAGACAACGAAATTCTATTCACCATGGATGTGACAAGTTTATATACGAAAATCACCCATCAAGGTGGTTCAGAAGCTATAGAATGGCTACTGTTATCTTCCAATGAAACATGCAAGGCAGATGAACTATTCATACTCAAACTACTCAAAATAGTCCTACAGAACAATTTTTTCATGTTTGAAGAACAATACTTTATACAAACATCTGGAACCTCCCTGGGAGCTGCCATGGCTCCCAGTTATGCAAATACCTACCTGGCGTATCTGGAGGAAAACCATTTATTTATTTACTTATTTGGATTTATCAAGCGCCCAGCGGCCCGGAGGCATAGTGGCGGAGTTACAGAATACCTGGTGCATGCTTTTCTTCATGTCTCCATGTCTTCAAAGACAACAAATGGACAAATCAACTCAAATTCTTTGTAAGATTCATTTATGATCTATTCGGCATTTGGAACGGTTCCCAAGAGGAACTATCAAAATTCTTTGATCACATGACCACAATTAAATTCACTTCAAAGACCAGAAAAACATCAATTGAATTCTTGGATGTAGAAGTTTACACCAAATCAGGAAGATTGGAAACTACGGTATTCACAAAAACCACTGGTAAAAACAGCTTTCTACATGCCAAAAGTATTCATCTCAGGAAAACAATAGAGAGCATACCTTTCCGTCAATTTCTGAGGTATAGGCAAATCATCTCGGAGCAGCATGAATACACTACAAAAACGGATGAACTCAAGTAGAAATTTGAGAAAAAGAGGATACAACCAGGAAGTCATCAACACTGGTACAGTGAAGGCAAGTAATATCAGTAGGCCCAAAGCATTAGAACCCAAAATCCATGAATCAGATGAAAAGCTAGTATATGTGACAACATATTCCCAGCAGGGCAGGGAAATAAAATAAATAATCAAGAAGAACTGGGAAACACTGACATTAGACCCCATGATGGGGAGAGTATTCCCAGAAACACTGTTATTTGCATATAACAAAAGCAAATCAGTAAGAGATGATCTACTCAAAGCCGACATATCATACAAAAGGGACACCACTCAGAAGTATAATGGCACCACACCTTGTCACAAATGTAACAACTGCAACAATCTGATCAAAGGGAATTTTATAACCTATCCTCACAAGGGATACAAGATCAATTTGCATCATTCTTCCACATGCGACTCCAAGAATGTTATCTATGGGACAATATGTCCTTGTGATTTATAGTATGCAGGCCTGACCACAAGGAAAGCAAAAACCAGGTGGTCAGAACATAAATCCAATATCCGAACATCATCACATAAATCATATTTAGCACAGCACTTTTTGGAACAGAGGCACACCATTGCCCAAATCAAATTTATCATCTTAGAACAAGATTGCTTACCCAGTAAGGGGGGGCACTCTTAACAGACTACTACTCCAACGTGAAAGTTTTTGGATTGACCGCCTCAACTCGATTTCCCCTAATTGGATGAACATGGAGTGGGATCTATGTTGTTACCTATAAGGCATACCAGGAATCCAAACCAGTGTTTACAAAGGAATGTGAAACAATCACTGGTGTGAACCCCTTCAGTGTTAATAAACACAAACAAAATCAGGTGATAGGTTTTGAAACCGGCATACACAACATGCTCAAACCATAGATGAAACAGATTGCTTCGAGCAATCTATCATCATCTATTAGGCAAAGAATCCAAAACCATTCTGATCCTGTCTAGCAAGGAGCCACCATTATATCCGACAGTACCCATAATGGATCATAATTGCTTGCCGCATTCAACACATCAAGACACTTTCGTGTCACCGCAAGCTAACATCGGTGCTCATAATACCATTTAAAGATGGCCCCCCACAAGCGCTCATCACTTAGTCCCTTTTCGAATTCCTATTGCTTCGCCGGCAGCGCGTCAGCAAGCAAGTTACCGTAGCAACCAGAAACAACAGAGAGTATTGTGAATCAGCAGAACACTAACCTGTGCGAGACCGCCGCAAACTTCTGAGAGGTAAGCCATTAATCTGCCACAAGTCCCATTCAGTTTCCACCTGAGAAATAGGTTGGAGATAGATAAAGAGATACAGTAAGGGATCCTTTTATTACAGATACCACGTAAAGCGATTCAGTGATTGCCTAAGGCACCAGAACGGAAACAACACGAGGTTGCATTCTCAAAAAAAAACGCATACAAATTAGAAGCTTCATTGTATGTGAAGACAAAGGTACTATTTTTACTTTTGTCCTAAACTCGAATGTTTATAACATCACAGTTAGGTTAAATTCAAACTAAAACAGAGTTATCATTCCACCGTAGGTAGATCCATACAATCAAGTCCAACCACACTTGTTCAGGATAACCAAAACTTTGACGTACTACAGTGAGCAGCACAAAACCTGAGCTTGCTCTAGATTACTTCTCTGACACACCAGGTGTATTCACAACGAGGGGAGCTCTGTTACTTCAAAGTAAAAAAAAACGACGGTGCAATATTTAAATATAGGGCCTACAATTGGGACACAGCGCTATGATACAGCGACTTGTCCCAGTTCTAGCCCTTCCTGCATGATCACCCTCATGGAGGATACCCTTTATCTTTCCACAGATCTAACGCTCAATGAGAGAGGAGATTGAAATAGCAGTCAACGTGAATCTTTACGTCAATAGTCAGGCCAGAGCTCCAGCACGATAAGGTCAGTTAGTTCCAAAATAAAATCTGAATAAAAATTGCAGATCAAATGTAAACTGAAAAATTAAAAGTCAGACTGACATTATACATTCTGTATTTAATTTGTAGGAATTTTTTGAACTCTTGAATAGTCCATACCTGATGAAGGGCACCCTAGCCCCGAAACGCGTCGTACACAGATACGATGTACAGCTCAAGTCATCTAAATGTATATCAAAAAGCATCTCAACAATAGGCTTTGAACCTTTTTGTTCGTATTTGAATTCCTTTTCTCCTTTGCATGTAATTAGTACCATAGCTACCAGCATGCATCTAAAATAATACCACCTTCCCTTCATTGTTGAATCTCTGTTTCTCTATCACACCTTTTGGGCTGAACACCTCTCGCTTGCTTTGCAGCACCAAGTTCCCCCAATGGATTTTTTCGTTCTTCCTCACCTCTGTCCTCTTCCTTTCACCTACTCCCCTATCACTCTCGTCGATCTCGCTGTTTGGCATGTCTTCAGTGTCACAGGCACTATTGGGATTGCCTTTGCTGGACTCTGCTCTTCTATTTCATTCTCTCTCTCGCATGCTCTTCTGCTTGTCAGACTGTCAATTGCTTGCCCACACGGCACTCCTCCTTGCTTCCACCGACTCTCACTTATGGTTCTCCTTCTGTGGAGCCTCTTTCCTGGCCTTCCAAAGCAGCAGCAATGACAAACTACTCTTTCTCAGGGCGACTCATCACGCAGCTCACTTGGCTCAGACATTAGTAAGGCCTCAGTGTTAGGAGGGCATTTGGTTTCTTCTGTTCTCCACTCTAACATGCAGGACAATCTCTGTGTCAGCTCATACAGTCTCTCTGCTATGGCTGTTCAGGTGTCCACCCAGTCAGGATTCTGAGCTTGCGCCCAGAATGCTTGTTTCTTTCGATATTCCCCAGAACTCCTCAAACTGAGCAATCGTGTACCTTTTGAAGTAACCGCGGCTCTGTGCGCCAACCACGGGATTGGGTACCGAACCTGTGCTGATCAAAGTAGTCTTGTTTACAAGACCAGAGCATTGCCCCTAAGCTATCCTTCCCCTTTTTGATGATGTATATGACAGGGAGTACGCTCCTCTGCAACTCATGAGAAAACACAGGAGAGGTTTTTGACTCCACCACTGATGCTGCATCGAGGCCGTCCCCATCACAAACAATAGGTTGTGTGTGAATTTTACCACGTGCTTCTGCACCGTGTATGGTCTGAGTGCCATTATTCGGTGAAGTCAGACAACAGGCTCCAGGCTCATTTTTTCAAGGACCTTTTTGCCTGTTGTTTAAGTGTTTACCGCACGCAGATTGCAGCAGGCATGGCAATCACGGTGCAATATTAGAAGAAACCACAACTATTTCCCCTCACAATTATGCCACCACGATCATACCACAAACAGATCTGCTAAACCTGCAAAAAGTTGCCTTCTCCTTTTATAGTGTTTCTGAAACGAGAATAAAAATGATTGGAAGGAAGTTAGCCCCAATGAAACTCAGGCTTAGAAGCTTGTGTTGTACCCACGGACTGGACATTTAAGGCTTGACTTAATGATAATGCGTGCACCATGGCCACATGGCTGTCACTGTCAACACTCATTGGTTTGTAGATCTTTGACTTGTTCTTAGGCACATTCTAAGTTATTTGCGGAGCCTTTACAGCGACCACCTGCGCAGGTGCCTGATTACCTCTCACCAAGCTATCACTAAATGTCACCTTTCATTTTTGCAGTGCTGCTAAACAACAGCACCACAACCTGCACTACTGTAGGATATTGGCAACCTTGCAAGGATGACTTTACAGGCAAAGGCATTATTTAGGTCCTGTCACACACACAAATCTAGAACGTGCCTTTTCGTTTGGGATTTGAATGTGTGGGGTAGCACACTGAATGATGGTTCAGCTGTGCTACTCCTGCATGGAGTTAAAACTTGGATCTGTCAAAAATTGTTCACTCCCACACACACAAGAATACATACATGTGATATGCCAAAATAGTGGCTGTATCTATAGTATCTACCGAATGCCTCTTGCTTTGCTGCTGTACCATGTGGCAAATTTGCACTCTTTACTACTCCCTAAAAAATAAACACCAGTTATCAACCATCCCAGTATTGCATGAAAAAAGAGATATCTGCAAGCCCAACTTCCTATGCAAGTGGTAAGGCACCTTTGTGAGGAACCAACGGTTAGCTCATGGCCTAGTGAAAACCAGGACTCTTTCCTTCCACAAATGTGGACGTGGTCACTCAAAAAGCACCACATAAGATGGTTCGGGAGCAAACCCACCCTGCTCCTTGGAACATTATTGGCTGAAAGCACCACCAGGCATTCTTCTTCTTCCTCCTCTTCTTCTTCCTCCTCTTCTTCCTCTTCTTCTTCTTCTTCTACTTCTTCTTCTTCTTCTTCTTCTTCTTCTTCTTCTTCTTCTTCATCTTCTTCTTCTTCTTCTTCTTCTTCTTCTTCTTCTACTTCTTCTTCTTCTTCTTCATCTTCTTCTTCTTCTTCTTCTTCTTCTTCTTCTACTTCTTCTTCTTCTTCTCCTCCTCCTCCTCCTCCTTCTTCTTCTTCTTCTTCTTCTTCTTCTTCTTCTTCATCTTCTTCTTCTTCTTCTTCTTCTTCTTCTTCTTCTCACATTATTATTATTATTATTATTATTATTATTATTATTATTGTTGTATTTATTGAGCACAACAGAGCGCTTTACAGAGGTATACAACAATACAGATACATAACCAAGCGCTTTACAGAGGTATACGACAGAACAGATATACAGCGGGGGTAGGATGCAGAGGACACAGAGGAGGGGTACAGCTGTACCGGGTGCAGGGAGGAGAGGGGCGGGACATGCCTAGCCAGTCAGGTGGCACGAGGGGCAATGTGATAGCCTGGGTGTTGAGAAGGCCAAATGGACTACATTTGATGTTGAGAAAGATAAGTAGATTTACAATAAACAAGTCACTGGAAGATCTTAATTAGCAAATTGAAAGACTACATGAAAAGGCTTGATGGCAGCATTGCATGGAGCTAATTCTGGATCCAGGCTCCATTTGTGTATCTGGTTAAAAGAATGTTCACTTATGGTGGCAGTGGATTCAAAGTGAGATTACAGAAAACTATTGAATGCAAAAAAACGGCTGGTGCATGACAATTATCAAAGACAGACATACTGTGAGATATACTAAAACATAAACAAATTCGAATTAATTTGCAAACAATATAAATACAGCCATGGCAGCCTATCATAAAGCATTATGGGAAATTAAGAGAGCTAATTCAGGTTGGTATGTAGATCCACCAGTCAAACACATGGGTGTCAGAATATATTGTCCAGCAGGGATCCTCACTGCCCCTTGCAGTGTTAATGTCTCTATGACTCCATTAATTAATATGATTTGGATCATGGGCTGAACTTTCTATCATATGTCAATGAGTAGTCCCACTCAGATGTATTTGGTGAAACTCTAAATCATCTAAAATGTGGGTGATTCAGAGTTTTCAAATCCTGGAAGATATCAGTGATTCAGCCTCATAAGCATGGGAGCCCTCTGGGTACTACTTCAAAACAATCCCCCAATCACCTGTCTGGACATGGCCAGGCCATCTCCAGGGAGGAGGGGGGTCTTCACATCAGTAAAAACCCACTCTAGAAACATTACTTTCTTGAATGAACAAGCTGAGGAGAACTTTGATCTAAAGATAACATATATTTTTTTCTATTTCAATAGTGATGCCCACCCTAGCTAGAAATATTTAGTTTTTTACATTTCAAAGACAGCCAGGTCTTCTGCCAGAAATATAATAAATACTATTTTTAGCATGCACCCCCAAGGGCGAGAAATCATATATATGTTATCTAGAGTGTGGGGGCCCCCACAATTGAAATAGAAACAATGCTATTGCTAGTGGTCTTGACCTATGCTACCTGGCCGCGAAACTCACCATCTGCGGTGGCCAACATAGCACACAAAGCCGTGACTTTGCAAAACTTGAAAAAAAGAAATGCAACAGGGACAGAAATAGCAAACGTGCCTTGCTATACACCATGTTTCTAGAATAAGTTACCATTGCAGATAGGACTGGCCCTCTCTATCTATCGTAAACTTAAGGAAGGACTCAGAGAGCCTACATTTCAAAGAACAACTAGCAAATTGAGGATCGCTCTTCCCAAAACCATACGTCTCCCCCTCCAGAAGTGCCCGTCCTTCCCTTTCTCACGCTGTCCATTCCATCGACCTCTACTGCCCCCACAGCTTACCTGGAAGCCCCTGGTTGTGCCCACTATGTACAGCAGTCCATTACTTCCCAGCTAAGTTTCTGTATCCTGAATCCCACCCTGCGTTCGTGGTGACATTCGGGAATTCTGATGACCAGCAAATATTCACATGTCCCTTGAAAATGTAAAGGATGTTTTCAGAGAGAACAAAGAGGAGCACAAATGAGATGTAGATTTGTTTTGAAAGTGAAAAAGATATAAATGACTATGCTCAGGGTGACAGGATAGGGAGGTGGATGTGTTGAGAAGTATCAGATATCTGTTGGCCACCATTTCAGATATATTGCCACATGTAACCAATTTCTTAACACCCTCCTGAGTAACCATGTTCACTATTCCCAGCTCTTTGCCTTTCATCCTTCCATCACAGGGTATACTCTCTCCAAACTCCTCCCAAGTCTATCACTGGTTAGCATGTGTGTCCGACCTTCGTGTGCAAGCGCCAATCCGGATGCAGCTCTTCTGTGGAGCCGGATGTGCTATGGCCCAACCATTTGCAGGTCCATCTGCTTGAGTGGGATCAGGATAGGAATTCGTTTTCGACGTGCTTATCAAAGCAACAGGTTATATACCCGATATTCACAATAACTTACCACAAACTATGGGGAATGGTGATTGGATACTAGTGGTGACTACATATACATTTTATAGAGGTTACATTTCTAATTGGGTAACAATAAGCTGATGGATCCACCTGGGACCACCTCTAAAATGATATAGGTAAAAAAGACAATAAGCTATTGGCTGGCATAATACATAATGGTCGGCCTAACATTAAGGATTCAGATTGGTTGGCTTCTTATTAACCAACTTGGACAACTGACAGGTCATCACGACATGAGCCAGACTGGAGTAGGGGGAGAGAGGTCCATGGACTGCTTTCCTTTCAACTAAAGAAGATAGTGTCCCTCATTTCTAGGCCATGAGCCAGCGTGATCTCTTTGTATTTGGCCTTGTGTGGCATCTCGTATTTGGGGATAAGTGTAACGAGAAAGGCAGGCATATTATCTCTGTTTGTTGCTAATGAACAGAAAGTGTTCTTCAATTGGTCACGTCCGATGAGACCATGTTCAGAATTATTTCACCCTGTATTTATTAGTATTTTAGCTAATATTGGTGTGAGTGTTATGGTTCCTCTTACCACTGGGGACACTATTGAGCTACTCTTCAGAGAGTCCTTTAGCTTCTATTGTCCTGCATCTGGCTTACAAAGGCTAGTTGTACTCTTAATTAATCTGAGAATATATGGCTTGCGTCTTGGGAATCGTTATCTCCTGCTTTCTCTTTGCAGTTCCTACCCTCCCTTATTCATGGTAACCTTGGCTTGGTTTGCTGGCTATGATCTGAGTCTGCACACATCTGTATTTTGTTAATTCAGCATTTTGAGTTCTCGTGAAGCCTTTAGGCCTTTTGTTTACTTTAAAAGTGTGTTGTGGCTTCCATTTTGAAAAGATGGCTGCCCGTTACTATTGTGTTTCTGTGTTAGTGAACTATATTTTTGTGTGTCGTTCATGTTGCATTCAGCATATATACTGCTCATGTTAGTATTATTCATGTCTTATGGATGCAATGTTAATATGTTTTATGTATAAATGCATATGTTACCTAATATTCAGGTTCTTCATGTTGGATGCATATTTGCTTCATGTCTAGTGCATGCACATGTATTGTTGTAACATTGGTTTGTCCATTGTGTCCATCTCCTGCAGTACCTGACTGGGATAAGAGGGATAGGGTTCTCTTAGTGAGTAACGTTTATCACTTGTTAAATCTTGAACTGGGGAAGGGCAGAAGCTATGAATGACATATTCATCTGCCTCTTAACATTTCCCTCTCAGGTCGAGTCCTCACCCCCCTCAATCAGCATGTATGTCTAACATGTTTGTCCACACTCCAGGTGATATAGCAGCATTCCCAATTGGAATCACAATATACCCTGTGCTCAGTGTAATTGTGAGGTCCTGAGGACAAATACATTTTGATCCTGGAAGGGCAATCGGGCTTTCCATTGCTTGGGCATGGGGGAGGTAATCTGTTTGGGTATACTCGTGTATGTGAGTATCCAAGTGTATTACTATTTTCATTCCGACTGCCTTTTTGCATTGACTTATTGCAATTCTTAGAACACAGAATCCAAATAATACTAGTACTAAAATGGCCACCAGTATTTTGAATGCATTAGCCAACTAGGAGGGGATCCATGCAAACAGATAATTAAACCAGTCATTGTCAGCAATATCGTCTACCTCCTCCACCATTCTTGTGTGTATTTCTGTTAAGGTGGCTTTGGCCTCTGTGAGGGTTGCATTCTCCTCATTGTGGATGGGTTTGTATGTGCAGCAAAAAGGCCCAATTTCTGTGCATACAAGGCCCCTCTATGGCTGTTATCAAATCGAGAATGTATCTGCTCTGGAGGGTCATGAGTCTTATTGCCCTCAGCCCTTCTCTTATGGCATTGAAACATTTTACCATTGTGTTTATTGTCTGCATCAGCTCCCATCAGGTTATCTTCAGCCATTTTGCATTTGTGTTAGCCTGCAACCCAGCAGTAAAGAGAGATGTAGAAAACATCTCAGTCTGCCGAACAATTTATGCTCATCTGGCATGGCGTCATATATTTCTTCCATCTTCATTGAGTAATAGTTGCTCCTTTTCATGCATGCGGGACCTCTTATGTCTTATGGGTGTGTTCATTTTGGAAAAATCACCAATCTACACCTCACTCTGGGGACCAACAAGGCAGGCACACTTATAATTACCAGGGAGCACAGGCTCCCCAATTTGGGGCCACAAGCCCAATAGTGGTCCATTATCCTGGATGTTCCTACTTTCATGCCTGGTACATCTAAAATATGCTTACACATTGGGTTCATTCCAACACACACTGTGCCATTATTTCTGAAGCAAAGTGTGGCATCTTTCACGGGATTAAAGTACTGGTCCTCTTTCATCTTCAACCCGGGTAAGCAATTTGGTATATTAATGGACCATTCCTAGAGGCATATTTTATTAGCATTTTGCACAACTTCTTCAGGCTGTTCTAGGAGTGCTAATGCTTTGCAACCTATTCGTCCCCCAACCTTCTACTGTAAGTATGTGTCCTTTAATTTGTACATGTCCTCTGTTCCAACAACTAGGTATTTATTTTCCATATGCATCATTACACTGCAGCATTTGATGCTATTTTAATCCCTCTCACATTCATGGCCACTGGTAGGTATTTTACTACTTTGTGTTGTGTATCAGCTTTTATCATGGTGTTCTTTTGTTTTTATAAAACTATCCTCCCGTGGAGCATTTGCTTTTGTCACCCACTCTATGTGGGCTGTCGGACCTTGAAATTGTCCTTGGCTCGTACATATTGCAAGGTTTGTGATGCAATGTGCTGTATTCACGGGTACCTCTGTGGCTATGAACATTCTAGAGGCAGTCATGGAGTAGGGGATGAGGAAACACACAAAACAACTCTCATCACACATCTCTCTCCTCACTTTGCTCATGATTATACCACATATTATTGGTAACATGGGCCAATATACTTCAATATACTTGGTTATGTGCATTGAGTCGTCTAGTACACTTCTTTTTAGTCTTATCATCTGTGTGTATAATGCAGGGAATTCTTCTGATGTTATTATGTTCATTATTGTTAAAGTGCGTATACTTATGTTTACTGGTCTAGCAGTATTATAAATGATCATGTCTCTTGCTGCAATAAAAAATATTATATAAAGACTACAAAATGTAAGAAACATTGCTATTATCATAGTTGCCAGGGTATCTACTTACTGCAAATTTCTGTGATAAAATATTCTAGGTTCTAAGAGAGAATATCTTGTATTATATTATTCAACATATACATTCATATACATTCATATATCAGGAGAAGTGTTTCTTTAGGATCCTTAGAAGCTAGTGTTCACAAGAAAAATCTTGTTACGATATAGAGAACATTTCTTTCTAGAACAATATAAACTTTTAAGTTAAATAATACTATGGCCAAACAGACGTTGCAGGCTCCTAGAAAAGGATCAGTGTTCTTTTACTGTAGAAGTGTCATTCTTTATTTTAAGTAAGCATTGTTGAAAGGATGTTGGGCTGACGTGTCTGTGTATTTATAGAAAAAAACAATGTTTGTATTCTTACTGCTGATTGATCCTCGTCATAGACCTATTTTGAACTTTTCTCACCTCCTCTTCATGCTCAATGCTGATAGGCAGGAGGGTCATTTCTTTGTAGAGTTTGACATCACCAAGGGGCAACCAAGCCCCTTAGACTTTCACTGCAGTCTGTGTAACACCTCCATTATAGATGGACCCTCGAAATAAGGCTTGTGCCACTGTCACATACAATTTCTACACAAGGCGTTGTCCCCTGGAAACAGTACTAGTGGTCTCAGTAGTATTTCTGTATCAACTTGTTCATTGGCTACATCAGTTTTCTTCAAACCCCTCTGCCGCATTCATACCTGTTGAGACATATATTTAAGAGATTCCATCATAGCTGTCAAATAATCATGCATTTCTCTCGCTAACACAGAAGCAGCACTTTCTGCATCAGTTTGAGCTTGAGTGGGAGGAGCAATTATTGTGTGCATTCAGTGCCCCATCATCAGCTCATGTAGAGACAGGTGATGGTCAGAGCTGGGCTGAAGGAAGGCAATGAAGACAAACTTTTTCAGTGTCTTTTTTAGTTTGGCAATTTGCTCCTTCAGGAGGCCATTGAGGCACTTGCAAATTCTGTTAGCTTGTGGGTGGTCAGCGGTTGAGAATTTATGCTTAATGCCCAACAGGATAGTGATGTTCTCAAATACCTAAGTTACAGAATGGGATCCATTGTCAGACCAGAACACTTCGCACACTACCCACTTTGGAAATAACTCACATATGAGGAAGTACGCAGCACATTTGGCATCTGGATGTGTGCATGGACCTGCTTCGATCCATCAAGAAAAGGGACATACAACTATCAGGGGCGGCTCATCCATAATGGGTGAGGGGGCGTTGACCAGCCAGGTCTTAGCCCCCTCTCACGCATTATTGAGGAGCCAGCCCAGTGAAATATGAGCACTCCCTCAGCTGTTTCTTTCAGCTGAGGGAGTGCTCTTAACTGTCAAAGGGAAACACCATTTCACTTTAACAGTTAATGTTCCCTAGTTGTGCACGTTCAATGAGCCATGCAATGCTGGGGGTATTTGCTTCCCCAGCCTTGATTGGCTCATTGGAAATGCTGGTGGGGAGCTGAATGTCTGTATGTGCAGGGGGGCACCCCTGCACATCCTCGAACATACAGACAGAGCAGGCTGGAGTGGGGCATCTCATCACCCATTCTCAGGCACCTCTACGCATGAGCAGACACCAGGAAGTTTCCTGATTCCTGTTGATGCTAGCAGGTACCTGAACGCTGGTGAGGAAAGACCTGCAGCAGAAGGTAAGTTTGTTTATGTTCTGTTTTTTAAATTTAAATTATGTGTATGGATGCGTGTATGCTTGTGTTGTTGGGTAAATTAATGTATGATGATGGATGCTGGTGTGCATTAGAGCGTGATTGCTGTGTGCATGTTGTGTAAATGTGTGTGTTTGTATATTCATTTGTTTATTATTTAAATATTTGTATGGATGCATGTAGGCTTGTGTTATGAGTGAGTGCATGACGGGTGCTTGTGACTGTGAATGAGACAGTGAGTGATTGCTGTGTGTATGTTGTGTAAATGTGTGTGTCTGTATGTTCATTTATTTATTATTTAAATATGTGTATGGATGCATGTATTCTTGTGGTATGAGTGAGTGCATGATGGGTGCTCGTGACTGTTGAGACAGCAAGTGCTTGCTGTGTGTATGCTGTATAAATGTTTGTGCTGGTCCGAGATGATTTTGACAAGTGGGGGTAGGAGGTTTGGACAACAAATACATTTTAAAAATGCCTTTGTTGCACAACCCCCCTCCCCAATGGCCAAAATCAGTTCTCCGTCTGAGGTGCTGTGGGGCACAGCGGAAATGCATGGTGTTTTGTTACTGGATATCTATTGTAGATGTCCAGTAAAAAAGACCATCCCTGCCCCCTGGACTCCCAGTGCATGGCATACACTCATAACCACATTGATTGTGTGCATGTTTTAGGAGCTCGAAACCCAGGGGTCAGCGGTGTCATTTTATTTCCTGGGCATCTATGATAGATGGGCAGTAAAAAAAAAAGCATGCCTTACCCCAGTTCACACCAGCGCCTCACATACACATGATCGCATGTGTGTGAGGCACTGGGGCCCAGGGGGCAGGCATGGCATTTTTAGCTGGGTATGCCCAGTAAAGAATGCTAGCCCCGTCTGCTGTGATTCCTAGCGCCTCACATGCAATGTCAGCCCTGACCACTAAGCCCCTCGCATGCACACACAATTGATTATGTGTGCATGTGAGGTGCTGTAGGGCAATGATGGATGGAATGACATTTATTAATGGGCATCTGATAGATGCTAAGTGAAAAACTGCCATGACTGGGCCCCCCAGCACCTCGCATGCACACAATTAATGTGTGCCTGTGAGGTGCTCGGGCCCTCAGGGGGAAGGTCATGGGAGGTTTTCATTGGCATCTATGCCCAATAAAAAATGCCATGACTGTACGGGACCCCAGCTCCTGACACGCAACTGCCCCCTGTCCCTCCCAGCGCTTCGCAATCACACATAATCACATTGATCATTAAGGTGATTATGTCTGACTGCAAAACTCTGGCACACCCTGGAGCAGGCATGGCATTGTTTACTTCACATGGTTGATAAAGCAAGGATGATAAATGTTATTATGTAGCCAGACTTGCATTTGAATGCAGCCAGTCTAGCCATTTCTTTTTGTAGTATGACATTTTATATTGGTCAGCTTTGATAATGCAAGCATTATCAGTGGTATTATTCTTTCTCTGGCATAACATATTGTATTGGGCATCTTTCATAAAACAAGCATTATACGTGTTAATATGCAGCTAGACTGGCATTTCAATGCAGCTAGTCTAGCCATTTCTCATTGTGGCATGACATTTTGTATTGGACATCTTTGGTAAAGCAAGCATGATAAGTGTTATTATGAAGCAAGACTGGCATTTTTTATGCAACCAGTCGAGCCATTTCTTACTGAGGCATGACATTTTGTATTGGGAATGTTTGATAAAAAAAACAAGCATACGTGTTATTATGTAGCTAGACTGCAATTCCAAATGCAGCTAGTCTGGCCATTTCTTACTGAGGCACAATATTTTGTATTGGGCATCTTTGCGAGCATGGTAAGTGTTATTATGAAGTTCGGCTGGCATTTTAATGCAGCCAGTTTGGACATGTTTTCATACGCATGCATTTTTTTAATGCTAAAGCCAACTGGAATATGTTCTTAAGTAGGGATACTGACATATATTGGCAGAACAAACATGGACATGTCTTCTTATAGTATAATTACTGGCATTATGCACAAAGCAAACATGAGTATGTTCTTATGTGAGCATAATAGGGTTTAATGGTGCAGTCAGCATGGAAATGAATGAGCACAGCCAGTGTGAACATGTTTTATACTGGCACATATTCTAGGAAAAGGCATCATGAAAATGTGTTGGAGAAATGCTCTTGTGCAGTGTTTGTGACTTGCATTTAAAAAACATTTCTCAGGGGGAGAACCACCCCGAAACCTCCCTTCAGTGGTGCGAGCTCCCTGGCTGCGCTCGGTTGCTCTGGCATATCTGGGACAAATATTTACGACCCTCCAGTTAAGAAATTCACAAGCCGCCACTGACGGATACTTCGCATTTACCTGTAGCCGTTACAAATTTTGAGCATATCTACGTAGCCGATGGGCAAATGTTGAAATGGTCCAGTAGGATGGGGTATTGCTCCTCTCGCTGTTCGCAAAGTATCTCCATCAGTAAACTTATGTCACATTAAACAATTTACAACAAAATTAGCAACACGTTCTACCAAATTCGGCACAAACCAATCATCCGAAAGCAGTACTGTAAAACACTCTCTTGTTGTGCTGGGTGGTGTAATTGGTGTAGTGTTACTGTAAGCAGGCCTAGAAGCATGACTCGTTTCCTGGTGCTGTACTTTCACCACATTGTGTCTGTGGGGGACAATGAGCACCTCCTTCTTTTCCATAACTCTTGCTCGTCTGGTGGTTCAATGGTTTGTGCTATGGGTAGTGTATTAAAGCACTCCTTCATCACCATGTTGCGTGCACGTGTGTATTTGTTCGGTGCAGTCACAATGTCAGATATTTAGGAAAAGTATGCTCTTTTTGCTTCAAGTCTCTTGTTGTGTGTGCTGGGTGGTGTAATTGGTGTAGTGTTACTGTAAGCAGGCCTAGAAGCATGACTCGTTTCCTGGTGCTGTACTTTCACCACATTGTGTCTGTGGGGGACAATGAGCACCTCATTCTTTTCCATAACTCTTGCTTGTCTGGTGGTTCAATGGTTTGTGCTATGGGTAGTGTATTAAAGCACTCCTTCATCACCATGTTGCGTGCACGTGTGTATTTGTTCGGTGCAGTCACAATGTCAGATATTTAGGAAAAGTATGCTCTTTTTGCTTCAAGTCTGACAACCACGTTGCTGCAAGAGATCAAATCTGCACCTCTGCTTTGCGCTGCACACTTCACCATGGCGATGGCTGAAGGAAGTTGGAGTGCATCTGAGTCTGGCCAATAGCTGCGCATGCTGCACAGTGTGCCGTCTGCATGAAAGAAACCACACCTCTTCCAATTTGACAGCCTTGCCTGTACTGTTGACGTCACATAGAGTCAGAGTACACCATAACCGCCTCTTCTTCATGTGTTTCTAGTGCTAAAATCAGCGCTGCCAATTCTGTTGGTTGTGCTGAGAAATACAATGGCAATCTCACACTTGTCACTGTCTCAAAGCTGTCATTCTCTTTTGCCATCACTACTGTTGTGCCACTGTACCTTTCGCCAGTGGTCTGGTCTATTGAGGATTACCCGTCAATGGAGAGAATGATCTCTTCTCCTAGGGCATTGTCCTTGGAATGTGGTATTTCATCATAGTATTCAGTGTACTTAGTGCAATCATGCACGGTATCTCCTTCCTTTAATTGTTCTGCTATGAATCTGTCTGGATTTACCACTCTGCACCTGACAACTTTAATCAATGGGTTTGACATAATTACTTTAGATCGGAAGGTTCTCTGTGTGCTCAATTTGCTTTTGGGCTTTTCAAGTGTAGCAAATATGCCATGCTCAACATATAATGTAACTGTGCATACCATAGTTATGCTGGCAGATTTTCCAATCACAAAGGCTGCTGCCGCCAATGCGTGCTTGCAAGGATGATGACCTCTAATCCCACTGCAGAAAGCTAATGGTTTGCATCCCATGGAAGTTTTATGTGTGAGGACGGCCGTCATCACTAGTCCATTTGAGTCGGAGAATAAAGAAAATTCTTCATTCTAATCAGTGATCCCTAACAGAGGAGCTGTGCTAATTGTTACCTTCAATCCATCAAAGGCATCTATCATCTCGCCTGTCTAGGCTATATCACTGTTATCTCTCTGTGCCGTCATGGGTCCTTTTAGAAGTGGCCTCTTATATGTGCTGTAGTCAAAAGCCCACTCCCTGCAATATTTGCAAAGGTCTAGAAATGACTGGAACCCTTTCACAGTCTATGGCTTGGGTGTCTTCATGATTGCTTCTGCTCTTTCAGTTGTCACTTTCCTTCCTTCTTTTGATGCTAGCTGGCCTATATATAGGACTTCTTCCTGGCTAAATTGCATTTTCTCTTTGTCGACCATGTACCCTTTCTCTGCCAGTACTGCCATTAATTTTATTGAGTTTCTCCTGCACTCTTCCTCCATGTTGCTGCTCACTAAAATGTCATCTACATATTGTATTACTGTACTGTCAACTTGTACATTTCCTAAGTCCATCTACAGCACTCGGTTGAAAACCAAGCGGGATTCACAATACCCCTGGGGAACCAAGTATGTTTTTGTTTAATCCTGCAGTTAGTGAACAAAGTCAAATACTAGGACTCTTCATGCAAGGGGATGAAAATAAAGCATTCTTTAAATCAATCACTGTAAAGTATCTAGCTTTGGATGGGATGTTACATAATATTGTGGCTGTATTGTAGCTCAATTCTCAACTGATATGTAAGACTTATATTAAAGAGATATCACTTTTGTGCATTTTGACCATTCCTCATCAATGCCATGTGAAATTACTCTTCCCTACCAATTGCTGCACATACATGGGTACATCCGGCTGAAACAAAAACTATGTGGGTAACCGCAATAGTCTGTCTTGTATTCTTGGAAATAAAAAGGGGGGTCCTGGGAGTACCTCTGCCAGACATTAGTCTTTAGCTCACTATCTTTCACAGAGGAGAAATATCCAAAACATATCAGTCTTTGTCCTGCTCTGGGCAGTCCAGCACCGTAATGCTAGGCAATTCTCCTCTGAACAAGAGTACCAACAGCAACCCCAGACACGTGTTTCGGTCTGGTTGGACCTCATCAGCAGGGTGGAGCTGTGGCTCTCTAAAAAAAGTGTGTAAGGCGTCCAGGTATTCTTTGAAGCCATGCTAACAATATGTGTGCTGCATAAATGAACACTTACAGGTTCACTGGCACTCCTCTCTGTCACGTTATGGCTTCCTGACCATAAAATGCTGTTTTGAATTTTTGTGCATTCACATAATGAATCCATGAGGTGGAACATAGTATCCCCTCTCCAGTGAATGATATTGTCATGTTTAATTTGCTCATCAAATCTCTCCCCAATATGTTAACTGGTGTCTTTGTGGGAAAGGCATAGATATGTAGTGTTCCCCAATGGTAATGGGTAAAGCATCTGTAAAAGGAACGGTAGATGTTACCCCAGAAAATCCTTGTGCATTCATGGCAATGCCTGACATTGGGAACTTCCCTTCTTTAACACAGGATTGAGCCACGCCCATATCGACTAAGAAGGAGAGTGTTTTTTCGCCTACTGTCACCCCGACCTTCGGTTCCTCTTATGGGTCTGGTGTAATCGATAGGATGGAACACATCAAGACTTTCTGTAGGCTGTCCTATTGTGGATATATGTCCAGGCCTGTGCCAGTTAATGGGTTCCCTCCAACTACTGTCACACACCCTATTTTAGGTGCCAATATGTTTACATTCCAGGGTGTCACTACATTCTGTTGTGCTAGTGTTTGTCTCTGCATTGTTGCTTGCTGTATTTGCATTGGTGCTTGCTGTGTTTGGGATGGCATCCCTTGTTTTCTGCATCTCTTGTATTGCTGGCGCTTGTGCCTAATACTGCTTGTGATCCTGGGCATAATATTCAGCTGGCTCTGCACTACATGGTTGGGGATATGCTGTCCTCTCTCTTGGATCTGCTGCTTGCCAGTTATGTTGCATCCCTCCCCTGTGTCTGCATACACGTGAAAAGCATCCCATCCTCCCGCATGTCAAACATTGCTGTTGCTGTCCCCAAATCTAGGTTGCCCCCATTAAACCCTTCTCCTTGTGGAGCTTGAAATCCAAACCCTCTGCCTCTGGGTGGAAACCCTAACTATTGTGGAAAATAGTTATGCTCTCCCCTTCCTGCAAAATGTCTGTTAGTTGCTGGCTGTTCCTGCTGTAATTTCTCCTCCACTTCTCAATACTGCTCCTTCCACTGATAGCTTTGCCAGTTTTGCTTCATCAATCTTCCTATTCTCAACTTTATTTCTGTCTTTCTGTTTTCTTAACCGACAATGGTGAACAATCGTCAGTTGTATGTCCGCACATCGCTTTGCTTCCATTCACACTATCTTCCTTAATTGTCCTTGCACTTCCTCGGGAAGTCCCTGACATAAAATGAGATGTTTTTGTCCCATGGTTCTCTGGTTTCATCCTGCAATTTTACTTGGATATCCTGAATATAAGCCGTCGGATCTTCGTCTGCTGTCATTTTTTTGAGTCATACTTGCGCTCATGTCTGACGAATCGGGCTATTGAACCCTAAGTGCTCACCATACTTTAGCTCAACAGTTATTAAAAGGTGCTCCATCATGGTTAGTATTTTGTGCAGTTATCCCAGATGTCATTGTCTCTGATTCATAGATCTATTTACCGACCCCTGATGTAAGCAATGGTAATTTGCAAATTAAATGATGTTTGTCCATTTGAGGCCATGGGATACATTGCAGCAGTCCTCCCCCTTTCTCTAATAAGGGGGATTGTGTGAACCCAGCACCCTGTCTGAGTGCAGCCACACCCTCTGTTTTTGTCACCACGTCTGTAATACTAATTTTCTTCATCCTGATAAATTCCTCAACCTATTCACGTGCAGTGCTCTCTCTCCTAAACTGTTTGATTGCATCTTTGAGAATCTGGGATATTCAATAGGCTCTGGCCTCCTCACGGGTTCTGCCAAATCTAACCACACTATCTCTTTCCCTAACCCCATGTTCATAGAAGCGGCTTGTGCAGCCTTCTTCTCACCTCTTTCCTCTCTCACTTCATCTTCTAACACAGTGTCATCACCTTCGTCTTCTCTGTCTTCAAAATATAGTCTCCCCAAGGGACTCGTAACATACGTTCCACTCATCACCTCCTCCCATATATTTCTTCCTCCACCTTACGGAGACCCTCCTCTACTCCCCTTTATGCTGCTGGTGCCGTCCCTCTTGCTCATATGCAGATTGCCAACCCTCTTTCATATGACCCCTTCCTCTCCTTCATCTGGAATAGTATGCTTTTTAAGAATCTCATCCACTTCCTTGCAGCGTCTCTCTAATCTCCTCTCTCTTTGTCTCTAAACTTGTTTGCGGTCTCTCTCTCTGTCTGGAAGCATACGTCCCCTAATAAAATTATCAACTTCTTTTCATCGTCATTCCCTGCATCTTTCCATATCTTGCTGTCTCTCTCTGTCCCTCTCTTCTTCCTTTTGCCTTTCTCTTTCATTTCTGCATCTCTTTGTGTTTCCCCTTTCCTTACTTCTTCTCCCTTTCTCTGTCTGTCTCTCACTTATTTTCTCTTTCTCCTACTTCATTCCTTCTTTCTTTCTCTGTCTCCTCTCTTTTCCGTTATATTTCTCTCTTCTCCTGTTCCTTTTCCTCTTCCTCTTTCTCCTGTGTACTTCTAACTTCACTTTCCCTTTCTTTAAAGTCATCCAAGCCCTTTCCATCTAATTTGAGCATTATCTGTCCTCCTACCCATTCATTTGGTACAATAGCAGTCTCATCCTTGTTTCCCTGTTTGGACCTCCTCCTCGGCTTCTATCAGCCTGTAGATCGCAGCAGTTTTCATATTCCACGTGTGTGGACACCGACCTTTGCTTACTTATTTTTTCTCCACTCGTAATATCTTCACTACTTTACATGGGTGGCGCATATGTGGGATTAGTGTACCCCGATGCTGCTTTTAATGCTCATAATGGATATAATCCCTGTGCTTCTAAAGATGGATCACTGCTCTGGAGAGGAGGAGGAGCCATGGGTGCTATGCCCCCTTTGTCATGCTGATTAAGAATCCATTCTTTTGCGGGTGTCTCCTCTATTTCTTTCCTATACATTTTCCACAGTTCCAGAATGGCTAGACGATTTGGTAACTGTTTCCCCTTGCGCGCAGCATGTAAATAGGGTTACATGTGTTGCAGTACTGCCTTCAAATGAGTGCCTTCCAGTGGCCAAGGCATAACCATTTTGTCTGCAGTGTCCCACACCCACTGCATGTGATATTTAAGGATGTTGCCCTTATAGCGGGGGTAACACTTTGAACAGGTGAATAATGGTAGTGTCCCCCATGGTACTATCTCACAGTTTAACTTACCAATAGTTACCAAGTTTTATTTCAATTCTCACTCACCCCCTTTTACCTCCCTTTCACACCCTTCCCCAACAATAATTCTCTTGCACTTAATACTTCAGCATCTCTCTGTGAGACCCTGCATTCTGTGTCACCAAATGTTTCAGAGCAGCACCACACCTGTCGCTGACACTCTGATCATCCCCACCTCAATGTTCCCACACTGAACCACACTCCTCGGTCCACACCAAAAATCCAGGTCCTCCACAATATATACCATTATACACAAAATGTACACTTTTCACAAATCATAAGCTGTTTTACAACATGAGGATGGTGCCAGCAATTACCATACAAATAAGCACACCACAGCCATCTTCCCAACTCCTGGTGAGGTAGTCTTCTCTTATTATTACCCTGTCATGAGATGTACCATGTGATCTTTTATAACCCTTGTCAGAAGACATCTCTTTTATCATGTATCTCTTTATTTCATCCCAATCCCAATATACAAACGTTTTTCCAGGCCAATGTCATACTTACATCTGTGGATCCACTGAGGGTCTTTGGTGTCGAGTCTCCTCTAACAGTCAGCTGCTCTTCGCCCTACAGGGAATCCTGCAGTGACCGGACAGGACTTTCTCCAAGGGGGCTCCTGTCAACCTCTGTTACGTGTTAACCAGCTCTCCACAGGCTACCTCTGTAGTCTTCAGGCCACGGCAGGAACCCCTTGACAATCCGACGACTCTAGCAAACCATCACCTCTGCTACCCTATGTTAAGAGGGCCTGGGAAGTCCCCAAATTACACAGAGCTTCTGGGTCCAGATCAAACCAGACCCAATAACGGAAATGGACAAAGTGCAAGGCAAATCCAGCTTTATTATCATTCAAATAAAGCAGAAACAGCATAAGATCATTAAAATGTCATTACGCTCGACGTGCTTATCAAAACAATAGGTTATATACTCAGAATTTGTCATAACTGACAACATACTGGAATTTCAGTTACCAAACCCTATGGGGAACAGGGATTAGATGATAGTGGTGACTACATACATTATATAGAGGTTACATTTCTAATTAGGTAACAACAATATGATGGCTCCACCTGGGACCAATTGATGAAGGTAAAAAAGACATAATCTCTACAATAAGCTATTGGTTGGCATGGTACATAATGGGCGGCCTTCCATTAAGGATTCTGACTGGTTGGCTTCTTACTAACCAACCTTGGACAACTGACAGGTCGTCAAGAAATGAGCCAGACCGTTGTAGGTGGAGTGTGGTCTATGGACTGCTTTTCTTTCAATTAAAGAAGATATCATCCCTCATTTCTAAGCCAGGGTGATCTCTTTGTATTTGGCCTTGCGTGTTGCCTCATGTCTGGGGATATGTGAAAGAAGTAAGGCAGGTATCTATCTGATCTGTGTTTGTTGCTAATGAATAGACAGTGTTGTTCAATTATGGGTCACATGTGATAAGACCGTGTTTGGAATGATTTCACCCATTTGTTAAGATTCTAGCTAATATTTTGCAAGTGTTATGGTTTCTTTTACCACTGGAGACACTCTTGGTTACTCTTCATAGAGTGTTTTGCCTTCTATTGTCCTGCACCTGGCTTACAAAGGCTAGTTTTACTATTAATTATTCTGAGAATATAAGGCTTGCGTTTTAGGAATCATTATCTCGTGCGTTTTTCTTTTCCGTTCCTATCCTTCCTTATTCATGCTTACTGTGGCTTGGTTTGCTAGCTACCATCTGTGCTCTGCACAAATCTGTATTTTGTTATTTTAGTATTTTGAGCTCTTGTGAAGCCTGGAGGCCTTTACTTTACTTTAGAAGCATGTTGTGTCTTCCATTTAGGAAAAGATGGCTGCCCGTTACTATTGCTTTTCTATGTTAGTGAACTATATTTGTGTGTGGATCATGTTGAATTCAGCTTATATATTGCTTATGTTAGTATTCTACATGTCTTATGGATGCTATGTGAATATTTATCATGTATAAATACATGTGCTACCTAATGACCATGTTCTTCATTATGAATGCATGTTTGCTTTGCGTCTAGTGCATGGACATGTATTGTTGTAATCTTGGTTTGGTTTACTTGTGCCATATTCAGCTTTAGCTGCCTGGGATAAGGGCGGCACGACTGTCTTAGTGAGTCTTGTGCAATATTGAACTGGGGGAAAGGCAGAAGCTATGAATGATGTATTCATCTTCCTCTCAACAACTGAAACACTCCTAAATGATTTATCATATGCACCCATGCATGCTATGCAATATATCTATACACTGTGAGGCTGCAGAAAAACCATTGTTTAAATTGTAAGGCTGTGGTGAGCAATATAAAATACTCATTTTCTAATAACTCACCCAGAATATGGTGTTCACCACCAGCCCAGAGAGACAGAGAGAGGTGAGGTATCTTGCAAGCAGTCACCCTACACTCTGCTGCAAGAGAGAAGCCACAAGCCTGATTGCTGTTGCTGATTGGGAAAGTGAGAGCAATAATTGTGAAAAAGGGTTTCCCAACTCCCTTATTGATGCCATATCCAGAAGTCCTAGAAATTAGCAGGGAGAGTTTGAGGGTAACAGAGCCTATAAGGGAGCACCAGAACAAACAGGCTAGGAATAGACCAATGAGAGAACATGAGAAAAGGGGAAAGGGAAAATGCGTGCCTATAAAAATACAGAGAAGCAGTCAGCAGGTTTGTTCATGGGTTCGAGGTTGAGAATCAACTGGAGAGAACGCTGGAACTACTAAACCTGTCAGGGAACCTGAAGAGAAGATGCAGAGCTTTAAGGAAACTGCTGACTCTCACTCTGCAAACAGGCTTGAGAAGAAGCTCACAGGACCCTTGGACACTGCTGAGTCTCACCCCTAAAAAGGAGATCAAGATAGTATTGAAAGTGCCAAAATTTCACACGTAATACGAGCATTAAAATGTCATTACGCTCGAAGTGCTTATCAAAACAACAGGTTATATACTCAGAATTTGTCATAACTGACAACATACTGTAATTTCAGTTACCAAACCCTATGGGGAACAGGGATTAGATGATAGTGGTGACTACATACATTATATAGAGGTTACATTTCTAATTAGGTAACAACAATATGATGGCTCCACCTGGGACCAATTGATGAAGGTAAAAAAGACATAATGTCTACAATAAGCTATTGGTTGGTATGATACATAATGGGCGGCCTTCCAATAAGGATTCTGACTGGTTGGCTTCTTACTAACCAACCTTGGACAACTGACAGGTCATCAAGAAATGAGCCAGACCGTTGTAGGGGGAGAGTGGTCTATGGACTGCTTTTCTTTCAATTAAAGAAGATATCATCCCTCATTTCTAAGCCATGAGTCAGGGTGATCTCTTTGTATTTGGCCTTGCGTGTTGCCTCATGTCTGGGGATATGTGTAAGAAGTAAGGCAGGTATCTATCTGATCTGTGTTTGTTGCTAATGAATAGACAGTGTTGTTCAATTATGGGTCATATGTGATAAGACCGTGTTTGGAATGATTTCACCCATTTGTTAAGATTTTAGCTAATATTTTGCAAATGTTATGGTTTCTTTTACCACTAGGGACACTCTTGAGTTACTCTTCATAGAGTGTTTTGCCTTCTATTGTCCTGCACCTGGCTTACAAAGGCTAGTTTTACTATTAATTATTCTGAGAACATAAGGCTTGCGTCTTAGGAATCGTTATCTCGTGCGTTTTTCTTTTCCGTTCCTATCCTTCCTTATTTATGCTAACTGTGGCTTGGTTTGCTAGCTACCATCTGTGCTCTGCACAAATCTGTATTTTGTTATTTTAGTATTTTGAGCTCTTGTGAAGCCTGGAGGCCTTTCCTTTACTTTAGAAGCATGTTGTGTCTTCCGTTTAGGAAAAGATGGCTGCCTGTTACTAATGCTGTTCTATGTTAGTGAACTATATTTGTTTGTGGTTCATGTTGAATTCAGCTTATATGTTGCTTATGTTAGTATTCTACATGTCTTATGGTTGCTATGTGAATATTTATCATGTATAAATACATGTGTTACCTAATGGCCATGTTCTTCATTATGAATGCATGTTTGCTTTGCGTCTAGTGCATGGACATGTATTGTTGTAATCTTGGTTTGGTTTACTTGTGCCATATTCAGCTTTAGCTGCCTGGGATAAGGGCGGCATGACTGTCTTAGTGAGTCTTGTGCAATATTGAACTGGGGGAAAGGCAGAAGCTATGAATGATGTATTCATCTTCCTCTCAACAACTGAAACACTCCTAAATGATTTATCATATGCACCCATGCATGCTATGCAATATATCTATACACTGCGAGGCTGCAGAAAAACCATTGTTTAAATTGTAAGGCTGTGGTGAGCAATATAAAATACTCATTTTCTAATAACTCACCCAGAATATGGTGTTCACCACCAGCCCGGAGAGACAGAGAGAGGTGAGGTATCTTGCAAGCAGTCACCCTACACTCTGCTGCAAGAGAGAAGCCACAAGCCTGATTGCTGTTGCTGATTGGGAAAGTGAGAGCAATAATTGTGAAAAAGGGTTTCCCAACTCCCTTATTGATGCCATATCCAGAAGTCCTAGAAATTAGCAGGGAGAGTTTGAGGGTAACAGAGCCTATAAGGGAGCACCAGAACAAACAGGCTAGGAATAGACCAATGAGAGAACATGAAAAAAGGGGAAGGGGAAAATGCGTGCCTATAAAAATACAGAGAAGCAGTCAGCAGGTTTGTTCATGGGTTCGAGGTTGAGAATCAACTGGAGAGAACGCTGGAACTACTAAACCTGTCAGGGAACCTGCAGAGAAGATGCAGAGCTTTAAGGAAACTGCTGAGTCTCACTCTGCAAACAAGCTTGAGAAGAAGCTCACAGGACCCTTGGACACTGCTGAGTCTCACCCCTAAAAAGGAGATCAAGATACTATTGAAAGTGCCAAAATTTCACACCTACTCCAACTTCTTGAGACATCTCAAGAAACCATTGAGTTGTCTCAAGTGTCACCCACCCCCCGCAGAGATCTGATGGAGCTATTGGCACTTCTGGAGACTTACTCCTAACTCAATAACTCGATCAAAGCTGAAGTACTCCTTGAGTCTGTTGGAGTCTGTTGGAGTCTCATACCTAGTATACTTGTCACAGATGCTGAGAATAGGGAATCATACACCTACTAGTAGGGTATAAGAGGCAGAGGCAAGCCTAAGAGAAAAGTGAGGCTGACGTACGTGTAAGCCAAATTCATGAATGAAGAATGGCTGAGCAAAGGTTAGCAGCCTGTTGGTCTTTCCAACAACCCAAAAGAGGAAAGAACATCTTAACTCATTCATAGGTTGATTATACAAATTAAATTAACAGATATTTCTCATGTGACCATACAGAGATCCAGGACAGATGTTTTTGTCTTTCATAAGAGCTGCCAGTCGTGGGTTGATAAAGGTATTTATACAACAATACTGCCCTATAAGACAATGATAATTTTATGCAATGAATAAAAAACAAACTTTTATGCAATTTTGCGTACCCGTGATGTGAGGCTGTGTGACTCTGATCTGGAGGTAGCTTCTAAGTGATGCTTTGTTGTGTGTGTCTTATTACATGAAATGGGATATTCTACTTGCTAAATTAAAAAAAAAATAGCTTTTCTTAGCAAAAATACACAGCAGACACCCTCATTCTGATTGCAGCAAATGAGGACTTTTCCTGGAGTAAGCTGCATTTCCTGAACAAAGATATCATGAATAGATTCTAATGGCTAACACTAAGAGCAATATGCAGGCTGGTGCAGACGTCTCCATTAGGTTCAGAAACTCCTTGTTCACATCCATGATGTTTGTGCTGCCAGTCAAGCACCCCATGCAACAGGCATGCCCAATGCATTCAATGCAATTAGGAACATTTTACAAATCTGTCCTATATATTTTGCACTATCCCTGAGATTTCTGCAATTACAGCTATCATTGATGATCTCTGCTATGCACATATGTCCGTGTGAACATCACCTATTGCTTTTAACTTCTCTCTCTTCCTTTGGCTTTTCTGGTTCTGTCTTATCTTGGTTTCCTTCTTATCTATCTAATCACACATACTCAATTACTTGGGCGAGGTCCTCTTCTAATATTTCACATCTTCTTCATGGGGTTCCCCAGGGCTCTGTTCTTGGACCTTTCCTCTTTGCGCTTTATACTTCCCCTTTAGCAGATATTATTTCATCTTTCAGTATCTCTAATAATTTTTTTACACAGATGATACCCAACTCTTTCTGTCTTTCTCCTCTTTCACGTCTTCTATTCATGATAATCTTGCCTCTTGCCTTTCAGCCATAAAAACATGGATGTCTGATCACTTTCTCATTGTGAATACTACCAAAATTGAAGTTCTCTTTTTCCCTGCTTAGACTCTTCCTCCTCCTTCTCCCCTCCTTCTGTTTCTTTCCTGCCTTCTTTTCTTTCTATTTCTGACACAGCTCGTAATCTTGGTCTCTACATTGATACTGATTTAAGTTTTTCTAATCATATTTTGACTATATCTATCTCGCTCCTGTCGTTATCACCCTTTCAATATTCGGATATCTAGTTCTTTTCTTACATTTAACGCCACTAACCTTCTGATTTCTTCCTTAATTTTCTCACGTTTATTCTACTGCTCTACCTTACCCTTTGGTCTCCCTATTTCTCGTTTGGCTCCATTAAAGTCTGTCTTTAATGCTTCTGTGTGTTTGTTATATTTACTACCTCCTCATGATTCTATTTCACTGTCACTATCATCTCCTGGATGGCAATCTTTTCACTCACACCTTAAATTTACTTTGTTTTGTATTTAAAGCTCTTTATGGGCTTGCGCCTCTACATCTTTCATCGCTTGTATCCTCTCATGTTCCTTCTTGTGTTTTATGTTCTCAGACTCAATTCTTATCAGCTCCTTGACCCCCTTGTGCTCAGTCGTGGTTTTGAACTGGCCCTCTCGTCCGCTCTCCCATGCACTTGCACATTCTCAATATCACTGGGCCTACTAGTAAGATCGTTGTTTTGTTCTCCCTTGTTCCCCTCCCCTGCCTCGTCGCGCTCTGAAACACTTGTGTACGAGCATGATAAAAATCAAATATCAATATCTCTTCGCTCCATTATTTCGTATTCCTCATTTCACACTTCTCTTAAAAACCTTCTCCAATCTTAAAATGATATTTTGTATAGTTTGTTAATTTACTTTTGTTATACTGTAAGTATAAGTGTTCTGATGTAAAGCGCCATAGGAATGACAAATAAAATCTAAAATAAAAAAAATATAAAATAAAAAATACAAATAAAATACAGATGAATGTTTGCTTGCATGAAGGGTGTGGGTCTGGAGCAGGTCACATGAATGCAGAGATTCTTCTTGTTTACATGGGGAGATGAACTAGAATCTCTTGCCACCAGTGTGGCCTTTCAAGTAGAGACCAAAAGTATGCTTTCCCTAGCTTTACAAACAGATTAATATATCCCTAACGAAAAAATAAATACAAGGTAAGATCACCTAAACAAAACAAGCATTGTCAAAGTCAACTGTTTTGGCTTCTGTGCAGGCATTGGATTGGAATTTTTTTGCCCTGCTATTGTGGTAATATCTACCCATAAGATGGCGACAGCTGGCAAAGTGAGTTAACCTGGCAAAGCCTATAAAAGAGCCAAAGGATTTGGCTGGGCCAATGCTTGTTATTAAGAGCAATTCAGTGCAATGTCACACATATTATTTATAAGTCAAGTGTACACACATTTGGCGAAGATAGTTTTATTGCACCAGGATCTGATTTGCAACTGCAATTAACCCATTACCATTCATATGACGGCTTACAAAAGCAATGGCATATCCTTAATATTTCAGGGCAGGGGTGGTGCTGGCACCATGCTTGATGTGCTAGCACTAGAGCCAATAGCGATCTATCTCCGGAAGGAATTCCTGGAGGCGGGTATATGGGTAGGAGGAGTTGGACATCTGGTTTTGTTTTACGCAGACAATGTATTACTATACCTAAGAGATCCACAGCACAACACACCATTAATATTAGAGGTGCTTGACAATTATGCAAAGGTATCTGGAATTTGCTTTTGTAGGGAGAAGTCCTGTATAGTCCCGCTAGCAGGTCTGAGAGGGAAAAGTGGGCGCGATCTACCAGAAGTGGGGCTCCCATGGCAGCCGGAATTCTTTTGATATCTGAGGGTGAATGTAAGGCACACACGTGAGGGAATGCATGAGTGTAACACAGCAAATGTGGTGAAGGGTTTGAGAAAGTCCATGACATTCTAGTCCAAGCCACCGTTATCTCTGATGGGCAGGATTCCTATAACCAAAATGATAATCTTGCCGTGATTTTTGTACTTCTTCAACAATGTCCATTACTATATGAAGGCCCCCTTTTTCGCCTGTTAGAAGTACTGTTACGGGAATTCCTATGGGGTATGGCCGGATATAAACTAGCAGTTGTCACACTTTGTCTACCTTACAGGGAGGGAGGGTGGACACAGCTGCCAGACTTGGAAAGATACTACTTGGCTGTGTAGCTTAGCTATATAGCTAGGTGCCTCTCAGATGAGGCTATCTCGGAATCAGTGCGGCTGCAGCGATTGATAGCTCCGGCTCACCTGGAAGGAAATACTATGGTTGCAGCTGAGCTGCCTGGATGACACGCTCATGATTGTGTCACTGGGGCGGCAGGTTTGGCGTAGGACCCTGACACTTTTGAAGCTTGAACGCCCTTATTCACCTGAGAGTCCAAAGGCTGCGGACGTTTGCAGAGACCGACTAGACTTGGTGGTGGTAAGAGAATGGGAAAGATGGTGTATCTATACCTGGGGGGATATGTATGTGGACGTTGTGTTCAGGGAGTTTGATCCTTATTTGAGCAGGAAGGTCTGCCCAAAGGGCAGTTTCTGTGGTACCAGAAAGTTAGGAGAGTGGCTAGAGGGAGGAGGTTGGCTGGAAACCGGTATCTAGAATATATGGTCTCCTGATGGATAGACCCAACCCTAAGAGTACAATGTTGAACGAACGCTGGGAGGCAGATCTGGGGGGGAAGCATAGGAGAAAGGGAGTGGGAACGAATACTCTCACACTCCTGGGAAGTGTCCAGGAACTCCTGCTTCAGATTAATCCAGTTGAGTGTGCTATATCGTACCAACATGCCAGCAGAAGAGCGGGGATCACTAGGTATGATTGGAATCCGAAACAATGCCTGATGGGGGCATACCCTAGAGATAGCAAATTCAAACATGTTGTAAAAGTCATGTACTTGCCATGCATATTGGCCAAAAGATGCAGAATAATGGTTTGGAAATCAGCGAGGGCCCCACAATACGCCCGCTGGCATATGGAATTTGAGCACTGGGCAGAAGCAAAGACCAGAGTTAGGAGTGGGGAGGTTACTAGATCAGAGGCGAATGCTAATGTCTCCTATGAAGCTTGGAAAACGCTGGTTGGGGACATGTTCCACCCCTCGGATGACAAACCCCTGTGATTGTTTATATGCAACTTGTGAGCCGACTGTAATCTGATGCTAAAATAAGATGGTATCCCACTGGTATTGCTCAGTGTGGGTTGCCCTGATAAAAGACAACACATGCCTCATATGGTCTCCCTCACCATCTGCAAAGATCGAAGGGTTGATAGAAGGATTACTTTTCCTGCTACATGAAGAAAGTTTATGTTTGTTGTTGTGTTAACTTGTTGTTAAAGGCTATGCAATTAATGTGTATGCGAGCACACTGCACTGATGAAGAAGAAGCAACTGATATGTGTACAACTGCCTATGCATAAATGCCAATAAAAACATTTTAAAATAAATTAACAGTTCAGGGCTACCTCAAAGTGATCCCAGCAGAGTGTGTTTTGGACAGTGAGGAGAAAGTAGTAGGTGAGAATTGCCATAAGGGTTACTATGGCCTTGGGCGGTCAGTGTGTGGGTAAAAAGCCAAATTACACCGTCAGGACATATTTCCAACCTCACATACCATCTTTCCTCTATCTTCACTTCGTAGGCCAATAACTTTCGTTTATATGCAGCACTTACAGCACCACCTAATAGCCAAAACTAAACATGCAAATGCAGCCTTATGCTTCTCTCGAAAATGAAATCAAAACCTCTTTCAAGTACGGATCAGCCCGGGTTTATCCTGCTCGAACTCTCTTCCCTTATCACCAAACTCGTTTGAATCTGTCATTAAACGCTTAACTCGGCAAACTTCCTATTAACGCGCAAATTTTTGTGATGGTGGAGGATTGGGGGGGGGGGGTAGTTGGGAATACATAGATATGATAGGTTATTTATAACGTGCTTAATACCCAGAGGTTTCTAAGCGCGGACCCAGGTATCAAACCTGTATTGCTCCATGTTGTCTTCTTTCCAAGCGTGTCGCCCCTGAGCTATCCCATAGCTCTCAACTCACACGCTTTTGGCGGGGGTCACCCGCCTTGTAAAGAGCTGACTCACCCGCCAAGCCTCCTGCTCGCCCATTCAGTCCAATGGGCGTCTCACCCGCCAAAAACAAAATCGGGTGATTTCACCCGCCCTTGAAACACAAATGGTTGAGAGCTATGCTATCGTCCCGAGACAGAGCTCACGTGCATGACTTCCACTGTCCATCTGTGCGTCCTTCAAGAAAGAGAACATGGTCGTGTTTTGTACGTGCTGTACACGTCTCTCTGTGTGCAGTTCTGTTTTCTTTAGCTTTACTGTGTACACTAATGTAGGCTTAAGTGCTTACACCACATACTGATTCCTCCTTTAGCAGAGGGATAAAATATGCAAGAAAAGCACCAATCAGAGGCTGAACTGCCATTAAACAGCAGGTAGCCGGCGCTCTTCCCGTATCTCCCCCCCCCTCGGTATCCCAGGGCGGTGTTTTCTATCTCACACATTCAGTTAGTGAAAGGGCAATGCAATGCATCTCACACCTACAAGGGACTGATGAAGTGCACCTTGGCTGAGTAAATGGGGGAGATGTCCCGCTCGCGAGCATAAGGAGCACATTAAGAGCGGATTGCCTGTTCTCTTGGAAAGAGCACAGCAGGCAGCCTGACTAGCCTGCAGAGAAAATATGACCTGTGCTTCCAGTGCTCCAAATTCACGTGCAAAATGCAGCCTACTAACTAGCTCGAAACAGCCCCTCTTGGTTAAATGAATGGTTCCAGCCAACCCTCTCCTCTCAGAGTCACGGCACAGAATAACAAGCTGCTTACCTATGCCGCCAAAGCGGCTTTCTTAATAGTTATATCAGCCAGGGCTTTAAAAGTGCCCTGCTGCAGCCATTTCTTGGCAACTGTTTACAGTAGCAGATGTGAATGCATAGCTGTAGGTTCTAGTCTCAACAAAGTCTACAAAGTTTTTATCTCTAAACCGTGTAAAACGCAGAGCATTTTTTAATTTGGTTATATATTATGCGGAGTTTGAATCCAAAACACATAGGGCCTCATTACACAGTAGGCGGTAGCCATGGCGCTATTAGCGCCATGGCTACCCCCTACCGCCGTTGGAGTCCGGGTTCCCGGAATAGGGACTTACTGGTCTATTCCGACCTTTGCGGGGCCGGTAAGT